>NC_064442.1:7476742-7779772 GCF_023343835.1 Lagopus muta | reverse complement strand
ACAGGGAAGCTTTGACAGCAGTGTAAAAGAGATTTGGTTTGCTGCCACTGAACTTTGCTCTGAGGACAACAAGAAGAAAGCACCTGACTCTCATTTGACTACTGTAATCACAGAACGGCTAAAAGCCCATTTGTTCTGTAACCTTAAATATACAGAAGACAGTAAGTTTGGAGGACTTGACAGCTCAAGAGATCAACACCAGAGCCTTCCATCTTTAAGTCACCAGTTCCAAGAGAGACCAGAATAGTAGTGATCAAAAGCTGCGTGCGAAGGCTGTGGGGGGATTAGATACAGAGATGGTTACTTGCTATTTGATTCCCAGATCGCTGCATCACAGAAACCTTCTTCACATTTTGCACCTGTTTTCCACAGGTCATGAATACCCAACACTTCTGGATTTTATACATGTTAATAAGTAGCAAAGCAGTAGAAGTGCAGCTTTGACACACTGAGCTTGAATTGTAAAAGAGGACTTTACCCTTCTGTTGTCAATTGTGTCAGTGTTACAGCACGCACTGATTTGTAAAAACAACCATAGCTGTCTTTTAGTTTTATTTGAGATACTTTCAAGATTAAAAAGTTGTTATAATACTTGTTTGAGAACTGCAGCTTACAAACTTACTGTATAAGAGGTCTTTGCAAATACATCAGTTTAAAAGCACACAAGCATCGGAATTTCAGAACTTTGGCATTTGAGGGATGATTTCAAAAGTTAGCAGTATTACTAAACCTAAACAACATGTCTACATAAGGACCTGAAAAAAACACCCCTGCATGATGAAAAACACTCTTTTTCATGTTCTTATGCATTCTTCAGCAAACCATTGTGCAGCCTCTAGAGAGTCAGGCAGTCAGGGATAGCTTCTTTCCAACTTGGTTTTAGTTTAAAGAGCTTGCAGAAATGCCTGGAAATGCAAGGCAGGATGGGCAAGATGAAAACAGGTTCAGAGTGTATGTTGACTGAAGGTTCTGGAGCGCAGGTTCATTGCCCTGGTATGAATAACACTACTGAAAGTGATCTCCTGCACTACCCCAGCAATATAAAGCTCCATAGCTCTTGGTAGCTGAGAATAATGTTGCTGATAGCAAGCCAAAGTCCTAGAAACTTCACTGTCCTAAGCAGTAACTAACGAGGCCCATGCATACAAAGAATGCAACTTGGTACCCCAGGAGCCTATGGAGCACAACATACCAGACTGATGAGATTGCAGTAGTCTTGAAGAACTTCCTGAGGTTTCCCTTGCTGCTTTCGATCCAAGATGTACCACTGCACAGCAGTAATCAAACCTGGAAGGAACAGAGAGGTGCACATGGTAAATATCAGGCCTCCAGCAGAGCGGGGCAGTAGTTGCCTGTACAGCCACAGACCCTGCAGCTCAAATAGCTATTTCAGATCACTCACAGGTGAGCTACCATGAGAACTTACTGAAGTTTATCCACATGTTACACTCCAACTGCTTCCTCCTGTCTAGGGAACAAGCCAGTAAGTGAACAGCTTTGATTTATTTTTGTTTAAATGTTTTTCCTTCTCTTTCCTTTTTGCTCCTCTCTTACCTCCTCATGTACAAGCTGCACAGTCACAATTGTTCTCAATCACCCAGCAGCTGCCATGCTGATATTAAGTTTTTTTTTAATATTTTTTAAGATCATAACAAGGAATTACATCTTGTACGGACGCACAGCTGAAGGCTGCAGGATGAGATGCCACAGAACTCATTTCAGAGTACCTGAGAAATGATCCAAAAAGGATTTGGAAAGATTTTTCCTTGTCGTCAGGTAACTCTCGGGTGGGAAAAAAAAATAATAAAGCCAGTTTCCACTTAATTCAGCATGCTTCACCTGCATCTGTACATAATCTATAATACTCTCTGCAGCTTAAATTGAGTATGTTGAGCACAAGTCCAAGTCTATTCAGTACTTAATTAAAAAGGGAGCTGCACAACTATTAGCTGACAAGAAAATGGAGCCAGGAGTTTGGGTACTTCTAATCCCCTCCGAAATCAAACTGATTAATACAGCTGTTACAGAAGGACACACTCTTACAGAAACAGGGATTACCTTTATCTGTAACCATGGCAACTTTTCACTAGTTTATGTCAGTGCTGCTCTCCTGATAACTTGCTGCTATCTCTTTCAGGCTATTTGTACAAGGTTTTGTATGCACCATCCGAGACCGTGAAATAACAAGAAGCTGAAATGTAAACTTGTGTTCTTAGATCACTCTCTCCAAGGTGTATTATGAAACACAATGTTTGTCATCCGTGTCAACAACACACGATTAGGTAAGTTGATTTTAATCTGTTATTATTTTAATGATTCCTTGTTTTGTAAGGCAAAAGCTATTTTAAGAGGTATCCTCAGAAGCACACGCAGGATAGAGGAAATCCTTCCCTGCTGAAGACTCTATCAGGAAAGCAGTAAAATCAAGGAGTGCTGCCACTGCTGTGTCAGTTTTGGTACTCAGCATCATAAGGAACAAAAAAAAAAAACAAAAACCAAGCAGGAACACGCTGTTATTTTGGCCACAATAAATATATTATGGTTGAGGCCAGAGCCAGGCCCCTTGTTCGGCTAGGCAGTAATTAATATGAAGAACAGGTGTACGCACTGCAACAGCACATAAAAGAACCAGGCAGAACTCAAAGAGCAAAGTGACAGAAGTTAAAGCAGACACGGGAAAGACAGCAAGGAAGGAATGGGCAGATTTGCTTCCCCCAGCTGCTGAGTTACCATTATCAACAGAGGAGGACCAGCTTTCTGCAAAAGGAATCGTTTCAGAGGACATTAAGCCAAATCAATTGCTTGGAAGCAAGAGGAGGAAACGAGCAGCTGCTTCCCCCCCCCCCCCCCTTAAAGTTCATAGGGCAGCTGACAACGCTGCACCCTTCCGCGCAGCGCACACGCTTTGGCACAGCTGATGGAGCGCGGAGCCTCAGAAAAACCTCTTAACTCCAGTAACTCTTATGCAATGCCCCCCCGTGAGGGACAAGCCCGGACAGCCAGCCAGGGAACGGACTTCAGAACGGCACGGCTCACCTCGGGGCAGCTCCCTTATCCGCCCAAGGACACGCGTACAAACACCTCTGCCCCGGGTCGGCTCTGCGCACGCAGCCCGGCGGCCGCGGGAGGGGCGGGGGAGGAAGGAACGACCAAAAAAGGCAGAAAAGCAGCCCCGAGCACGGCGGGGAAACAGAACAGAACGCAGCAGCTCAGCGCCGAACCACCGCCCCCACCCGCAGCCGCCGCCGGTCCCGCCGCCCCGCTCTCACCTGCTGCTGCTGCTTCCAGCCCCGCTCGCTCCTCGCCAAACTTTTTCTCCCCTTTCTCCGTGTTTCCTTGCCCCGAGAGTGACGCGGGCGGGCGCTGATTGGAGGAGCCGCCGAAGGAAGGCCTGGAGGAAAGGGGGCGGAGCCGGGCCCGCCGCTAATTAGCGCAAGGAGACGGCGGCGACGTGAACCGCAGAATGGTGTTTAAAGGGACCGCGGCCCGTCCCGTGCGTTGTGTCCTTGTGAGCTGCCTGGGGCGCTGAGCCTCCGCTTTAGGTTCTGTCACGACCTACGATACGTCACACGATAGTGCTTTCTGTGTGGCAATACCGCAGCTCACGTATTGCACCTGCACTACAGCCTGACATTGCTGCACCTGCGACGGGGTCGTGGGGTGACATTGAAGGGCGATGAGCGACTCGGTGGCTGTTAGCAGGCGGGGGGGAGGACGGGATTCCAGAGGGATGAAACAAAGCAAATAAAAGAGGAATTTTATCTGTTGGGCCGAGACCGGGGGAGCTGTAAGGGAGGTCAGAGCAGCAGGTGAGCCGAGTCTGGGAGGAGAAATCCAGCTGTTGTGAAGCTCCAGGGAGTGAGACAGGGCAGGGAGATGGGCAAAACATTTCCATTTCTTATCAGGATATTTAACGATGTTATGGAATGCATGATTGTTTTAGGGCAGAGGAATTTGAGACTATTCTAAGATAGGCATTGCAGGAGGACACGGGGTGTCAGCAAAAAGAAAGTCTCAGAAGAGACGTTCCATCGGTATGAGCTTCTCACTGCCTGCAGTGTGAGCCCAGCAGGCAGACCCGTAAACCTGGCAAAGCACTGAATGGCAAGAAGACCCTTAATTATTGTTTTTTTAATATCTGAATTTGGATCAACTCCAGAAAATGCTTCTGCGACCAGCGTGGAAATGCTAACATAGCTTTATAGCTATTTTGGTAGAGATTATTCACACTTGGCTGCCTTTGCTGATGCAATGCGTCTTCCAAGCGGCAGGTTGCACGAGCAGAAGATGACCTGCATCTCGTGTGGGTATCACAGCATTCCCCACAGCATTATTTGGAGTGCTTTCATGGCCTTGGCAGTAATCACAAGGAGCTGTGGGGAGTGATGATCACATTCCTCCAAGCCTCTCCGTGGTCGCCTCTTTTATGTAGTTTTCTTATAAAGAAAACATAAAACCCCTTGGGTTCATCTGAAACTACTTTATTTGTGCCAGGTTTCATCTCACTGTTAGAGATACAGAGGCTTACTAGAAGGATAGAACACGCTCTGTCTGCTTAGGGAAAGGCCAGCTGATTCTTCTGCAGTTGTGAGCAACCAACACAACAGCTGGCAGGGAATAAAAAGGGAAATGCAGACAGTGAATGAGATGGATACCTCCTGCCAGGAGATATTGACCAGCAACACATGGTGGAACAAATGTTAAGTTATGGCATCAAATGTCAAGGGGGAGCAGCAGAATGTTCAGATGCGATCTTGCTTGATTGCGAATGAAGCTCGTTGATTTTCTGATGTGCCGGAATGAGAAGGCTTAGTCACAGAAATGCTGGAGTAAGTGGATTTCTTGAAACGTTCAGAATTGGTGTTTGGTGTGGTCAGAAGCCACAACTCAAAAAGGGCAAACAAGTGGAAAACAGGGAACAGAGAGTCACATATTATCTGCAGAAGGGGCTGTAGTCAAACCCTGTCTGAGAAAGAAAAATAATGAAGAAGGTGGCTGAGATAATTGGGTAATGGGATGCAGGTTAAAAAGTGAATCTTGAGCAACTGCGAGTAGAAGATGTATTAATGAAATAGAGTTCAATTTTCTCATTTGAAGACCTCAAGATTGTGAGGCCAAAAAAAATAAGCGTTGTTTGGAAAGAGGGAAGCATCTGATCAGAGAAATGAGTAAAGCAGAGAAAGACCTCCTGGATTTGGAAGGGATCAGAAATCAGCTAAAGAGGATGGAGGGTTAAATGTGGCCAGTAAATGAAAACAAAAGACTGTTTTCTACAGAGCACAGAAAAGAAGTTAAAGGCTATTTATCCTCCTCAAGTTGATGATAGCAATAGCTTTGATTTTGAAGAGTACACAAGTGTTAGCAGGACATATTGTCACTAAAAGCACATGGAGCTTGATAGGCAGCGCATGGAGATGAACATCCCAACAACCTCATTCTACCAGACATGATTTTGCTGTGAAAGAATAGTCAAAAAGGAGCTCCAAGCTCCACACTTTCAAGTGGGGCTTCTTAGTGCAAGCTGAAACGCCAAAGATGGGTGTGAAGGGTTCTCAGGTCTGTGGTGATTTGATGATGTATGGGAAGGTGGAACAACCCATGAACATTATTACCTCATTTACAGTGCCACAGCTGAAACAGCGTTTGATCTCCTTGGCCTGCATTATTTAGATGTCTGTTGCATTTTAAGGTTCCTGTTACCTTGATACTTTGGCACAATTTATTTCCATATTCTTAAGGGCCATCTGCCTCTCTAGAAAACATATGCAAAAAAAATTCTGAAATAAGTTTCTTCTAACTTTTACTCCCTTCTTCCCATTATATTCAATCTATCCACCAGCATATAGGACCTTTTCCTTTGGTTCCTGTTATGTATCCTTCTGCTATAGCAGCTTGTTATTTCTTCTTTTGCTAAAATTTTGGGAATTACTTGAGGAATCTTAGTAACGTATTCATTTTGAGATTCTTCAGAGGCAGTAAACAGAAAGTCTCTTCTTCAGTTCAGTGGGCTTTGGATCAGGTGTTCAGCGTTAACATCATTTCAGTTCTTATAACCTAGTTGTTTGGGGCCCAGCATGCAGCCCCTGAGACTGCCGAGAATTTCACTGTGGCATTAATGAGAGAGGAATCAGCCTCTGCTTCCTGAGATACAGCCTATACAAATCCAAAATAAATAACCCCCAAACTTTCTTGAACAGCTGAG
Organism: Lagopus muta; assembly: GCF_023343835.1. NCBI lineage: Eukaryota > Metazoa > Chordata > Aves > Galliformes > Phasianidae > Lagopus > Lagopus muta. Next base: position 7,773,570 of record NC_064442.1, on the reverse strand, counting down.
TCTCAAATGAGATTTGATTTCATTCTGAATCTCGATGATTATCTTTCCGCGGTCACCCTGACCTCTGTTCCATTCCATACACTAATGGGATGAGTTGGAGTTTGTTATCCAAACCTACTGGAAATTTGGTCCTATGGTCCTTTGGCAGTGTTCTTTAATCAGCAGCAATGCCAGCTCCCTCTTTGAATGCACACATTCAGAGACTTGTAGAATTCGAGTCCAAATCCTGCTTGTATTTGCAAGCCCAGAATGCCATTGACTTCAAGGGGGTTGCAGGAGCTTAGCTAACAGTCAAAATTGGCCCAAGATTTTCAGATTCCCTCATGCTTCTGTTTATATGGTGTTATCATCAAGAACTAAGAGCAAACTTTATGCTGCATTTCACTTTTATATTACATAAAGGGTGTTTACTCTGCTGATGTTATACAGCTTGAAAGAAAGATGCACATATAAGAATTAAAAAATTAAAACCAACACTGATTACCATTAGGATTTCCATCTTTCAGTGTGCATTTTCCACAACAACCCAGAGATTATTTCTCACCAGGAAAATGCAGAAATGAAAATCCCATTCCTTGGCATTTCTCTATGGCATTCTGGAGTCTTGCTCATCCAACCTGTGATTAAATGGTCAGTAGAAAAATCAATCTAATAATGTAAAAAAAGTTAAATGCTGTGCTTTCATTCTCTGTGCGCTGGTTTCCCAATCAGATTCCCTCCCTGAAAAATCTTCATGTTTTTGTGCCTCTGAAGGGGTGGGAGCAGAAAACATACTGTGGGGAAAGCTGAATGGCCACAAAGGACTACAGGAGGAAACAAAGGTAAAAACTGAGCAAGAATGGAGCAAACCTGTAAAAGCAGGTAGGTGGGATGCCCAGCAAAGCCCATCCGACTGCCAGGCAGCCAGGGCAGCACATCTGCCATCACAGCACTGCCTCAGAGCCAGCTGCCTACTGGCACTTGGAGCTGTGGAGGGAACCTTGCAGCAAAGTGACTGCTGAGCGCCTTACTTGGACGGGGCACAGCAGAGGATGGAGATGCTGCACGGAGCCCTGTCTGCTCAGCATTTTCCAAAGTGAGGCAGATTGTTTTGCCACACCATTACAAATCTGGGAGACTCCTTCTAGATAGTTCTGTTTGGAAATCTGGGCTGGGGCCTTTTAAAGACTTAGCAACTCCCTGGTTAAGCTTTTAATATCCACATTAAATAGATCACTGAGCGTGTCCTGGTATTCAGGAGAACAGTGGGCCATTCTTGGCTAACGAGTAACTTCTACACAAAGAAATTATTTGGTACCTCCGTGCTTTTTCTCCTCCTGCTTTGTCTGTGCATAGTGCAGTCTTTGAGGGAGGGACTTGTCCTTAACACAGCAAGCACCAGCTTCCTCTGTGCTCCTCAGTCCTCCCTTCACCAGCAGCAGCCTCTCAACCCAAGGGCTTCTGCGTAGGCTTGACTTTCACCCCGCTGTTCTACAGCATTTTATTATTAATCACTATTTAAACTTCAAATCTGGAGCCCTAAATTCTGTAATGCTAAATTATCCATATTCCATGATTGCTAAACCCTTGCCCAAACAGGTGACTGGACAGGATGCCCCATGGGCTAGCCATTGCTCTAGCAGCCCAGCAGCAAGCTGTGAGTTTAAAGAGCTCCTCTAGCAGGGCAGCAGCATTCCTTCAACCACCAGGAATCAAAAGCCTCCATGCACACAAGAAAGCTGCCTGCCTCAGTTCTGGTCCTCACAATTCAAGGGGAGCAAAGCTGCTGATCCCTTCGAAGCATTTAAAGTCGGCAGAGATGAGTGCATCCCTGGGGCTGCACTTGGCCAATTTTTGCTTTTGCAATTTTTGTTTGCCTTCGCTTCACATAGCAGAGCTCTTAGCTAATCATGTGTCACTGGACTTCTGGATTTAGAGACAAAGAAGTGGCTGGCCTGCTCTGTGCAAATAGCTTTGGTGCTTGGCCACAGCGGGGCATCTGGAAAGCAAACAGCACATTTGACATGGCTGTCAAGGATCTAGGTACAAGTGGTACAAATGACAGAAGTGTCTGTCCATCCATCTACCTGCCTGTTCAGGAATGCCAAGAGCACCAGCCTACGGCAGGGCTGACGCTCTTGTTTGTTCCGTTCCTGTCCATCTGACCTTGCTGTACCAGACAGGCTATTTGTCAGTGCCAGAGAAATCTGCCGCAACAACAGAGGGAATATCTGGTGTCAGTATCCTCCAGCTTCTTGATGGAAATATCTCATTAGAGAAACTAAACCGGTGCTTTGATTGCTCGGAAGGAAGCCATTTGTTTTGCAGAAATCTCCGAGCTGTTATTCACTTCTTGTAAAACTATAATGCCTCAAGTCTTATTCCAAAGCAGCCTTGGATAGCTGGAATGACTTGAAATTTGCAACCAATAAAAAAATTTTTACAGCAAAGCAGAGCTGATCAGTGCTTCCTAAGTGCAGTAATTAATCTTTTCTGTCAAAATGTCATCAGATTTTGCTGGATTTAAGAACAACAATGTTTTATTGGAGAAAGTAATAAAACAGGACATTTCCATGGCTTCAGGGATGTTTCGAATGTGTTTGACATTTGTATCTTTTCCTGAGAAAATTTGGAGCTGAAACCCTTAATACACCTAGAGCAGGCAGTTCGTCCTGGAGCAGCCAGGTATTTTGCCACAGTCGGCTTGGAGCTGCCTCAGACTTTGGCAGAGGACACCAAATGTGAAGGGGATGGCTGCTGTGCTGGTGTCCTACCTGAGGAAAGAAGCCCGTGGACTTGGCATATTGCAGCTGTAGCCCATGTGAGGACACAACTAGAGAGTCACAATACTAGAGACCTTTCCACCTCATTCCTATCCCTGCTACATTTTGTAAAACTAGATCTGGGTCACTCCCTTAATGTTAAATTTACTTTGATCTGAAGAAATTCTGGTGCCCAGTTCCCTTTATTACCTCTTAACATCTTGTGCACTGTACAGAACAAACTAAAAACACATACCAGCAACTTACCAGCGTTACACAGAAAGTGCCCGGATGCTCTTCCAGAGCAGAAGGTTGGGGATTTGGATCACGGATGAGTCAAAAGGTGAAGAGAGGCTTTGTCTTAACATCACTCTCCCAAGAACACTCACATTACCTATAGACAGCTCAGCTAATGCTTCTTAACGTGTGGCCGTCAATGGGAAGCTTCAGCCATCTGTGATTCCTGCTTTCTTTCCCACAATTCGTTCTCTGCCCATCTTTCTCCCTCTCTGCTGCTCGCTTCCCCCTCTCCTGCTGCCCTGCAGAGTGTTTACTGCTGGGTAGTGGGATTATGACTTACCAATAATCCAGAAGATTATGACATCAGAGCACTCCATCACATCCATTCAGCCTTTTCTGCTTTTTTCCCCTCATAAGATAAAGAGGAAAGTCAGACCATTAGAACACACGCATTCTCCCAGCCTCTCCTGTGGCATCACTGCTTCCCTGCTTACATTTTTCCCTTTGCCTCCTGTGGACACGTTGGTCAAAATATACATCACACTGTGTGCACACTGACAAAATGCATCACTGTGTGTCGGCATGAGTTTCGTACGCACAGAATTTTGTGACACAGAGCTTCTTGTGCTGATCATAGACATCATAACTTTTTGGTTTGCTCGAATGCATTTCATAGCTTTCTGTTTAAAAATAGGGGAGGGGGATTTTATCCCCTTTTTTAACCATCTCTAAAGTTTGTGAGATATTTGTGCCGTGTGTTCCTCCTCAGTCCTTCAGTCTTCATAATGACTTCATGCTATGATCTTATTTTTGCAGTAATGGCCAATTGACAACATTCTGACATTTTACAGGCTTGCAAAATTCTCCTTCCTTCGGGAAACTGCTAATTATCAGAGTTGCCACAACAAACTAATCCTGCAGAAAGAGGGCAAGGCACCACAGTGCAGATCTCAGTCATGAGGAAGTTGGAATGTGCAAGTAATTCATATTTTTCACAACTATTGCTTTATAAAACCTACCTTACATTGTGCTTTGCTCGCTTATGTAGTGCTCTCAGGAACCTGCGTGGCAATATTCACCTTACCTGTTTTCTTGTCCTTACTAGTACAAAATAATATTTATACACACCACATCGAGTTCACTAGCACTCGCTGTGGATTATGGTTAACATACTGCAGTTAATTTGCTGGCATACCTAATTATACAACTGAATACATCCAGCATTAAGTTATATCTACCTGACAGACATTGATGTGGCTGTTAAACAACACAGAAGCACCCAAGCTACCTTTAAATGAAGCTCAGGCACTGCTACCAGCTTAGCCACACAGACTGTAAAACCAGTCAGAATAACCCCATAAATATCTGAGTTCCCAGCCTGTGCCAAGCCCTGGGTTACAAAACCAGAATGCTACCAGTAAGCAGTTGGGAGGAAGGGATGGTCACCCAGCTCAGAATCAAGATGGGCCCATTTACAGTGCTGGCAGAGATGTGCTGGGGTCTGAGATGCTGGGCTATGTACTGCAGTATGAGACACTCAACCTTTTGTGCTACTTTTATGCTGGTGTCAATAATGTCCAGCAAAAAACACTGGGGGAAGCACTGATCATTGGAAGCACCACAGTGAAACGTGCTGGAGCCCTTGCTCTTGGAAGGGAGGAACTGGGAGAATTACCAGCCATAAAACAGAAAGCTATCTGATAACAAAACGTCCCAGTGTAGTTCAGAATCAATATTAAGTCACAGGTAAATCAGAGACAGCAAAACAACAAGCAAAACAGAAAGTCATAAACCTTGAAGACCTGTGTATTGGTCCATATCTAACAACAAAAGTTACACCTTTTCATGTATATCATATGATTTATAGATGCCACAGGACAAAAGAGGCATAACCTCACCACAGTACATAGTGAGCCTTTCCTAACACACTTGGGGCAGGTTTAATACAAGGGCAAGTATTTACACTCTTAATATTCTGTGGGAAAATTGATTGTTTGCATTGGCGTCACATGTAAGAAGTATTTCAGTGGGATCAGGATTGATTCTGCTCCTGAGAAATGGGATCCTGCTAACATCTGGGGGAACATTTGAGTAAGATTTCTACTCTTATATTCCAAGAATATAAGAGTAAGATTCAGATCCTGTGAAAGACTTGACAACAAGGAGTAACTGCACATGAGCATTACTCTTCTAGCAAAGCAGAGCTGTTATCAGACACACATGGGTTGTGGAAGGATGGGGTTTTGATGTGAAGGGTCTAATGCAGAGCTACAAAGATGGACAAAGACGGGGAGCACTGGCTGGGCACATTATTCCTTACTGTATCGCACATGTTAAATAAAATAAGGCCAGAGGGAAGCACTGGAGAGCAGTGGAATTTAGGAAGACATCAATGCTTTGCTGGCTAAGTCAAGTATCAAGTGATGCTTTTTTATGGATGGGTTTTTTTATGCATGATTTCCTCCTACTGGCAGGGTGATGACTAAGGACAGATCTGAACAAATAACACTGACCAGTTCTGTGCACAGACACGAACCTTCCAGCTGCAGTTGATCCCTTCCCTGGCTGCTACTTTTATGGCCTTGAGTACACCAGAGAATCAACACTTCAGCTCTGCAGCACTCTTTGTCATGTCAGGGTAATTAAAAGGATGCCACTGCACCTGGAAGAACTATAAAAATGTCCTTATAAAAGCCTCAACAGTATTTAATATTTTATTCATTGCGATGTTGTTGTGTTTTGCCTGCAGTAAAACAGCCGCAAGGAAGCGAGGCACTACAGCTAAAGGCAAGCAAACATTTTCCCATCAACACATTACTTGAGCTCAAAGGTTTTTTTGCCTTCCTATTTTGAATCCTTGTATCTAACAACCTTCCTGCTTTCAAGAAAGAAAGAAAATTACTTCGCTAGAAGCAAGAAATTCAGCAGAGTTTAAGCTTCCATTCCTTTCAAATGTGTGGAAAGGCCTCAAAACTTTACTTCCCAGGGAAATGTTTTTCATCTTTTGGTCTCACAATGCCTGAACTGCCTAGCATATAACGTTCTCTTCTGTCAGTGACTCAAGACCTAAAAGGAGAAATAAAGTTTAATATATACAAAAGGACATTGATATCTGTTTTACAAAAGGTGTTGCAAGCCAAGCTGCACAAGCATAGACATAGCTATTAAGGGAAGATTATGAAGTTGCCAACACAACATGTTCAAAGCCACACAATTGGTTTCCAAAATACAGGTTCAGTATGTTCTTATTTGTCTACACTTCTCGATATGCTGGGAAATCATCTGTTATCAGCCTTGTTTTATAAGCATGGAGGCTGGAAACTTTGGTTGAAATTCTTAGGTGATAAAAACTCCAGAACACAGATTCCAGAAAATCACCACCAAGCCACACGTCCTGCAGTAGAACTACACATTTTGGCACCATTCACAAATGAAGTGATGTTTCCATACATGAAGCTCCCCATAAGCACACTGTTTTTCCATCCACCAACTTTGTATCAGAGAAAAAGGACTCTTAGCTTAAGATTTACAGACTTCTTGCAGCACAAAGGGAAGTAAAAGCAGGCTGGGACATCAAGAAGTCCCCACTACATTCTGCATACGCTCAGCTCATACATACATACACACAGGATGTCTGATTCATCCTAATTCCTGAATGTAAGTAGAGGAGTCCCAGGTGGAGATTGTGCCAGGAGTGCTATAAGCACCATGACTAACATCCATCATATGTAGTTTGTTTTCCCATATATTTTTTTTTCTTTCCAGGGGAAGGACTGCACGCCTTGGCAGATACCATTGTAATTTTGGATATGAAGAGCTCTGAACTCTAGGAACTGCATCCAGCACAGGAAGCTCAGAGTGGTGATGTTTGAGACAGCAATAAGTTCCCAAGGGAATGAATTACTACTCTTGGAGACTTGGATGGAGTCTTTCACCCACCTGGCTGAGCTGCACACTCATTTTGCAGCATCTTGTTTGGCCAAGAGCATGGCTGCCAGCCCGTTAATTAGTCTGAATGGTGAGGTATGCCAAGCTCAGCCTTTCTAGCGTCTTGCTATAAGGCTCAGATTTCATCAAGGGAAGGAAAATTAGAGAAAGCTTGGAAGAACAACATTAAGAACCTGGTCTGGTGGGAGGTGTCCCTGCGTACAGCACAGGGGTTGGAAATAGATGATCTTAAAGATCCCTTCCAACCCAAACCATTCTATGATTCTTAAAATGCAATCAACATAATTGCACCAAGCCAAGTAAAGGCAAAAAGAGACGAATGTGCCAAGCCAAAGCCAAACCCTTGGCACATTCAGCCACATGCTGAAGGCACAGACTCAGGGGGACATTCAGTCCTATTGTGACTTTTGTCCAACACCAATCCACTGACACATTCTAAAAAACAAAGTTAGCAAAAGCTATCTATGTTTTCTTAAAGAAGTCCTATATATCCAAACATGGAGTTATTTCGTTGTTGTGAAAAATCAAACCTCACGTTTTGGATGGAAAAGGTAAATCACTCACTTGGCTTCACTGAGTGCTTTCAGCAACAGAACCAGTGTTGGCCATTCTGGTCATTTTACTGTAAGTGTTTCAGTAAATAACTAAAAAAAAGAAGAAAGAAGAAAAAAGGCACTGCATGTAGCTCATGAAAAATAGGTGCCCTGAGTTTCTAGCCTTCGTGGGTGTGCCTTAACTTTAGAAAGCCCAAAGGCAAATAGAAAGCATGCATTTTATTGTTTTTGATCATCCTTGTGATTTTAAGTCATGCATGACTTTTCTAGGAGGCCTGACTCACAGCATTCTAATATGCTCATATTGGGTTGCAGCATCCCACAAAAAATGAAAACAACTGTAAGAGCTGTAGGGAGATGCCTACCCAGGTGAGAGAGGCTCAGGGCAGCCCGGTAGGCAACAAACACTCGGCATTTGCCAGTGTTTGCAGTTTCATACCCACACCTGGCAGTTGGAGCCCAGCACTCCTGGTGTTTATGGGAACAGAGAAAGTTAACAAAGAGCAAGAAGAGGCAAGGAATTCCTGCCTAGTGCAAAGATAGGTGAAAGTTTATCCTGAGAAAAAACAGACTGAATCTCTAAGAGCTATCAGTGTGTTAATGAAAGGTTGGGACAACAGAGTTTGTATTGTAGAGCTGATAACAAGAGATTCTTGGTTTCGTTCCGATTTTGCCAGTGACTCACAGAGCAGCATTAGGCTTCTTCACTTCTCACTTCAGAGTGGGTTTGACTTAACTGTAGACCCAGATGCTGTCACATTTACTCATGTTGAATAATACTTTCTTCCCTGGTGACACTATTTATGAAGTAAGAAGCCCCCAAAAACGTGAATGAGAATTGCTGCAGAAACAAGGAGATATGATGCATCTTCAGCACAAAGATGCTCTGAAGCTTCTCTCATTAGGTCTATGCCTAATGCATTTCTTAATTAGCTGAGCCACACGTGGCACAAGGGATCAGTTACTACCGGGAGCAAATGAACAGAAACAGGTTTGGAGCTCAGATTTGATCAGTTTGAGAGCCCAATGAGTCCTCATCCATCATAGCTGGGGTGATGTGACCAAGAATCATGGGGCACCCCTTCCATACCTGAAGCAGGAGTAGAAAAGGTGAGGAATTCCCAATATCTTTCTGGAGATGGTCCTGAAGTCCCCATCCTCAAATCCGAGACACTGCATCCAAACAGTTGCAGATCAGTTGCAGACCCTAGATTTAGAAAGTAAGCTCCATAGAAACTAGGATTTGTTATAGTTGTTGGATTGTGCCTGTGTTGTTCAAATACAAGAGGAGAACTGCTGATACCTCCTCAGATTTCAAATCAACTATATGCAAAATGAATTCAGGCCAACGTTTCATTAGTGCTCTTATGAAGGCCCTTGTGTTTACATTTCTGACTGGTAAATATTTACATTGTTTTCCTTTTCTCAGTGATCTCAAAGAAAACATTGCCTTGTTAGATCTCCCAATTCCTATATTACCTGATTTACACTTATTGTCATTACTTCAGTGCAAAAAAAATTAAATAAATAAATAAAAAGGCCGGGCAGCTAAACATCATTGTGTATTAAATGCTTCAGAACTTAAAGCTGCAATAAAACCCTCAACTTCATGCTCACAAGCTCAACAACTTCACACCCCCCTTTTATTACATATCCATAACTTACAGCAACATAAAAACACATCATTGTTTCTCTTGATAATTCTACCATCCTGCTATTTTATGAGCCTACGAGGACATGCACCAGGTACCATATCTTAAGGAGCTGGGTTACTGCCAAATAAAACACTCAGACCATTACTATGGCTAATATGCCAGGAACGTTCACAATGGGTTTTTAAATAATCCTCTACATTTATATTACATCATTTATCCTGAAGAGAACCGCGGTGCTGTGGAGGCTCTTTGGTAAAAGGTATCTGCTGCTAAGCTGGAGGAAAGGTGACAATCCTGCAGTGTTACAGAGTGTAGAAGGTAATGAAGCAAAGAACAATACTGCAAGTTAATTGCTTGAGTTGGAGTTTGATGAAGACATGACACGCTGCTCCTTGTAGATGTCCCACAGTGTTTGTGGGCCAAGTTTCATCACTCGAAGTGATGACTGTTCCACCAGCATCGGGTTTCCCACCGTCACACCGTTCCCAACTGAACTCAGGGACAGGATTGTGACTTGGACAGTGAAAACTTCACTTCTAACATCACATAATTTTCTGTAGAAAGTTCCCTAAGCAGGCTGGTGACTTGTGAAGCCCAGCTCTCTTTGGCTTAGGAGAACTTCAGCATAACAGCTTTACTCACTGCAGTCCACACACGATAATGCGTGGGAAGGTGCATGACAGGCAGCCTTCAGCCAGAGAGGCGTAGGCACTTTGTGATGTCTGAGTTGTAATGCAGATATAGCGGACTACTTAACGCACAATGAATCCTCCCTAGATGTGGTAGGAGGATCTATAGCTACCTACTGGACTTAGAGATGCATCATCAGTGCATTCCCTCAGTCTGCTCTATCTTCTGCTTCAGGAATGGCTATGACACATTATTGAAAGACGGGGAGATCAGAGTAAAACACGGGGAAGGTGAGCAATTCTTCTATTTTGTCATTTTCTGCATTCACTATATTTAGTTACGAGCAGATAGCTCTCGACAGACTGACCACAACATGCCACCTATATAACCCAGCCCTGTATGAGTGGAACAGCAGTACAAGGGAAGATCACTGACCAGACCATCCTTGATACTCCAGTATCCATCACAGACAGCATTCACATCCCAGGACATCTGTATTTTCACGCCAGTCTCCTCCCCTTGCTCACAGCCCTGGGAACAAGGCATCCACATTACTGAATCTTCTCTCTGGTTCCCATTGTGTCAAATGCTATTTCAGATGGTGCTTGTTATGTGTGCTTAACCAAAATCATTAGGCAAATTATTTAGCAGGGCGTACAGGGATTTTAGCAGTGGGATTTCCATTAATATGGCCAGACATGCACAGCTAAACCTCTGCACTAAGATCTCCCTGCACAGTATTGCCTTAATAATCTTCTCAGTAGTTTGTTTTGTCTATACAGAGATGCTGTAGACAAAGCAAAGGTAAAGCTTTACAGATTTTAATCAGTCAAAAGTCAATACTCCCTTGCTTCAGATTCCTCTAACCAGAAGAAACCCTGTAATGCTGTATGACAAAAAGGGAATGTGCCAAATTAAAAGCAACATAATAACTGGAACTGATTGGTATTGATCTGCGCTTTGTAAGCTGCTCTCCTCAAAATAAATTTGTACAAATTCCTTAAGAGGCAACAGTGACTGCTGCAATAATTCCCCCACAATAACAAGTCAGCCTGCACTGACTCAGCATCCTTCCTAGTTTAAATACATTGGAAGGCACCAAAATCCCAAACTTCATTAAAGGGTGGCGATTGGAGAGACCTCAGCATTAGTCTTCGTAAACTATTACAGACACCTTGGCACCACATCCTAACACACACACACACACACAGTGCAGGAACATTGACAGATAACACCACTGCAGGTGCTGAGCTTTAACAGTTAACTTCTTGTTTATCATTTTGGTTGTTTAACAACTGAACCTGCTGCAAAACATACCCTGGCATCAGCAGCAGAGGACAAGCTTTCAGTCAGTACTAAACAGGTATTTCAAGGTGTGAAGATGGATTACAACATCCCTGCCTCTAATCCCACTGCACCACCATTCAGACAGCTCCAAAAATAAATAAATAAATAAATAAAATCACATGCAAGTATCACCTATACTCAGGATATCAAGAAGAGTTTAAACTGGCATTGTCCACCTTGATCTATCAAGCTGGAGCAGTTCAGATTCTGCTTCACAAGAAGTTGAGCTGTCTCCACAGCAGGGACAGGATGGAAGAAGAGAGAGGAGGGAGAGAATAGGAACCACAGCAGTTTTACAAGGCATCAACAGGCATGAATCAGAGCCCCCATTCTGCATTGTTAGCTCTGTGAAACCATTAAAAGGAATGAAATTGTAAAGCTGTGGGGGATTCATCTAGCTAGCAGAACTGTCTTAGCTGGAAATTATGAGCTATACATAAGGAGGCACTAATTGAAATTCTGTGGTTTGTATTAGCAAATAGGGCAGACTAGACAGTCTGTTTCAAGTATACACTTTTAAAAATAAATACTTATCAGAAGGAATCTATCTGGACTTTATTCACACCCAGTTGCAACATGGTTGATGTAAATGCAAAGCAGAAGCAAACCACAACCAAGCCATAACTGCAGCACTACTTCAGAGAGATGACAACACATGGTATAGGGCAGCAGAATGGGAGTACAACCCCTTTTTACAGCTGCTGGCTAATAAATAAATCTTGTACTTCTGCTTGTAAACTGAGCGCATTTGGTCTGGCCTCACTGAAAGCCAATAATCCTGCAGCTTGGAAGTGACATTTTTACTGAGTCACTTGTCACAGCAGAACACCACTTGCAGTGTATTATTGGGGTTGTAAACATTTGCCTCAGCACTCCTATCTTGTTAGCGTTACCAAAAGTCAGGGAAGAGGTCTGCTGAACCTAAGCCCTATTTCAGACTTTGTTGTCCTGCTGTTTCCTCAGAAGACAATGGAAGTATTCACAGCATTTTAGGATGGAGAGAGCATCTTTAGAGGCCCTGCCTCTCTCCTCTCAGGAGGACATACTGACAGTAAAACATATATAAGAGGCTGCAAGGCCAGGACTTGAATCTGCAGAATAGAAGAAAAACACTCGAGAGAATGTTTTAGGATGAAGACACCAGTTTCTCAAAGAGATGTAATAGCATGAGACTCAATGTACCTAGATCTCCTACTGATTTCAGAGGCCACAGTTAATGCAGACAGCCTTGCTTGGCAAGGCAATACAATAAAACCCAGTATTTTCTTTGTTGGGCATCCAGCTGGATGCCAGTAACAGAAAACTGGGCTACATCATGCAAGCATGTTGTGCTTCTACCATCTAAGAGATATTAGCTGCTATTAGATTACAAGTTAATTAACTATAAATGTGGTTTATCGCTATTGCAATTACTTCCAATTTTCCATTTGCACAACATTACATACTGACAGAACTATTTCTTCACTTAAAAATGAGATTTCACCCTTTCATGAAATCTACCATTTTAAACTACTTTGGAGAACCACACAAGTTAATTTAGTACACTAAGCACTTAGTAAAGAATCTTCCCATGACTGAATAGGAACCCTCTCAAACTGACTCTCTTGGAAGAGTAGCTTTTATACAACAGTTAAAAAGGAAGAGTGTTTTCAGGAGCAAGGAGCTCATATCTAAGATAAACACGTAGGAAAATGAATTGACTCCAGCAGCAGTTTAACAGAATAATCTTACAGCCAGCAAAGCTTACTGTAAAAAAAGAAGTAATTGGAAGAGATGGACTGGATCAAACCATCCTTCAGATTGCATAACCAGCACTCAGACTTTGGTAACTTCTCTAAAACATGTCTGGAGAATTACAAGTTCTGCAGCTCTGGCACTTTTAAGGAAGATTCATCAGCTATCCACAGTGCCACAAAGGAGAAGAATGGGATCCAATAAACAAACAGCTACATAGATACCCAACCCAACAGCTCAACCTACAGCATACAACGTTAGGCTATGTTATTAAAAATATCATGAGCTTTGTCAGCAGAGATCAGGATCTCAGTGAGAGACAACTAAACAGCATCACTGACTTCAGACAAGGAACAGAAAGAAAAAAAATTAGGGCCCTAATTCACACACAGCCAGCAAAGAGCTAGAATGATACAGCTCTGAGTCAGCTCTTACCTGCTACAGCTCTACTGGATACATGCCTACAAACTCACTGCCAACAAACCCAACACACCTTCCTGGAAAGGCTGCTAAATACAGGCAAAAGGCAGCCACCTGACTGCAATTCTCTAATTTCCTCTATGTTAGAAGTAGGGAAGTGACTCACAGAGAGGCTAGTTGCTTTCTCAAGGTCAAAGCTGTGGCATAAGTTGAAAATATTTGCTGAATCAACGAATCTTTTGGAGCAAGCCTCTCACAGATGGGGAAACAGAAATTAAAAGAGCTAAAGGGCTCTGCTAGACCATACAAACACCAGCTTTTCTACAGAGTATAAAGGCTGTACGTTTTGTGGTTTGCTACCTTTTGTGGAGATTGCTGGTCCCTGCCAAGGCATTCAGCTAACAACTGAGCTGTGCTGACCAGAGACAACAGTTCCTCAGTCCCTCATAGGCAGTCAGAAAAATGAACTCCCCTTTGAGTTGTAAGAGCCATTTATTAACTCAAGAATATAAAGGGTGAATGAATGTAAAGCAAACTAATTACTTTTGATGGGGGCTTTTTGGATCTGAGTTCAAAGTTGCAAAATAGATTGGGACTGGCTGTTTATTGTCAAGCCTCCAGAAGGAGATTAAGGGAAAGGATAAGCAAGGATGCTGCTACCGTTTACATTGCTTGAGCACTGGCCACTGGATACGCATTGCTCATAGAGAGATTAACAGTTATCCAGCACAAAGAGCAATTAACAGCCTTGTCTAACTCAGTCCCATTCTCTCTGGTCTTGCTGCAATAAACCATGTGAAACTGCCTGTTTTATTTGCTGTCACTCTTTTGTATTGTTAGTCTGCTGTGATGTCATATTTAAAAATCAGGAATAATTAAAAAAAAATAAAGGAAGAGATCTTTTAAATAAAGTTCCTTCCCCTTGAAAATCAATAACTTCAGGCTTCATTTAGCTTCCCGTAGGTAGATTCATGTCTCTGCACAGATGAAGTTACTGAAATCAATAGAGCTTTGCTGAGGCACAAGGGGTCAGTCTGTGCAGTGCTCCTCTGATTTCATGAGCAAAGCACTCGCTGCTGGGTCCAAGCTTCCATCTGCATTTGGGTTTTAAAAGGTTTCTCTGCTCTAGAACAAACTACGAAAGCCCTTGATTAAGTCATTACGATGCATAATTCCCTGGCATGCCAAGAATCCAGTCCCAAATTGACACAAAGGCAAGTCTACTAAGGACGAACGGGTGTTCTGGGGTTTTACTGTGAAAACTCCAGATGACGTATGCTGGACTGCTGGTGCAGAGTTCAGTTGCTTGTGCTACTGATAGCTGTTGAAATGCCTCACTGATTGCAACAAAGATGACCACAGTCCTGCATCTGCTTCTTTGGGAAGCCAGCCTGGTGCTTTGAGTAGGCTCAGCACTTCTCCCAGCACTCATGAGCCGAGGCAGGAGACTCCTCCTGAGTTTCAGAGGTCAAACACAGAGGCACAAGGCAATCCATGCTTCCAGTTGGGGCACCCAGGTATTGCTTTACCGTCCAGAACATTCAGCACAAACAGCAAATACTTTGCATTGAGATTAACCGAAAGTGTGCAGAAGAGCCGATCTTTCTAAAGACCCCATCATTTGGGGGTGTGAGCAGGCTCCATTATCAGCATCAGGACTAACACACTTGCAGCTTCTGTACGACATTCCCTGCATGGACCAAGAGCTCGATATACTGACACAGTGGGACATTAGGTTTCTGAGCTCTTCCTGGGCCAATGCAGGTCATTTTATTCTACAATAAACAGTCCCATATCTTAGGGTGTAAGTGGATGGAATTAATTTAATACCAAATTTTAGACTCTTTGAAAGTCTTACCGAACTGCAGTGTAGTCTGAGCCTTCCTGCTATGTTAGGTGAAGGACTTAAAGAAAGAATCCAGAAATGTGATAAAGCCTAGGCTCTAAAGCACCGCAACAATTTCATGCAAATACACAATTGAGGAGGTAAAAAATTACTGAATTAGGGTTCAGAAATGTGTTTTAACATGAATATTTATTTTTGAGCATATGAAACTTGCTAAATTCATGTTACACATTCATGTCCTAAACATAATTCCTAGTCAAAGCAGATCCAGATTGATTATAACAGACAAAAATATCTGCACGCTGTTGAATTCTTTAAATATAATTTAAAATAATTCCAGACAATTTGAAAGGGGAATAAAAATAAATGCACTCTCAGAGTGGACCCTGCATGTAAAACAAACTACTGGTGAGTTACGAACCTCCCTGAAGGGTGATTAATGGTACAGAAATACCAGTGCTGCTACAACTCTCTTTTATACAATAATGAACAGATATCATGAAAAGGGGCTAAAGTGATTTATTTGAAAGATACTCTACCTTCTAAAGGCAACATATTTAATCTATGAATCACTAACCCTTCAGCCAGTGCAAAGGTTTCTGGTATTATCAGGAGCAGATGCAGGCTTGATCTAAATGAGGGAGAAGCATGGAAGCAAGCATACTCCTGGAGGGCTGAGGCCACAGCTGTCTCAGATGTGTGCCACCACATTTTAAATGTCACCACAATTTAGAGTATCTTTAAAGCACTGATGCAGCTGATGTTGAATGCCTGTCTCTCCTGATAGCATTGCATCCAGAGATTCAGATCAAAATGAAAACTGCACATTAAAATACAAATGGACCTTGCACATGTTGACATTGGACTCTACAATGGAATGAGCCAAAAGTCAAGAGCACTCTTGCCTTATGGCAGTGGAGATCACAAAATCTTGGCTATCATGTTGAGCTATGAGCATATTGACATATCTTGACTTATTTCATGGATATTTACAATCAGATTTTTTTTTCCTTTTTTTTTTTTTTTTTTTTTTTCTTTTTTCCTTTTTCCACATCTAGGAACAAGTATTTTCAGCACTGAAGCTGGATTCAGCCTGAAATTTTCCACTGGGATCTGCAAGGTCTTGTTAAGCTTCAACCAAAACTGGCTGAAGGTAAGTAAGAAGTAAGCCATACTTTTGTGAAGGTAAGGTAGCCTTACTTTTCCATGGCTCGCTGCCAACAGTCTATGACTCCTTGTTCAAATTATCCTAATCCCGGATAAACATTTGGAAAGGCTTGTGAGAACTTCGAGCACAACACGTGTCCATGCACATGCGCACGATGACACGTGGCACACGAGCGGTGGAGCAGTGTGCTTGGCTGCTTCCTTGACTCATGATGATGAGAGAGGCTTGGATCCACAAGAAGCCAAGTTCTGAGCTGAGTTACCAGAGGAAGTCACAGGGCACTGGTTGGACCCTGAATAACACAGCCAAATTGCTGTGTGGTATTTGGGGAATGGGAGAGAGCTTGTGCTGTATTGCTCAGCACACCAGGGCTATTCTGCACTGCCCTGCAGCTCAGCAGAAGGCTCCTTGGCTCGTGTATGCTGGGGACTGCTCCTGCTTTCCAACTGGCCTAGAATATCTCAGCTGGCCAAACAGATGCAAATATATCTGCACCCTCCTTTCCACCCCGGGAGCTCATCTTGTGTGCTCTGTCAGCATCTCCTGAGATACACAGCACACAAACTGGCTCCAAGCCTTTTAGTTGCCACACAATTTGAGATCTAGGATCCTCAGGAGTCTCACCGCTGCAGCGCTGCGTCTCTGTGCTGCACAGAATCCCAGAGCGCTGCCTTGGTTGTGGGCACGCAAGAGGGACGAGGAGCTGAGCCTGCAGCCAAGACGGCTGCGACTAGGTGGCAGCACTCCACTGGGCAAACCGAGCCGGGACTTCAGCGACAGCCAACGGCAACTGGAAAGAAAGTCAGATTGCATATCCCAATCTGTAGGAAAATGGAGCCGAGCAGAAGTGACCAAATCCTCCCTTACATCAGGGCTGTGCAGGACAGCTGGAATGTTAGAAGTGAACTGAGCAGCTCTTTTGCAATGAAACTCAATGCCACACACACACACACACGCATGCACAAAGTCCTGATTTGGACATCAGAAAGGGAAGAAAAACAGAACAAATCTGTAAGAGCTTTCTCAAAAACTCACTGTTCCTCCAGACAAAGCCTGGCTGTCTTAGAAGAGTTCACAGTTCCCAAATTCACCTGGAACTGGAACAGCTCTGGCAAGGCAGATGCAACACAAACAGTTCCAAGGAGCTGTCATTTTGGCTTAGCTTTGTTTGAAACAAGATAAGATACCATCATCTCTTACCAGTCAATTTTATGAGAAACTGTCAACTCACTTCCCATCTGTGCTGGAAAATAAGCCTTTTCAGGTTAGGTGAGGATGTGGAGTCAAATCCACAGAGCACAGATTTAAATTAAAGTATTTGAAGTCCCTTATATGCCAGCAAGCAAGGAGAGGGTTTGAATTTGAGCTTCCAAGTCAGGCAGCAATGGTATAGTCAACATTTATCATGTATAAAAGAGAAAGAACATACAGGCAAGAGGAAAAGAAGGAAGCAGCAAGAGTGCACAATATGCAGCACTGAGGGGATAGAGCAGGTGGAAAGAAGAATGGAGACACATTATGTTAAAGGTATTTGCTTATAACTACAAAACGTGAATGAGATCTGGTAGGATAAAGGAAGGCACTGCCTAGTGTAGATAATGAGAATCAGAGCACTACAATGCAGGTAAGAGACCTAAAGCTGACTTCTTACAGTGCTCAGAGCTGAACAGCAGAGCTTGGGAAGGTAGAGCTATGTACTCTGGTCTAACCTTATAAATGCACATATATACATACACACACATATATACACATATTAAGACATAGCAACTGTCACAGCTACTAAACATCCAGCACTTGGAATCACACCCTGCATGGCATGCTACTGAAAAGAAAACGTGTCTGACATTGAGGTCAACAGGCTTGGGGCAGCTTCAACAGCTACATCCCGAATTCTGGCCACAAGTGTCATACCTTGCTGCTAAAGGTGTCTGCTGAGAGCTGCCATCCCTCTTGTAGAAGCTGAGCACTGAGCTTCACCCTTCAGCCCTGCAAGAGATCAAGGGGCTGGAAGTGCAGCATTTGCACCCAAATTGCCAAGGTATTAACATGGATTTCTTTCAGTAGTGGTGACATATTCATAGCCTTATCTGATCACTCCCTTCAGAATCCCAAATGCTCCACTAATGAAGAAATATCAGCCTCTGCCTGTGTTCTGATGCTGTAGATGGTGAAAAAAACAAAACCTGTCTCCTCAAGTACTGCTCACTGTCCCCATATTCAAGGATTACTTGTATTCAGAATGAATACAACAAGCTTTTCATTAATCGATTATTGAGAGAGTCAAGAGTGATTTATAACCTCACAGAATGTGCAATATAGAAGAAGGGTTCTCATGATTTTTCCTTGAGTACTTCTTGCAGCCCTGTTTGCAGCAAGCACTTGACAGGAGAGGAGCTGAGCAGAGCCATGCTACCCCATCCCAGAAATTTTTGCCCAGGTTGAGTTGAATTGGAAGAATTAAGAACCATCATATTTTTATTTTTTTCCTTTTTTTTTTCTTCTATTTGCATTACCCCCCACCCCCTCCTCCCCCCCCCAAAAAAACTGTTGGCAGTTTGCTGACATTGCTGAGCATAACAGAGGCAAAGCCAATCTGCCAAAGCAGCAGCTGAAGGTATGGGATGGAGAACACCTCTGAACCTTCAAAGTGAGCTCTGGTTGGTAAGACAGTGTGTGTGAAGGGGACAGCAAGCTTCCCACCCCAACCTGATGCTGCCACTGGGCAGCATCCAACACGTGAGTTTTTCCAGCTTACCTCCCACCCAAACCCATTCTGAACACAGTGAACACAGCATCAGCCAGCTCTGCTTCCAACAGAAAGTGAGTCAAATATTTTCCTTGTAACCAAAGTCATTGATGTCTGGGCTACACTGATGATGATGGCTTGAGGTTTCAAACCTCGCTGCACATGGAAAATTACTGTGTCACTCTGAGCCAGGTTCGCCACATACAGAAGAAAAGCCCTGAGAAGGAAGTGGAAAGTATGCTTTTCTAATCAATGGCTTTCTGCAAAACTGAAGTCAGAGCAGCAGCATCCACAACCTGGGGGGGACAAACCAGACCTATAAATATAGCACATTTGCGTCACAGCTCTAGTTAGGCTTTGCTCCAGTGTGATCAGCTGCTCTGAAGTCTTTGCAGTGGGGTGAAGCTCTCGCCACAGTTTCACCCTTTAGGAAAGTCAGATCTGGGTTTGTCAAGAAAGAGCGGGTTTGACATCTCTGCCTCTTATCCCCTCAAAAAACTGCCTGATCAAAACACAGAATTGAAGAGTTGCCACTGTAGGTATCATGCTAATTTTGTTATTTGTCAAGAAAGAATCAGATGGTATCACACATCACCAGCTTCACCCCGTATTTTCTACTTCATGTTCTGACACACTGACTGCATTAGCATTGTCTTTTATACTCAAATTGTTTTTCATACCAAATTCCCTGTGGGGGAAAGAAATCTTTGAAGCCATCCATTCAAATCTTCAAAGAAGGACCTTGAAGAGCACTCACAGAGTGTGAGAAAGTTTGGAGAAGGAGATCATGCTATAAAGTTGGTTTTCCCCTTTTGCTTTCCATACTTTTACCACTGCTGAGCTTCCTCTGCCAGTCGTTACATAAAGCTCCCTGCTTGATGGAAAAGCTTTGTCCATTTCTCCATACTGCAAACTTCTACCAGATTCTTCCAAAATTTGTGATGTAGAACTGACCCACATGCAGTGGGTCTGCAATGCAGACTGCAGCTTTAACCTGTGGTAATGAAGAGATTTGGGGTGCAGGATGTCGGGGGTTAAGAGCAGACTGCATATTCCTATAGCATGCACTTTTCAAGACATTTTTTAAGCTGAATCTCTTCCAGTGTTACATAGCAAAAGACCCTAGGAAATGCAAACTTATACTGCTGAAGAACGTGGTAAAAGATGGCAGATTCAGTTTTAGAGTCATACTGTCTGTAAAAATAATAAATCACTCAACAAGACTTGTTTTCTCCCTGGAGCAGACATTTGTCTTTCGTTTCCGCTATGACATATTCACAGCCTACACATTAAGTCATTACATTTGAACAGGAACTTTGT
This sequence comes from Lagopus muta, assembly GCF_023343835.1. Lineage (NCBI taxonomy): Eukaryota > Metazoa > Chordata > Aves > Galliformes > Phasianidae > Lagopus > Lagopus muta. The sequence goes on along the minus strand of NC_064442.1, from coordinate 7,753,221 downwards.
GGTAAAACCAAAAAATTCCATCAAAACCAGAAGATACAAAGCTGTGTGCATGTCCTGTGGCTGCTCACTATTGAGCCTGATTAAGAGCAGCACACTGCTCTCTGAGCTTCGTACTAAATGGAAACTGCTGAGTTCTATTATGTTTATTATTTAGCTCAAGATTATCTGCAATATGTGCTTCAGGAATCACATCTTGGACCAGCCCAAACCAGAGTTGCTCACGTCTTGCGAAACATCGCGTCCTCACTCCAAGATCAGACAGAGGAGGCACTCAGACCCTTCTTGGACAGGATCGATATCACCTCTGTAGATGTTGCCAAGAGAATTTTCAACGGAGTCATGGAAGAAAAGTTTGCTGACGGAAATACTAACTGGGGACGAATTACGACCATATTTACTTTTGGAGGTCTTCTCACCAAGAAGCTTCAAGAGCATGGAGTTCAGCTCACTGGAGAGGAGAAGGAGCAGATTTCTTATTTCATCACAGAGTACATCATAAATAACAAAGCCGCATGGATAGATGCAAACGGTGGCTGGGTAAGCTACAATTGCGTGTCTTCTCATTTTCCACCACAGTGTAGATTCAAAGATTTGTCTTAATTAAGGGAAACTTTTGTTACAGACACTTACAAAAACATTTTATCCGGGGTTTTATTTGGTGACTTAATTTATGATGTCTGCAATGTCTGCTTCAGACTTACAGTGAAAACTTTGCTTCTGCTTTAAATAGAACAAGGTTAAAAGACATCTTTCTTTTGAGAAAGGCACTTTCTGTTAACAGCCAAAACCCCAGAGTAAGACTTGAATCATATGATAGTACAATAATACGGGCTGAGAGAGATGTTAGGAAACCATCTAATTCAACCCTGTGCTCAAAGCGCATTAAATAAGACATTCCATCACACTTCCTATTACTAAATTTAAAAGTGAATGCATCCTATGGTTAGAGCAGCAATTCTGCTTCCACAGAAGCAAGCTGGTCCAAAAACACTGATGTTCAAGGCAAGGAAAGAATACACAAGTCTCATTCTCACAGTCTAGTCAGTACTTTTGCTGTGGATCTCATGAAGCTGTTATTTAATCCTCCAAATCAGTTTACTTAAACAAATTTACAGGTAAGCACAATGGGGTCCAATCTTTTTTATTTGTTTGGACTGAGATAATCCTAGAACTTGCATACATCAGTGGTCAGAGCAGAGCAAAGCATTTGTCAATATGTGGATGAGTTCATCAAGCTGCTGAAATTCCCTTCTGCTAACAGAGGCAAGGTCCCTTTTGCTTTGCATAGTTTCATCCTGACAGTACCTTTCACTACTGCACTTCGGGGGAGGCTGAGTATCAGTGACATCAGAGGCAGTTATTTCCCTGGTACTTTTTTCCTTCTACCTATTTGTAAATGCTACTTTCTCTTTCCACTCCTCTCCAGTCTCACTTCTCTTATATTTCCTCTTTGCTATTTCTTTTTTTTTCCTTCGCTTGTTTTCTAGTGTTTCCCTTTATTCTGCTTGTTTTTATCCTTCTCTGATAACATTAGAAAAGGAGGCAGTGAGTCACAACCCTTGATGCATCAGATTTGTTGTAATGATCCTCTCTGCATCCCTTGCAAATATAGAGTTATTTTTATTGAGGAGAAGTATTAACTGCAGGCAGCATTCTGTCATAATATGTGCCTTATCACAACAGAATAAGGATGTTCAAGGAAGATATTTACAAGCATATTATCACATCAGAAACACAGTACCTGTATCTTCCTCTAAGGTGTGGGCTCAGATGATGCAGTTCACACTCATTTTCTCTTCACATAGCCAGGCCACAGTCTTTACTTGGAGATAAAACAACATTCATTTTGAAGCCCTATTCAGCTGGTGGAGGAAGAGGTGTGAAGAGCTGCCTCTCTAAGCACCAAGGTGTAGCAGTGTCACTGATACTGGCACAAAGCGCTGCATTTCTCCTGCACATCCTAAGCTGGCCCTAACTGTGCATATTCTTTCCTACAGGAAAACGGTTTCCTAACAAAGTTTGAAAGAAGATCACCACTATCTTTCTCTACAATTACAGACATGTTTGCAGCTGTTTTTTCCTTGTTCAGAGAGTACTACTGAAATAAATGGACCTGCTTGATGCAACAAGCTTCATTGCTAAGTTTTCCTCCAAGCAGTATCAACTAGAAAATAACTTCCCTGCATAATTTGTTTTTAATTTATTTCTATTTATTTTGACTAATGCAATGTCTAACACACTCTCCTAATTGTCAAACCTAAAGAAAAGATGCTTCTAAAGAGGAATCAACGCTGCATGTGCAGCAGTGCAAGCCAACCTTTCCAGGCACAACTGCTTCGAGAGAGAGAGCTTTGCATCCACACAGCTCTTGGAATTTCTGTTGCACCTCCAATGAAAGGACATTGTCTTACTGAAATACAATCCAATGGGTTAGGAAACAAGTTTTAATCTCATTTGTTTTGTAAATGAAATACTACTGTAGTGCATTTTTATTGCAACATTTGTATAAGCAAAAGGGGGGGGGGGATTTCTGTGGAGAAAAAGGAAATGCAAATTGCAGTGTAAAAGTGGGCACAAGTTACTGATCCAGACAAAGCAATCTTAGTGGGAAGAACAACTTGTGGAAGCTAGCAATTAAAAAATGTGCACTCACTTACTGTTAATGCAATGGTATGTGTTTCTTTGTTCTATTTTTAATTGCTCATATCTACACTGACCTTTCAAAATTTTGTAATGCAGTCACCTGGCTGGACTTTTTAAAACAAATTTTTTTAAAGAGAGAAGTACAAACTGTTCTAATTTGTTACAGTGTAGCTACACTAATATTTTGGGGGGAAAAAAATAAAATATGCATTTTCAAATCTTATGGTGGGCCTTATCTCTTTCAGAAAAAAATGTTGGATGGGAGAAGGGAGGAAGATCTACCTGGTTAAGGTAACTCAAGAAAGCTGTTAGAGAGCTACTGGACAACCTAAGAAATACACGGGTTAGAAGACCAAGTATGTCAGTACTACATTTGCTGTAGTGCTCCATTATGATTTGGTAGTTTATAAAAGAAATAGACTAGTTTTCATAAAATAAATGATCTGAATCAACGTTGACGACAGAAATGAGTGTTTTGGGTTACACTGCCAAGTCAGCAAATTCACAAGTAGCCCTAACAGATTTCCAGACTTTTATAGTCTGGGGCAACTACTATTTGGACTCAAGAACCATTTGATTTGAAACTTTAAACAGTAGTTTCTCACTGATTCATTCTAGAAGGGTGTTCTTTAGCTGTACTGACTGTACTGCAGTTGGGAACCAAGGTAGCACTGGGCCTGTGGCTCACAGCAGCAACATTCTGAGATAAATCCTCTGTATCACCAAGGCTTTATGACACTGGCAGAATGAAGCAGCCTTCTTCTGGTAATGGGTTCTCCAGCCAACTTGGTGGCTTTAACTACACACACAGATGTTAACATCTGCCAGAAACTGTATCGCTTCCTCTTCCATGAAAGCAAGAGAGATTTAGCATTCATTGCTGGACTTCAGCTGACCTCCTTTTCAGTATCTAAAGATGGAGTGTAAGAAAGGAGACAGACTCTTTAGCAGGGTCTGTTGTGACAAGAGGAAATGTGTGTTGGACAAGAGGAAATGGTTTCAAACTAAAAGAAGGGAGATTTAGATTGGATATAAGCAAAGATTTTTTTTACAATAAAGATGGTGAGGCACTGGCACAGGTTGCCCAGAGAGGTGCTGGGTGCCCCGTCCCTAGAGACACCCAAGGTCAGGCTGGACGGGGCTCTGAGCAACTGATCAGCTGTAGGTGTCCCTGTTCAGTGCAGAGGAGTAGAACCAGATGGTCTTCAAGGGTCCCTTCCACAATTCTATGAACACCTAGAGCAGATGCATGACAGTGCCTGTTTCCACTTCCCTAATAATGAGGAAACCAAAGGACACTGGCAGTATCTCCCTTCTGAGCCCATCACCCAGGCCTGCACACAGGGGGAGTGAAGCTGCTGTGGGTGCAGCGCTTTCTGTTCCTCGCAGCCCACGAAATCTCATCCGCATTCCAGGTCCTCTAGCCATCACCAGGGCCTGTAGGGATGTGAAACTATCTGGCAGGCAGTGGTCAAATATCCTGCTGAAGTGTAATTTCCCTTTCTACAACAAAATTAAGAAAGAGGAAATTCTCTGCAATCGATGCTAGACTGAAAAAAGAAATGACAGGCCTTGAAGATGTTTTGGCATGGCACTGGTCTCACCCTTCTGCATGCCCAGAGAAGGACAGTGAAGCTGCGAAGGGCCTGGACACACAAATCTTACAGGCAGCAGCTGAGGAAGCTGGGATGATTCGGTCTAGAGAAGAGGAGGCTCAGGGAAACCTTATTGCTCTCTGCAACTGCATGAAGGGAGGTTGTGCTGAGGCAGGGGTCAGCCTCTGTTCCCAGTAACAGCGATAGGGTGAGAGAGAATGGCCTCAAGTTGCAGCAGGGGAGGTTCAGGTTGGATATTAGGAAAAACGTCTCCAAAAGAGCGGTGATGCAGCGGCACAGGCTGCACAGGGAGGTGCTGTGGTCACCGTTCCTGGAGGTGCTCAAGAACCGTGGGGATGTGGTGCTGGGGGACATGAGGCACGGTGGGGTGGGCTGGGGTTGAACCGGGTGATCGTAGCACTCTTTTCCAACCGTGAAGATTTGGTGACTCTGCACCCTCACAGCTTAGCGGCCAAATGAAACACAAACCGTACCCAGAGCCCACCGGAGCTTTCCCTGGCCCGAAACCACGGGACCGCCCAGCTCCCCGCAGGCAGCGCTGAGCGGAGGTGACCGACCGAGCGTGGACAGAGGATGAACTCCCCTCAGAGGCCACCGAGCACCCCCGGCCGGCCCGCCGCCCCGCAGTCCCCTCCCCGTCGAACTGGAAACCGCGGGGGTGCCCGGCCCGTCAGCTCGGCCAGGGGCGAGGCGGTGCCGCGGGCCGCATGGAGCCCCCGGCGGAGGGCGGCGGCGAAATGGCGGCGGCGCTGGGGGCCGCCAAGCGGGCGCTGCGAGCGGAGCTGCGGCACAGACTGCGGGCCCTGGGCGCGGCGGAGAAGCAGCGGCAGTCCCGGCTGCTGAGTCGCAAGGTGGGTGCTTCCAGGAAGAGCGGAACCCGGAGGCGGGGGGAGGGCTGCGGGCATTGCAGGACCCTCCGCTCCTGGGGCGCTGCGAGGAACGAGCTCTTCCCTTCCTTCAGCCGGCGGCCGGGATTGTAGGCCGCGGCGGGAAGCGCTGCGTGCCGGGAGGCGGTGAGGCCGGAGGCGAGCTTTGCGACAGAGCCCAAAGCGGCGGGGTTTTGCGGCAGGCGTTCGGCTTGCGTTTGTCGCATCGCTCTCGCTGTGCGCCCAGCAAAGCGCCTCTGAAAACTTTGCGACTGACTGGTTGCGGCCTTTCGGCTGCCGTTTCCCGTTCGTGCCTGTCGGTGTGCTTCTTCCGTGCAGTTCTGTTCCTAATGTAATTTCCATGCTTTAAAGCTACAGGGCAGGGCTCACCTCAGCCGTGCTTTTTGGAATTTCTGTTTGCATTTGGGTGATTGAATTTTTATATTGCTGTATTTTATCATTTTAATAAACACAATAAAAAGATATTTTGCAGTCACTGCGCGTAATAGAACACAGCTCTATTTTCACTTTTTTTTTTTGCAGCGCCAGCGTGTGCATGTAGGTGATCTGCATTTCTGTAGTTATTTTCCTGCAAAAGGACCTAAAATCGTTTTATAAACTTAATAGTGATGTGCAGCCACTTCATGACATAGCAGCACAGAAACTTTAGGACAGAGGTTGAACTAGATCTCACATATGCTTTTTTTAAATTATTTTTTAATTTGGAATGTTTCATTCTTTCTTTCCCCTTTTATATATATAATGTCCTACTAAAATATGTTTGCACTGTAGTAATTTCCCATCCTATCCTTAAATTCCAGTTTTTTGGAACACTGTCCAAAAATGCACAGTCCTCGGCCAACCTTATAAGCACCCAGGCCACATAGTGCAGAATAGTTGGAGCCCTCAGCCTTTGGTCTGACCACAGCTGATACACTCAGCAGCAACACATTTATTGTTGGTAGTAAGAACGTGCTAAAAGGTAAAGCTTTTGTTTTACTTAAAGGAAGGCTGGGGAGATATGACAAATTCATGCCACCATGACATTTTGCTAGTATGACACAAGTTGAAAGTCTAGAGCTTTCTTCAGACAGGGTGGCATTCTGCAATGACAGAAAGCAGTCAACTTCCTCATGGGAAAGCGATGCAATAGACATGAAGTTTCTGAGAGTGCTGAGAAAATACTTGGAACAGCATGAGGCTCAAAGTGCAGCTTTATAATACACACCAGAAACGGCAGCTAATAAAAGCAAGCACATCATTTTATAGCACCTGAACAATATTTTTCGAAGCAAAATCTCTTCTCAAAATGATCTTTAAGTTCAAACTGAAATTGCTACGCTAGCTGGTCTAGCCACTGGTGTTTAATTAGCTACTGGATGACTATTTTTCTTTAATGTGCACATCCATGATTGAAGTCATGCTGTTTGCATGCTCTGATTCTGCAGTAATAGCCATCAGCGGGTGAGCAGAGGGCACATAATATTTTTTAAGTGTGGAAATTTTTTTACTCTTCTCAGAAACTACTCAGAGCAGCTTCATCTTCACGTTTCAGAAAACATCACTAATTTTGTCTTCCTGGTAGCTTGTGGTTTTACATCTCCAACCTCATTTCTTTCTGTACTGCATAATCAATGTGTTGTTGGACATGTCAGAACACGTTTGGCCTGTATGGTGCCCAGAGCACCACTTTGAAAGAAGAGAGCTGTGTGTTTCAGTTTCTCTGTTCTCTGAAGCCATGAGAAGGTGAGGGAACCCTTCAGTAACATGAATTGCAGGCTCCAGACAGTGCTGTGATTCGACTCAGTAGTCAGTTCGTTCAAACAAAGGCTAGCGTGGAGATTCTGTTGTTCAAAAACTTAATAACTTAGTTGGAAGAGTCTGTGGGTAAGGTTGGGTGAATTACAAAGAGAAATAAAATGCACTTTGGTGTTGCTAGGTGCTTCTATCGTCAAGCAGAACATTACCATAATTAGGGCTGGAGTACCTCATTATATCTTACCTTCCAAAAAGGTATCCGTCTTTTGATACTGGGTTTGTAACTGGGGTGCTAGAAAGAAAGGACAAAAAGGAATGAGAACCAATTTGAAACTCAGATATTAGCATATCTTTCTCCAACAAGTGCAAGGGCTAAAGCTCAGAAGGGCAGTTACCCTGAAGTTAGGCAAACACAGAGGATTTGCTGTTCTCTGTTCATTGATAAGCCCCATTTCTCAATTCTTAAGAGATGTCTGGAAGCGTGTAGAACAATTATAAATCCCATTTAATTCACAAGGGACCCATTTGTATTTGTTTTGTAATAAACTAGAAAAGGAGAAGATAGGCCTTTAAAAAAAATCCTCACAAATCATAATACGGGATTTAATCTGGAATTGGGCAGAAACACAGCAAGGTATGAATCTGTTAATTTGGTTTTTTTAAACCACATTCACTGCTTTTTGTTTTCCTTCCCACATTCAATCTTTCCTAAGTCCAGCACAGACAACCTCCTGAAAATCAAAAATGTGCAAGTCCATCTTTCCTTCAACCTCTGAAAAACATACAGCAATAAGATTGCTCATCAAAAGCAGGTGATGTTTGTAGCTGTATAGCTAAATTTGCTTTTGGAAAGGCATCCCAGATTAACAAAAGAAAGGCCTGATCTTCTAAGACTTGGAGCTCTGCAGTCAACTGCTCTGATGCATATCTTCTTTTGGGTTATTGTAATCAATGTTGTAATCAATGCACTTCTCGTTGTGGCCAGGTCCAGTTATGAAGCACAGCATATAAAAAAGATGGAATTAAAGGAATGCAAAAACCTCATGTATAAGCTGGCAGTTCTGACCTGCTGTATTTGTCCCCAGTGATGTTGGGTATTTAAGGATACTGGTGCTGTATGGCATAAGTACTTGAAGGGTCCGGACTGACTCCAAAATTGTTCTGTTGTTAGTCTCAACCTGTTTTATTTTTATCTGGGTACAAAAATTTGCTTATTTTGATCTGTGTTGGAACAGGAAACAAAGTCATTTTATTCTCTTTATGGTAATTTGTATTTCTACTTATATTTCTACAATACTCCAATGGGTATTTTTCTCCAGTGGTGTTTTTAATCAAAATAAAGTCAGTCTTTTTGTGAACTCTTCCTGAACTGATGATGGCAGTTTCCTTTATAGGTGATTGGGCATTCCAAGTACCAAGAATCCAAAAGAATTGCAATCTTTCTGAGCATGCCAGATGAAATCCAGACAGAAGAAATCATCAAGGACATTTTTAAGCAAGGCAAAGAGTGTTTCATCCCACGCTACAAACCTCACAGCAATCACATGGACATGCTGAAGTTGTCATCAGCTGAAGACATGGCTTCACTCACTTTGACGTCTTGGAATATTCTTCAGCCTAGTGATGGTGACAACACAAGAGAGGAAGCTCTTGCTGGCGGTGAGTAATTTCGTCGTACATCATAGGGTTGTTGAGCAGGAGCAGCCTGGCGGGAAATAACCTGATCACAACAATTAAGTGCTTTGCTTTGGTCTTACATGCTTTGGTAGAGATGCTGAGGTCAAAGTTAGCAGGTGTTACTTTCTCTTGCCTGTTTTTCACTGCTCTCTGCCACCACTCAGTAGAGCTGGCAAGAGCAAGACTGGACAGTTGATCCAACTGAAATAAGTCCATCGCTCCAGATAAATCATCTCCCTGGTCCTGTTCCAGGGACAGGCTCAATGCAATCTTGGCAAGCACAGCATAGAGGCTCACAGAGGAGGCAGGAGCTTGCCAGGAGTCTCTTGAGATGCCATTGAAAGTCACGGGGATTCACAGTTTTCAGATACACTTTGAGAACTTTGATTTCCACTGCATGAAAAGTGCAAAACTTTTCAGATGATGCCTATAGGCTGACATGAGAATTTTCTGAAATCTTTGATCCTGCAAATTGTATTGCATGGGTGAAGCACAGTGCTGCCCATGCAGAACAGTTTTGTGGACTGAGACCTTAGACTGAAAATAAAGTAACTTGCTTGTAGGATTGGATAAATATCATAAACTCTTTTCAATCATTGTTGTTCCCTTACCTTTTTTATTCTGGTCTTACAGTGGTGTCTCAGATTCTTCATAGGGTCGAAAAGTTCATGTTGGTCTGCACTGATCCCAAATTAACCTCTGTATTTTACCATGAAATTCCCCAGTTTCTAAAGAACTGTGAACAATCTTACCTTTTCTTTGTCTGCATTATTGTCACTTTTTATAAACAATAACATCATCCTGAAACATCTGCAGAATTTTTTAGTGGTATTAATGGAAAACATGTTGCATTTGTGCTTGAAACCTCAGTCTGGGGAAATTTTCTCTAGACGGAAATTTACCATGCAGACAGCTTCCACACCTCACAGCTTTTGAATGTTCAATGCAGAAACATAAAATTTATATGAAGCTGTTTGGTTGCACTGGGCTTTGCATTTGTTTTGGGATGCTAATGCACTTTCCCTGAGCACTGTGCTTTAGACAAACATTGCTGAAAGCATTAGCTCTAGTACACAGTCTTCAATTATCAGCATTTTCACTGTGTTTGATTCCCTTCTCTTTTATTTATCATTACCTCTTCCTTAATCCACGATCCCGTCTGTCCATGTCTGCAGTATAGCTAGCAAGGGATTCAACTGTTTCATACAGCTGTGCTCTTTGCATTTAATATTTAGTACTGTTACTTGTTTTCCTATTGGTTTTTCATCATGAATTTGCAGGTATCAGTGGTATCTCAGAGCTTTTGAAGGTAACCCATAAAAAGTCCAGGGTTCTGTTGACTGGGCTTGCTTTAGGTACTCGAAACTAGCTTTTGTACTGCCAAAGAGCTGCTGTTAGTTGACTTTAATAAGTCTCTTGCAGAGATCACAGAGTAAGCACACAGTTTTAATTGTAATGAGAGCAAGAATTACCTGGTATAGAGTACATAGGAATGGACTTCTTGGGGATGACTTGTATGGGGCTGTGAAGATGGAGAATGCAGGAGCAAGCTGTGGTACCTGTTTATCTCTGGAACTGCTGCACCTGGATCCAGTGATGGGCATAGAACAACACCAAGAAAGCTTGGTAACTTTTAAAATGGTGCTTTGTTTTTATGACCAGCAGTTGAAATCACTGATGCACAGCCGCATCAGACTTGCTCTGCCTAAAGCTTCAGTTTAATCTTTTGTACTCAGTAACAAACAAGTAATTAATTCACTGTGGATTGGAAGTCAGACCATAATCCTTTCTCCCTGGATAGGTTTTGAAAACTATGAAGTAAGTTTGGTTTTTTCTTTATGGCATGGTTGGACACACTCACCTCAATCTTTCTCCACAGAAACAGACACCGACTTTCAGTGCTTCTTTAAAATACTTCTACATTTTTGTGTCAGTTATATCCATTGAGCTTTGGTACGTTTGCAGGAATGCAAACTGTCTTGCTGCCATATTCATCCTCCACTGTTGGAATTATGCATGGATGAAACATTTATCTTTGTGATGTTATCAAAATACTGTGGTGATCCAAGGCATTTACACTGATATCAGGAGATGACATGGTGTTATATTAGTAATGTTCCCATTGCTTTCATAAGTTGCTATGTAATTTCCAAGGAATACCCTGCAGGTACATAAATAAGTCATGTCACTACTGAGTGTATTCATTTTGCATGACAAAAAGCTTGAATTCAGATAGCCCTTAAAACTTCTTTACTTTTTACAGTTATGGTTGTTGTGAAGACTAGCTCAAATGTAAGGCTAAGTAAATTTCACATCAACTTTCCTAGTCTTCAGTAGCACTCACAGGCTGCGAGTACCAGGCACCAATGCTACCTTTTGGAGAAAGTCTTTTTTTTGTTGGATCAGGGTTTACCTGTTCTCATCTTGGCAGCACATGGTGTTACACATTGCTGGCACAGCAAATGCCGCTGCAGGTTTTGTAGTAGATAGCCTGTTGTCTTCTCTACCGTGCATTGATAACTAGTTTTCATATGAAGAGTTCTTTCCTTCAGGCTGAATGGACATGGTAACAAGTAACAAATGTGGGAAAAGCCCAGATATTTGGTATGGGATATGGATGTATATATGTGCATTACTCAGTTGCTTTCTAGTTATATCTGCTGAAAAATTCTCAGCAACCTCTCAATTTCTCAATATATGCCCTTTCATTTGATTATATCCTTGCCCACCTAAAGCATAAATACATACTAGTATAGTGTTTGCTGAAATGGTGCTTTTGATTAAAAAAATCTCATCACAGTAACTATTTGTGGGAGTATAGACACCTTGCACAACTTTGGAAGGAGTAAATCAGATAAAACCATGCTCCCTGTTTGCTTTTTCAATGATTCTTACAGAGATTTGAAGGGTACTTCACCAGCAGCTCTCATCTCAGCATGGTTTAAAGAGGCGGTGTGGTTCAGCAGGGTGGACGTGGGTTTCCTTACTTGTATTATCATGTATTATTATTTTAATTTGCCTTGAGTACTATAGGAAAAAAAAAAAAAAAAAAAAAAAAAAAAAAAAAAAAGCTAATTTAGTACTTGTAATAACAGATTATTCTTCTTGGGTCTTGAAAACAGTAACTGGATTCAACACATCCATATGATAAAATGCCCCTATAAGGTAAAGCAACAGAAGATAGCCTAAATTGCCCCCCAAAAAGTTGATGGTCAGAATCCAGTTAAAGAAAGAAAGAGTTACTTACCAACCCCCAGGATCAGGTCTTACAAATACACCAAAAGGAAGGATCTCCAGGTACAGATCCTTCCCTTGGGGCAGCCACCCCTTAAATGAGGCTTAGGGAGAGGTGGAACCTGGTTCCAGCCACACAGGTGAATTGTTTTCACCTGTGCTCCCTGGGCTGGCTGTGTACCTTCACCAGGTGCTCAATCATTGGTTCATTCCCATACAGCCCCTTTTCAAACCAATAATTTCCCTGTGAACTTAATGTCTGCCTCCAGCCCTCCAGTTCTTTGCCCAACAGTCCAAGTCTCCATTTCCAAGCATCCTTTCTGAGCCAACTCCCTCTTTCCTCTTCCTCCTAGCCATAGGCTGCCATTTCGTGGCCAGCTGGGCCAACATAAATAGCTTCCCTCCACCGGAAAGGATATCATGTGCTTTTTCTTCTTTCACTTGTCTGAGCCCAGACATACAAGATTCCTAGTCCCAGTATACTCATTTCCTTCCCCACTGGGCTGGCTTCTTCTTCATTGACTTGGAAGAGTTCACTTTCTGTTAAATTTTCATTTTCTTCCACTAAGCAATGCAGAATTGCTTCTCAAGCATAGTTTGGTGATAGTTTTTGTTGATCATTGCAGTGTATAAGCTGCTGCCCTCTCCTCTTTACTTTCTTTCTCACTGTCCCCATCCCTCCTCTGTGGAGCAGTACAGGTATCTGTACAGGAAACCTAGTCTAGGTTAGAACCAGCCCACCACCAGTAAAAGGCTCTCCTCTTAGGGCCATGTGCCATTTGGACTGCTGCAACTACAGGCTTGGTAGGGAGCTGGTGATGAGGGGTTGTGTAAACTGGTGGCTCGCCAGAAGAAATGCTAGTGAAACTTCAGTCATTTCCTTCCTTGTTTCACTTCCCAGTCTTGCTCCAGTTTGACAGGCTTTGTGATGGGGCCCTCCTGGCTGCCCATGGCTTGGAGTCTGCAGGCTGGAAGGCCTGAGCTTGCAGCTCCAGCTCACTCTGCTGGTTTTAGGAACGTTCTTTCCCTGCAGCACGCTCTTACCCTGGCCTCCCCATCGTAAACTGGATGAAGAGTATTTTCCTCCTGTCTGCCTGATTGGGTTGGGATCTTTTAACTCAGATAAGTGACTGGATTGAGTTTGCCATGTGGCTGTGGGGCAGGCAGAATGGAGGGAATGTCCCATGTAAACTGGCACTGGTTCCTGGAAAGTTGTGGGGCTGTCCATGTGCGGTTTGGAGATGGTGACAACTGGAGAGGCCCAGCATTAACCCTGACAGATCTTTCCTGAGCCCGTGCAAACAGCAGGTTTTAACAGCATTTTATAAGACTGACTCAAATGGACTTTGAAAGGGTTATAGCCACGTTGTTGACACAAAGGCTACTCTGATCGAGATTTCTTGCCTGAAACATGGAGCTGCAGAGCTTTCCTGGACATTTTTTGCTAGCTTTGTTCTCAGAAACCGATGAACCGTTTTGTCTGAAATTGGAAAAAAAAAAAGAACAAAACAACGTCGGTTTGGCAGAAATACCCAGGCTGGAAAATGTCATTTGAAAATATAGCATTTTGTGATAATGGGCCATGCTGAATAAGCTGCAGCTACTCTCCTGAAACATAAGTATTTTTGCTCCCAGAAATGAATGTATAAAGAACTGAACTTGTAATTTACTTTAGAGACTTCCAGAATTTTCAGTACTGGAAATTTGGTGACCTCCTGATTGCAGTATTTGTGTTGTACCTTCAAAATAATCAGTGAGATGCTAACTAGACAACCCACGATTTGGAAAGTATGTTATTTATTAATAATAAGGAAAAATCCAAAGTTCAAACGAAGTGAGGAAATGTTAACATACATCTAGCAATGATTTACAGCTGCTTTGTTTTCACATAAGCCTTGTATGCTAGGTTAGTTATATTTTGCTGTCCTTACAACTTGCAGAATACTTTGAGCCTTGCTGCAACATAAATGCCACAACATGCTGGTAGCTGGGAAGTGTGGTGTACAAGAGCTACTTATCCTCACAAGGAAACACTGACTTCCTCTAGACTGCCATTCCAGGCAACCTCATGTGGTTCAAAATGATTCCAGGATGTTGATTAGCTCTATTTTAAACTTTTCCATTAGGATCTGCCCTGCAGAAATGTGTTAGCCCTCAAAATCTCGGTTTCACTTGTCACTGAATGCCACTATTGAGTCATACATCCAGAGAGCTGCGTGTGTTGCCAGGACTGATGGTCTGCCTTGTGATGCTGTCGGTATTCTCAATCGTTCCAAATTTTAGCAAAGTTCTTTAGAAGCAGTGAGAATACAATCTTAAGAAGAAGAGGTTTAACATACAGGTAAAATGGGATGTTAAAAGATAGGTAATGGGCTAGGAGCCCTCTCCTGCCCAAAACAGAAAGCACCAAAAGTGAGAGGATTTTGAAAGATGAGACTTATGGGAGCTGAGAATCAAAAGGCAGTATGAGGAGAAAATGCCTTGCCTTGAAGCACAGAGGTCTAATAAGCTACTTCAGATCCATTAGAGGTGGTGGTGTTGTACATGGAGGTTTAATGGGAGTATGCAACATGCTGTTAATCATTCTGAAAAAAGGCAGGTAGTAAATAATACTCAGGGGTAACTGTGACATACTTAAGTGATATACATCTCAATGTGCATATCTGGAATAAATGAAATATGGCTTTGTGGAAAGCAGGCATGATAAATATTGCTGTTTAGTAAGAAAAAATAAAAACACTAATCAAAATTGTAAAGTGATTGAGGATAGTGTTAGATTTTCCTTTCCTCTGGGAGTCTTGATTAAAACATACACTACAGTATATGTCAAGAGTTAGATTATAATTTAAAGTCTCTTTGCGCTGGTCATGAAAAAGAAAATCTGAAACCATGGGACGAAACAAAATGGAAAATCAAGGCTTAGTTCTTAATGTAATCTATTTTTTAATGAAATGATCCGTGGTTTGGATGAACTTCTGCATGGAGACAATGAGCCATAGTATTGTGATACGCATTAGGAGAACAAATTCAGTGCTGGGTCACAGCTCTGGGCATTCAGTCCAGCATCAGGAGTTGTACAAGGTGCAGGAAATCTCACAACTTGTACATCTGTAGCAGTAACTGAAATTTCTTCCTACCTCTGTACATGCAGGTCCTGACTTATTCCTTTACAAACAAGTTCTCTTTTCTGCTTTAGCTGTGTGCACTCTGGTCGTGCCTATAAGCAGCTACTGTTATTTGTATTAAGCCCTTGGCTCTGCAGCCTTGTGACAGCAGTGAGTTGTACTCAGTCATAATATGAAACATTATGTTCCCTGTTACGTTAATATTTTATTATGTTCCTATGTTATGTGAAATACTGTGTTCCTTGTATTCGATTTAAATTCGCTGCTTTCATTTCAAGTGATACCTCATTCTTCTGTGATGAGAAGTAAATAAGGATGTTTGATGTACTTTCTCGTTATTATTCATTGCTTAGTTAAGCCTGTATTATAACAGTAGCATTTTTTTCTTTGCCAAGTATTTTCTGTTTTCTTATTCTCATATGAAGGCTTTCCTACATCTGTAGCAGTTCCACCCACAGCTCTGTCAACCTTTGCGATTTCTCTATGTTATTTTGGAGAAAAGATGTCCGAGATACCATTTTATGCCTAGGCGATTAAACATTGTGAAATAGGTGTAAAGACAGTGTATTAGTTAATGCTTTCTGTACATACCATATCACAGCTTTCAAATCAGCTAGCTGGGTAGGCCTTTTTTGGTGGTTTCCACACAGGTAACCCACAAGCACAAGTTTTTACACAGATGCCTGTTACGTTATTCCAGCTCTGTAAAATAGACCAGAGGTAATCTTAAATTATTCTGCATAGTGTGTTCCCTAACAAGAAGCACTAGGAAAAGACTTGCTTGGAAAAATAACTATTTCAAGGTTTGGACCCAGCTGTGGCAGCAACTGCTCCCCCAAGGTTTCTGTGCGTTTCAGCCTTCAGCTGCAAGATGTGCGGTGCCATCCCCAGCGCTGGACCCCTCTTCCTTGCAGTGATGCCTTCCCTTCCTCTGGTGCTGCACAGCTGCTACAGCTCTCTTGAGACAGCCCTGCAGCACTCCACACCCAATTTGCTACTTGAACACCCATAGTTTTAGTTGAACTTCTCCCATTTCTTCTATTTGAAATTCACCTGCAGAATTCTCCTGCAGAAGCTGTCAGCTGGAGGTGTTCTGTGGGGACATTGCACTGAGGGACATGGTGGGGTGGGCTGGGGTTGGACTTAATGATCTCAGTGGTCTTTTCAACCTTAATGATTCTATGATTCTCTGCATGGTATGATTACAAAGAGCCTCTGTCTTTGAAAGATTTTGGGAAAAAAAAACTCTAAGATGGGAAAGTTGATGTGTCTGTGTCATCACTTTGTAACGTCCTTTGGTATCCTTTCATCCTGAATTTCTCTGGTGTAAACTAAACCATGAACACTGTGGTTTAATTTTAACACTATGTCTATGCAGGGTATCCTGCAGTGAACCTGGATGCCTGAGAGTTTTATTATGCTACAGCTTTTTGCTTATGTAAAGTTCATTAAGGCTTTAAAAGTGCTTTTCTTTGTAATTTTAATTGTCACATCCACATTTGCCTTCTTGCAGAAAACATTCTCCTTGCACTCAGGAAAACAACTAAAACGATTACTCCTGTAATCAATTGAAGTTGATACAGAACTAAAGTCAACATAGGCACAGGCTTTAAATTCATTGCGAGTGACTCGAAAGTGTTTTGTTTCGGAATGCTAATTTTGCTACAGAGTGAATAGTAGCATTGTCATTTTCTTTATCCTGTCTCCTGGATACAAGAATCTTTCAAAAGCAAATAAGAGGTTGAGTTGTTTTGTGGAGTGTGGCATGAGTCTGTGTAATAAATTAGGGGAAACACGAAGATGGAGGTATCTTTAGCTGCATGGACTAACCCAGACAGACTTTTGTCTCCCTTTATTTTCCTTTTTGGAAAGGAGGAGGGGACACCAAACTTATCTCTGTGCCTTGGTGCACGTCATCTGAATACTTTGGAGGAAACCTTTTCCTGCTGGTCACCTGTGTATTTGCCCACGTGGATTGTAGGTGCAGTTTGCTGAGAGAGCTGAGCCTGCTGGCTGGTGCCAGTCCTGCTGCCTTAGTCTTGCTTCCAGCTCTGTTCTGCCCTTGTCCTCCCAGCTCTGTTCTCATCTCTGGTACTCACTGCTGAGCAGATTCAGCTCATGAATGCGGCACAGGATTACTATTTCTTCTTTTTTCCCTAGGATTGGTTTTCTGCCAGCTTGTTGGGCTCTGAAGCCAGGTCAGCATTTTGTCAGTTACAAAAAAATTGTCTTCCTGGCACAGGTAATTTCTGCTCTCTTTGCTGAGATTCAAAACACACTGTCAACTCCCAGTGCAGTGGGAAATCCCACGGAGCTGGCAGGGAGCCACTGGCTTCTAGGGGGCAGGAGTTCCTTGCAGCTGTTTCACAGTATGAGGATAACTCTTGGTCTTCATTTTGGCATCCTTACTGTGCTCATTTCCTGCTTGTGGTGGCTTTAGCGCTCATGGGACGGGAATCAGCTTTTGGGTGTAGATGGAGGGCAAATTGCTGTCCAGGAGTAATGTGAAGTCCTTTGCCGGCAGGTGTCAGTATTCCATAGATTTACTGTGGAGCACTGATGACATTTAGGCTGTTTTCCTATAATTGAAGTCTCATCCCTGCATTGTCACACACATAGGAGAGAGCAAGTGCTCCAAACCAACATCTCTGGATAATCAGGGCATCTGGAGTGAGGGAGATAGAGAATTCCAGGGATGTCTGTGGTATCTTTTAAGCTTAAAAAACCCAAAATCTTGTGATGGAAGAAGCCGGATTTCTCAGCTGCTGTGATGTCAACATGTTTGACACAAACAGTGAAGGTGCCATTATCTACAAACCAGCTGACTCTCCCTGCTCAGCAAACCCTGCCAGTAAGCATGCCTAATGTTTCTGTCAAGTGGTGTAGCTCCTTGCAGGTTTCTACACAGCTGATGTCTTAACTGTTTGTATTTAACAAGCAGTTTGGAGTATGTTTTGAAAGACTATCTGCTGACTGAGTCAAAGAGGTTGGAAATATTGATAGTGATACATGATGTGTTGAGAAAAAAAATCCCCAAATGATTCACTTCTGACATATTTTGATTTAAAAATAACCAGACAGCAGAAAGCAAAAGAAGAACAAGAGTGAAGAAATGAAGTGCACATGTGCACGTGTCAATTGGAAGTGTTTAAAATATTTAAATAAGTCCTTAGATAATCATTATGTTGAAAGTAGCTGATAAAATCTTGAAGAATCTCACATAAATACATATTGAGATACACAAAGATTCTCATGTTTTAGCAGAGTTCCAGTGCCAGCATAAACAATGCCTTGCCAGTTTCTCTGAAGGAGTAGCACTGCAGTTGGCATTTACTGGTTTAACAAGATGTGTTGATGTGCTCTAAAGAAGTTGTAAGGCACTTTGTCTTCCCTTGGAGTTGCTCCTTTGTACATCTGGCTTCAGAGCATTGTGATGCTTTACAAACAAAGGAGAACCCAGGTGTGACCAACCCTTAGGACCAAAAATTGTTTGTTTCCCATGCTTTCCCAATCAAATCATTCTAACTGTGCTCAAGTATCTGAATGTCAGGAATAGGTAAGTAATTTTTCACAGGCCGGTAACTCAAACATTTCTAGGCAATGATTTCCTTTACTCTGAATTTGCAAGACCAGGCATTTTTGTAGGAGGCATTGGGTAATTACGGTTAATTCACTGTGCTTACACCAGCTTGATGAATAATAGTGAAATAGAAAAGTACTTGATCAAATTTTCTTTTGGGTAGACATTTGGCAAATGTTGAAAATGAGACATAGACCTCAGCTGACTGCGACTTAAACCTCAGGGGAAATGAGTGTGATGGTTGTAGCCTCACATAGCCTTCCCACAGTGGGAGCCCAGCTAGAATTTGCAAGTCTTAGCCTTATACAGTAGCATCACTGATGACACATGAAGAGATAGTTTGGAGCAGAGCAGGTTTGTTTGTGAAGCTGTGCAGGGCTTTAACCTCTCAAATGCCTTGGCGCTAAATTTTGTTTTAAATGAGTTCAGAATAGAAGGAGGGTGTTTACTTGACTGCAGCTTCATAGCACAGAAGCTGATCAGAAGGAATTATTAGTGTGTTTTGCAAGTCTAATAACAAGAGAGTAGCTGTTGCTCCATTGTTTTAAACCTGTATGAGTGATGGCTAGAATGTGGCTTCTCAAGGAGAAGTATAAATATTTTATCATGCTGTAGTTCAGGAGGGCAAGTGTGAACTGTGAGACCGATGTTTCATGCTGACACAAAACACAGAATGGATGAGTAGACAAATAAATGCTGAGTTGCTCGGTGCTTGTTTGTAGATTCTGCTGATGGCTCTATTTTCTGCAAAATATTTTATCGCAGTAATAACGAAAGCTGTCCCAAGTCGTGCTAATAGACCAATTAGCTGTGGCACATAGATGGCACAGCAGATAGGGTGAATGTATGTGTGCAAAAGACATTGCTGGGTGCGTCATAGTTGTGCATGGATTTAGATAAAATGTTAAGGGAGGTATGTAGTAGAGAGATGATGTGTTTGAAATGAAAGGCAATATTTTCCCACTTTCATCTGGAAGGAAGGACTGGGAGGTTAGCAATGTCAGCAGTGGTGCAAGGGGCACTCCGGGCATTCTATAGGGGAAGGCTTAATGCTAGTCATGAAAAGAAAGGAATTTGTTTTTCTGTAGCATAATTGAAATATTTGCTTCTGTGGAATTGTTTCCCATGAGATCTAGTGATTAACCTAGACCACAGTGAGTTGGGTGCTCTGCAGATACAGAACCAGATGATGATCTGTGCCCTGCAGTGTACATTGAGAAGCTAGCACCTACCCAAGAGATAAGGCATAACTGTGCTGATGGTAATTAAAGTTACAGTAATGATTCTGCTATTAATTAGAACTTTCTCAGTTATTACAACTCATTGGCCCATACCCTGCATGTCGCCAAGAGTGGTACTTTCAATATTAGGATTCAGTGCTCAAGTTAATGTTTACTTCACAGATGCAGCCTGTGGTTACTGTGTCCCTGGGATGGCAGTGCTGCTGTTCCATCTCCGTTAGGACTGTCTGGCTGTGCAGGGGATATGCATGACCCACACCAGGCAGCAGGCAGGTGAGGCTGACTCAGTTCCAGGAGGTCGTGCTGGCTGCCTTGCCTGGGACAAGGCCCCGGCAGCCCTTCCATGACCCATACCTGTGCACTCTGATGGACCCTGCTGTAATTAACCATTGTCAAGAGTGCTTCAGAAAATGCCTCTTGGCATTTCAAATAGGAACATCAGAATAAGGAGAGGAGAAGTAATCAGGTGCAAGGAGCAAATCTTTCCCTGGGGAACAAATCAAACCTGATATCATCATAAAGGGTAATGAGAAATGCATTGTTGAAGGGAGGAAATTCACCAGCTGCCTAGAGGAAATGAAACTTTGTATTCCCTATTTAAAACAGCAGAGAGAGGGTACTAAAATTTTGGTCTGCTGGTTAAGTGGGGGACACGCAGTGTGCACACCTGCCTGTTGCATGTGGTTTTGCCACACATTTCCTGAGTCCTTGGGCCAGTCATATCACTTTTCTGTGACATAAGGTTTGTCTACATGGATGTGTGTACAAAGTGTGCCTGCACAGCCACATGGCAGGTTCTGAAGCTGTGACTGCATACTGCTAAATAAAGCAAGACCAAGTGGCACAGAGCAGCCCTGTCCCCACTACGGAGAACTTGGCCTGTCTCATCTCTTTTGGTCTCTCATAGTGCCAGGCAGCGTGCTGGTACTTGAGCGGTATGGACGAGCTGTGATCCTGCAAATGAATTTGCTTTCTGGCCCTGCTTTATTTAGCTGTATAAATGAAAGCTGTGTGGCCATGTCAGCATGGCTGCATGCCCACATTGATAAGTCAGCGTATATTATTTCACACACAGCGCTACACAGTAGAAGGAGCTGTGGCCACAAGAGCTCATGTCACAGATACAGCGAGTATTAGGTGATTGTCATTGTAATTGCCAACCTTACTTGGATACCCTGTAGCTTAATTAAAGTTTATAAGAAGCATTAGTATTCTCTTCATAGGAGAGCTGGGCTAGTGCAGTGTATTGCTGCCTGAGACTGTGTTCAGCCCTTAGCATTCTGCAGACATTCTGTAAGTACTGCAGGAGGAGTGCAGATTACCTGCAGCAAAAGACCTCTTGACAGTGAGCGTACTGTGAGTGTTGGTTTTCTCCCCTGGGCTCCTGGTGTATTGTCACAGGGATCCACAAGCCTTTAGTTAAGGACTGAAGGCACGCGGGGGAGAGAAACATTACAAGGAGAGGGGCAGAAGTAGGTGAAGATCACAAGGCCTCATTTACAGTGCCTATAAAAACTGATGGGGTGTCAGGGACAACGATGCCATTCCACAGAGTGAAAGTGAGAGAAGTAGGATGTGGGAAAGGAGCAAACTTGCAGGGTATCCTGAGTGGCAACTCGTGATCCTGCAGGGCTGGAAGGCTGGTCAGCGTGAGGAGGGCACATGCCTTTAGGAGTAAGATGTCCTTTCCCTCCCTTGCCATCCTGTTGATGTCTGCTTGCCACTGATAGTAATCTTACATGTCTGCAATCTTGGTCTCATCTGTGTGTCACCTCTCATCCTGTGACGGCTCTTCCCCCACGCCGCCGCAGGCACCACAAGAGGTTTTGTTGCTCCCCAGGTTGTGCGGAGGGGAAGTGTTTTCTGCATGCAGCTTTCTGCCGTTCAGTCTAGCTCCCAGAGTTGGATTTTGGGGCAAATTCTTGAAGTGCCTTCAGGCTCGGTGCAGGGCAGCTGTGTCATTTTTCTACTGACAGTCTAGCTTGGTATTTTACTTAAATCTTGTGCAGCGTGAGTTGTGTGGATATCAATCAGTGTGTTGTGAGTCAGAGTAAAGGCATTTAGTATCACAGTGCTCCAATGGAAAAAAAATAAATGAGGGTAGCTGTTAAAGCATCTACAGCATTGTTTTTCATAGTGAGATTTGCACAAGCTTGTTTGAGTTATTTGGCATAAAAAATCCATGATTATAGAGGAAGCTGAGTCATTAAAACAGACTCCATTTCTCCAGAGAACCCAGAAGAAAGCAGTGCTTTAATGCATCTACATTCACTCAAGTATGCCCTGTGCTATCAGTTAAACAGCACAGAAAATATATTTCTTCCCAGCACTGTTCTTGCCAATTCCTCCTTCCCTTAGTGCTTCCCTTGGCTTGCTTTTCTTCTGTCTGTGATGTAGATGTAAAGAGAAATGGCACCTTTTTGCCTAGCAAATTTGCCCCTTGTGTACAATCCTACCTACTAGCAGTAGCAACTGCAAATGTTTTCTTCCTTTTGCCATGAGAGTCACATGGAGTGAAAAAAGCTTGAAACAATTGTATGCTAGAATGAGTTTCTTTCTAAGTATGATTGATGCTTGGTACATACAGGTTCCTGGGCCACCTGAATGCCTCTGGTTTGCTAGCGTGAGGCAAGTGATGGGTAGAACAAGGAATAAGCATAGTATTAATTGCAGGAGGGCTTGGCATGCATAATCTCCATTACTGATCATGATAACCAGGAAAGACCAGTTGGTTCTTACATTTTAGTCCATAGATCTGACAATTGGCAAATGTCAGTTTTTACTCACAAACTGAGGTTTGTCATGGTGCATCATGGTCTGTGTGGTAATACCATAAAAACGGCATCTGTCTTCAGGGGACACTGTATTTCCTCTCTGTTGCCTCTTTTCTTCTTTGTTTGTTATTCACCAATTGTCTTTCTTATGAAACAAAAGTTGACTGCAGTGTGGTGAATCACTTGGGCTCCCTTTTACATCAACCAGTATTACTATGTAGCCTCTCCTTTGGCTTATTCCCTCTTTGTATTTCCTTGACCTTTTTTTTTAAAAAACCCACTCTTGCTAACTGCACGATGCCAGCTTTATAAGATTAATCTTCTCTAAGGGTCTCTTACTGCATTGCCTTGCATATTTTATATCCGTGTTCTAATTTGGTCAGATCATGATGGATAGTTGTTCACATCAGTGACTCCTCTCTGAATGATGAGCAGTGGAAGACAATCTTCAGGAGCTTGAGAAGCGTGTGCAAATGAGTTGGTCTTCTGTGCACCTTTAGTCTACTCTTCCAAGTTGAGTTCAGAGTTGATTCTTGATCTCACTTGGGGTTCCCTGGAAACTAAAAAGCTCTGCTCAGCTCTGGTTCTTTCAGTACATGCTTCCATGTTTCTCCTTGAATGCTGAGTTGTGTTCTTCAACTGAAAGTGGTGAGAGCTGTGCAGTCCAAAATGGCAGCAGAAACTTGGCTTGGATGTAGGAAAAGCAGAAAAATACCTGATGCATCCCAGCTCTGGTAACGAAGCAGAAAGTCATTAGGAACGTGCTTCTTAAGGTATTACTATTCCTATAAGGCAGAAACAGAGGATGGAGATGCAGCATTTGCTTTCTTTCCAGGCTCATATTAGCTGTGCTTTCGTTCATGCTAGCTTTCCCCTTCCATTCCTCACCTTCTTTCCTTAAGTGTCCATCTGCCGCAGCAGCAAGTAATGCAGGATTTTATTTGCACTGTGAAACTAGTAAGTGGTGTGTTCTGAGTTCAGCAGTCAGTACCAAGGCAGCCAAATTCATTTGTTCAGAGAATGTCTTGCAAGATTTCTAATGCCAAAAGAACAATCTTTGTGTAAGGGATGGGAAGCATCAGAGTGGCTGCGACTGTGCGTGGTGGATGGATGTTGTGTCAACTCAACCCCTTTACATACCTGGCAAAGAAGAACATTCAGAATATATTGTCTTTGTGCCTCTGGTTTTGGGAAGATGAGTGTTCAAAGGTTTGTGACATCTTAACAGCTGTGTCCAGAAGTGCTCTTTCTCACTTATGCGAGAGAGAGCATAATCTTTCTTCTCTCCTTCTTTATTCTTTTTCAATGTTTGTGGCAAATGTTGAAGTTCATTTAATTTTCTGATTCTTCCTGAATTTAATTTCTCTGAGTTCAATCTCTGTCTAGATTTATAGTCATAATCATTTGTATTTGCAAGTGTGAGGTTAAAGTGATAAAATAAATTTGTTATAAGGTAGATTTTTTTCTTTCCAGCTTTTCAAGGTCTGATTATTTTACAGCTGAGCTAGTATTCAGTTGATAAGATGAAAATGTAAATTCACAGGCTTAGCATTCAAGGTATTTTTCATCTGATCAAAGAAAGGGAAGCATTCTGCAAAACACAAAGCTAGCATTTTTGCTATGCATAAAATTATCTGGATGTAGTCCAGCCATCAGGAAATCCACATCGCATCCATTAATGTGTATTTTGTTTTTCTACAGGCGGTCTTGACCTTATCTTCATGCCAGGCCTAGGGTTTGACAAAAAAGGCAACAGATTGGGAAGAGGGAAAGGATATTATGATACCTATCTTGGAAGATGTATGAAACATCCCAGTGGAAAGCCTTACACGATTGCCTTGGCATTTAGGGAACAGATTTGTGAATCTGTACCTGTGACAGAAAATGATGTTCAAGTAGATGAAATCCTTTATGAAGACTGCTAGAAGTGCCTTGGTACCATCCTGCCTTCAGAGTGACCAACCAAAGACTGCATGTCCATCAGTCAGAACTTTGCTAATAGTCATACATGATGCTGGGGGCATATTTGCCTCTGAGCTGCAAGAACAACAACAACAACAAAATACAACGATGTAAATGTGGTAATGGTAATGCAAATTGCATTGATTTGTTTCTAATTAACGAATACCTGTAGTGAATTCTTATTCTAGAACCGATAGAAATAAGAGTATGCGACTCTTTAGTAACTAGGAGTCATTTCTTGTCATCATACTTGTGAGGAACAAGCTACGTGGCACTCACAGTTTTATTATTCCAGTTTCCAAGTGAACTGGCTGCTGCTACAGAGAAGACCTACAGCAAGCTGGGCTGAAAAAGGTGATTCCAAAAAAGTCTGAGCTGATTTTTCTGTATTCAAATAACACTGGTTGTTTGCTTGGCTCTTTAGAGTGGTCTCACAATAAAAGGAGTATCTGCTAATAACAAAAGTTTCGTGTTTATGACTTCTGCATATGTTTGTTCCTTTTGTCTCAATGTAAATTTGTCATGTTGTTTCAGATGTGATCAGTGCATTCTCAATTATTTTGGTAAAGTAATATTCAGTGTTACTTCAACCTATGTAATTTTGTATGAGCCATTCACAATATCCCATTGGGTTGGATGGAGGTTTTAACTTGCCCCTCTGCAGACAAAAGGCGCTGTGAGTGCAATACCTTGAGAGTGATGATGGGATGAAAGAGCCTGGCCCACCTTTAATATTGACCTGCTGGGCTTCCCACCAATGTTTAAAGAAAAGCTGCAACCTGAGCGTGGAGCTGACAGCAGTTTGCACTGTGGGCTGTTCAGTAAAGTGATGGCGATCAGACTTGGCCGTCTGTTGGTTCTGTATCAAAGTAGCTCATCCCACCAAATGAAAGAAGCATTTTCTCACTTGGTGTGCTGCAAACTATGCAGAGTGAGAGGTGTGCATGGGTTGGGATGACTGTGTTGGTGCATGCAGCAGAGCGGCCTCCAGCTCCTCTCAGCTCTTCAGTGCTGTCAGCTGCACTGCCTTACAGGAGGCAGGCAGGCTCTTACAGTTCAAGACCTTAGGGGAATAAATGTGATGAGAAAATTGGACTGGTTTTGTTGTTTTCTCACAGTTTCTGTCCTGGCAGAGCTTTAATCCCTTCTTCATTTCTGAACTTCTCTTGACATAAGGAGAGCAAGAGAGAAAAGATGGGGCAGGTTTCGTGCATAACAGGTCTGTCTGCAGGGCTGTTAGAGTTCACTGATCACAATAGGATGAGCCCTGTGCCATATGGCACTATCTGCCTTGGACATCAACAAAGCCACACTGATGCCAGCATTTTTCACAGCAGAAACCTGGATCCCAATTCTGATAAATGTTTTAAATGCATGCATTAAGTCCAGCCCTATTCAAGCAGCTACATCCTTTTAGCCCACCAAAATCAGTGTGCTTTTACTGGTGTCCTTCCTCAAGGTCTAACCCTGGAGGCTTAGCACTGATCCTGAGGCATGGTTCCATGGTTTTGGTAGTATGACTCTAAGCATGACTGCATGAATGCTACACCAATTCTGGCACAAATCAGGAGACCACGTCAGCAGAAAAGAACATAACTAGATGCTAATGACCTCCTGCTGTAACATTCAAGCTGAAGAGAAGCTTAAATCAAGGGGAAATGGTTTCAAACTAAAAGAAAGGATTTAAACTAAACATAAGAGAGAAAATCTTACAATAGGGGCAGTGAGGCACTGGCAGAGGTTGCCCAGAGAGGAGCTGGGTGCCCCATCCCTGCAGACACTGCAGTCAGGCTGGATGGGGCTCTGAGCACCTGATCAGCTGTAGGTGTTCCTGTTCAGTGCAGGGCAGTGGGACCAGATGGCCTTGAAGGGTCCTTTCCAACTCACATGATTCTGTGATTCCATAAGCTGTGATGGTTGGTTCTGAAGCTGGTTTTTTTTTTGTTCTTGTTTTTTTACCATGTTTGATTAGAATGCAATGAGAAATAACTAGGGAGCTATTTAATACACTGCATCACTGGTAGCAAGAGATGCTGGCACAGTGTTTCTTGCCAGCCACTCCTGAATCAGGAGGAGATCATCACAGCCTCATTGGCCACAGGACCCTGGCTGATGGAGATAGCCCTTAACATTTGGCTGGTAGGGACAGTAAAACAATATTTATGTATATTGTCCTGAGAATCAGAGCTAAATAAATGTGACAGCTTTCATTTGGCACCCGAAGCTTGCTGCTGTCGCTCTGGGTTTTTCTTTTTGCCACATAACATGAAATCACTGTCAGTTTGATGGTATATAACAGTGTTTCTGAAGCACAAAGGTTAGGGGGTTGGTAGGTGCGTCAGAATTATTTACGTTTGCTATGCATAAAATGGCACTTGGGGAACAAGGCAGGCTGCCAAGAAGGAGAGGAGTCTAGGCTGCCTGCTTGCTCTCCTGTATCAGGGCTGGATTGTCAGGGTAGGATTTATAAAAATTGCTTCCAAACAGTATCATCTTTCCCCAAATGGATGTGCCCCTGTCTGTTGCAGCGAATGTCATTATTGCTATTCTCATGACAAAGTGTCTATCAGGCTCTACTTTGTTTATAAACAAGTCTGCCTGCCCTGCATAAGAAATGGATAGTTTGAGGAAAAGTACGGTGAGCAAAGGAAGAAGTTAATTACACTTTAGGATCTCAGCAGGGAATGCTATCTCAGAGTATTCAGTAAGATCTGACCAGAGGAGTCACAATTAAAAAATGTCCCCTGGGAGGAACTTGTAAATTATTTACTGTAAGGGGCTTTTCCAGGTTCTTTTAGTTTAATTACACACTCTGAAAGAGAAAGGCTTCAGAAACAAATTAACTAAGGGGTTGAAATGGATTTGTTACAATCACATTTACAGCTAAGCAAGTGGGAGGCTGCAAGTTCAAATATAGGGCAAATCATTGGAAGCTGGCATTGCATACAGCTTAAAAGACATATGGAAAGCACCAAAGTGCCCATGCATAGAAATGCAGTCATTGGGATTGTCCAGAGTTTCCACTGGCCTCAGAGGACTTTCTGTGTACTCCACGGGCTCAGATCTGATGCTGCTTCACATCCTCACAGCTATTTGAGCAGCTGACACTTGTGGGCTCCAAACAGCCTGGTTAACCCTTGGTGGAAGGTACCATAAGTGCTTCCCTCCTTTTCAGAAGCACAGGGAAGCCTGACTTGCTTGTCCTCCCACATCAAATATGCTTTAAGCATTTGCTACTGAAGTTGGTCTCTGAAGCTGACCTTTGCTGGAAGACAGCTGGAGCAATCCCAGATCAGATGTGGAGTAGGGAAGTCAAGAGGCCGGAGCCCTCCTCTCATTTCAACCACTGACTCACTGCTTGGCAGAGGAGGGAATTAGCTAATATGTCTGCTAAGGAGTAAGGCAGCCAGTAATCCTCTGCCTGTCTGTTGATGCCAAATCTTTTCTATGTAACGACCCTTCTAAACTGCCTTTGTCCTTGCATTTACTTCCTTTTGAAAATGAAAAAAGCCTCTGCTGTGACACCCTGAGCAAGCAGCCAACTGGCTGAGCAGAGCAGCAGCTCTGGTGCATCACTCCGTGTTCAAGCATATAGAACTTCTCTTCACCTTGTGCCTCCTTTTTCTTTTGAATTTATTGACTTAACACATCTGGCTTAGATGGAAACTGGCCCACAGTTAGCAGTATTTCTACCCCCTGTATGCATGCAGTCTTCAACTCACCATTTGATTATAGCCTCAAGGTACTGCTATAACATCCTGAACAATAAGCTCTCCACCTTCAGGCAGATCAGCTGAAAATCTGTGGATGAAAGCTGCTTTAGTCATTCATCAGGCAGATGAGATCTCAGCTTTTATTTTGTTATAGTGTAAATCTGCTGCTTAGTTTTCTAGTCTCTATAAAAACTACTGAATCATAAAAACGCTTGTAGCAAATGCCATCTTTTCTGTCACCAGAATAATACATTAAATGGCTTATCAACTCCAAGAGACGACTACAATACCTTGGAGATGATTTGGATGTATAGTTAGGGAACAAAATATGTTGACAGCTTTAGAATTGTCTCGATCAGTCGATTTTATTTTGTATTTTACTATAACGTATCAGTACTACTTGGAGACGAAAAACGAAACAGCTACATTTCTGCAAGTGTAAGGAAAACCATAGAATAAAAGCGGAGTATAAATATAAAGTGAAGGATTGTTCTTGAAAGGGCAAGACTGTGAGGTTTGGCCATTCACAGCAGAAGTATTGCCGTTTAATTATTAGGAATGGTGAGTCCATGTTAACCTTTGTGGAAAACTACTATAATAAAACATAATATTTTTCTGTAGGATTTTGTTATCACCTTGTCAAATTTAATAAGAACTTACTAATAAAGAAATTCCATCAGATTGGCTAAATATACACACACACACACACACACACACACACAGGAAGGAACCACTTGCTATTAAATAGTGTAGATTCATGAAATGATTGTTATCAGATGATATTAAATTATGCATGATTTCTTCATTCTGGATACAGCTGGAAAAATTGCAGATTGCAGATAAACTGTGCCTGCCACCAATGCCTTCCCCTGGGACTTCGTCTGCTGCAATTCTACCAGCGTGCTGCTGTCTCCCTAACAGGAAAAGCTCATGTATGAACAGTGCTGTTATAATATATTAAGAGTAGTGGGAAAGGCCGTGGAAGTGAGCCATAAATCTGGAGGTAAGAGCCAGGAGCAGCAGGGGCTCTGCTGTATGCCATTAATAAAGATGTTCCAGAGGCACAGCAGCACGTTGCTGTGGATATCGCTCCTTGGGTCTCAACCACAACAGTGCTGGGCTTCGATACACAGCAAGGCAATCAGTCAAATGATTCAAGTTACTCTTGATAAGCGCTGCTGTTAGCAGCAGGATTATCATTCCTGCTTTTATTTAAGAGTCCAGCTCAATTGTTCAACGTAATACAAATTTCTCAAGAAATTCCCCAGCTTGTTGAACAATGCTGTGAATGCTTTGTTTTGCATAATTTGCCCCCAAAATAGAGTGAGGTTTTAAGCTCTTTAGGGCACCAGCCTTGGCTTTGTGCTCAGTCTTCAGCACAACAGTCCTCTGGCTGGGATTAATACCAGCACAACGCAGATTATTGAAGGAGGAGGATAAAGAGGCAAGAGGAGAGTATTTGAGTGCAAAAAGCTTAAATGGGGTAGAGGACTGCATCCATCTGGGCATCAAGGATGGGGAACAAGGAACTGTGAAGTACAATGCCAGCAGAGGAAGAAAGGGCCAAGCTCTGCAGCTGGGCCTAACACCAACCATCCCCTGTGAGTATGAGGAAGGAAACCTACAGGCGGAGCCCTGGAGAACATGAGCATCTGTGGGGTCCGTGGAGGGAAACCAAATGCAAATTACATTTTAAAGAAAGCATTTAGCTAAAATTAGTGCCCATAGCACCATTAGTGTCATGTGGGCTGTGACAGGAGGCACGGCTAATTGCAAGCAAGTTTCCACCCCTCTTGATTATTGTGGTGACACACAGATCATTAACATGATGCTCTGAACATGAAACAAATTGTTTAAATATTAAACTGCCAACTCCTTCCTCTGATCTCTAGTTCACTGCCTAAAATAGTGGGGATGTGTGTGTAAAAGATGAGTTGGGGGCTCTGCTGCTGCCTGACACCACCCTGATCACTGTCAGTGTGGTGACTGCACCAGAAGGCTGTGAAATGGCATTTTCTGATATCTGTTTTAATTGCAGATGTATTTAATACCTGGTCACTGCTCTTAAGCAGGCCTCCAAAGCAACTAGGCCTGCTCACAGACTTCAAGCATCCAAAGCAGGATAACTAGGTGACCTTTCAGAGCCCCTTCCAACACTAACGATTCTACAACAAATAGGAAAGCAGAGAGATCATTTGCCAAGACCTGCCCTTATCTGCTGTGGATCTGAGTGGAAGCCTGTGGGCAAACAAAGACAATAACAGAGCCTTTTCCTGGGATGCAAGTACTATAGAACAGAACAACAAAATAAGAACTGACTCACCCCTTCCAATGACCAGCAATAGCTCAAAAGGAGCACAGCCACAAAGAGATGCCACTCTCCCAGCTTCTAGTCCTTAAATGAGTGAGAGGAGGGGTGGATCTAAGCTCCAGCCGTATCAATCACTGAGATGCATTGCTTGCACCTGAGCTCCCTGGGTTAGTCACAGTTGGTGCTCAGCCATTGATTTGGGCCCTGACCTGGCAATTCCACTGCAGAGCCATGCAGCTGCCACGTACAGCCCTCCTGACACAAAAGGGGCATTGGACCAACGTGCAAACTGTACGCTGTTTTCCTATTAGTCCTTACGCCACAAAACAACACAAACATCCTCTGGATGCTCAAAATGTGGTAACGGTTGGATATTAGGAAGAATTTCTTCTCAGTAAGAGCGGTGATGCATTAGCACAGGCTGCCCAGGGAGGTAGAGGAATGTGTTAAAGGAAAGAGTAGACGTGGCACTGAGGGTCTTGGCCTAGTGGGCAGTATTGGTAGTAGGAAGGAGGTTGGACGTTAGAGGTCTTTTCCAACCATTGGAAGACCATTAATGGTCATTTCCAACCATTAATTCCAACATAGAATTAATGATTCTATGATCCTAAGATTCTGAGATTATGGAAATTATTTCGCAGGAGGGCAATGCTGCTGGGAGAAAAATACAGACTCATTAATGACATCCAGCCAAAGGATTATCAAAGGCAATGAACCCAGGGCACTTATTTGGGAAACTGTTCAAGGAGGAGACTCTAACATTTGAATTCGTGGTTTCCTTCCTGCGTAATACAAGAGAGCACAGGAAAGCAGCCCTTGAATTCACAGGTCATAACCCTATCTACTGAACAGCTTGAGTAGGATCAATTTAAAATGAGTCTCAGTGCTCTTCTGCTTTTCCCAAGAGCACAGAAAAATTAATCCACCACTGAAGTTTCTCACTGTCTCAAACTGGAAAATAGAAGTTTGTGCCAATAATTATTTTGACAGCCATCACATGTGCCTGTTGTGAAGGATTGGCACAGACAGTTTCCAATACGATGTGAATGGCTAATTAGAATGCATTACACAGCCAGTCCCTACAGTTCTCTGTTCTGTAAGAAAATCTGCATTTCTGAAGAGAGCCTTATATTTGATACACAGAGACAATGTTGCGTATAGATTTCCATTGTGCTACACCATACCCATTTGTACCAAAGCATTTTCTTCCATAGCTCACCAAATATAGCAGCTTTCTTCAGCACGGGAACAAGACTCAGAAGAGGCTTTGTCCTAGTTCTCCTTAGAGACAAGCAGGTACAAAAATACCAAGCAATACGTAGCAGGAGCGTTCGAGGTTACCTAAGGAATTTCGTACAATGCTACTTTGACAGAGTTGTCTCAAATATTACCTGCTGTCAGTGTGATATCTAGAGGGTAAGTAAATCTGTTGCTCACACAGACTTGCCAAAACTGGACTCAGAATGAGTTAGAAGCTTTTGAATAGTGCTCTGATTTCTAAGTCACGTAAGCATTTGCAATTTTACCCAGAATCAGGTTGCACATGCAGACTGGTTTCAAGCAGCACGAACATATTCAAATTCTTCTGTGCTGGAGGTATTAATCCACATAAGGATATTCAATTACTATCAGAGCAAACTGTTCAACTGCACCAGAATCAGATAAAAATATGCAAAGCAGGTGGCTTGAGGCTCATTTATACCGAAATTCCTTCGGCTGTTTGAAGAGACTTTGTAATGTCAGCATACTCCCACCTGAGTACATTCTTTATTGTGAGCAGAGTAAAGTGGCCTTCTTGTACGTGAATGCTGGATCTGAATATGTTCACTTCAAGGATACAGGGTTCTTGTTTCAAGATAAAAATGAACGAATAGGTAAAATAACCTAATTATTTCCTTTCTTTCAAGGACTCGTGGAACTTATATAGTGAGAATCTGTGAAACCTGGATTCTTCTTTCTAATTTTCTCCTGCTCATCTTTTATCCTTTCTTTCTTGTTCTTCCTCAACTCCATATTATCATTCCTGCTGTCTTTATCAGCATTATTGCTTTTGTTGGCCTCCAGTTCAGAGGCCTCCACCCCAGCACCATTTTATTTCTCCAGATGCAGAGCAGGGTTTTAGGACAGAATCTCATCCTTTGGGAGTCCACAGAGATGCATGGGGGAAAAAAAAAAATAGAAAAGAAAAAAAAAAGCAGATAAGAACAGTAAGTCTATAAATCTCCACGTCTATAAATCTTAAAATGGATTACTGATTACAGTGACTCTTTAATGGAAAGAGTGACAGCTCATATAGACAAAAGGCAGTGTAATTCATGGAGGCTATTAAATTTGAGAGGCCTTTTCATTCTCATTTGTCTTTTGATGTTATGTGTCGATTTCTGGGAGATTATTCTCTGGAGAGGATGAGCCCTACTCATCAGAGCCTGAAAAGTGCCTGTGTTTATTTGTCTGCTATTTGCCATGGTAGGCAGTATGTTTGCCCCTCCTCCACCAGGGTGGACTACCCACAGTGCTAGTGAAGGCTATGAAAAGGCACCCATCTGTCCTGCCCTGCTTGTCATTTGTGAGATCATGCTGGTTTGGGGTTAAAAGGGGCCAAAACCCCATCACAGGGCAGCAGGACAGATGCAGCCAATTTCTCCACGTCTATGATCATCTGGAGTGTGCTGTGCCCAGACTCTTCTCCTAGCATGGCACAAACATCATAGGAAAGGAATCACCCTTATGGCATGGGCGGTGCTTTGTTCGAGGGGCTCCTCTGCCAGTGGATTTGCAATGGAACCAAGGTCTTGGATAATGGTCATGGATGGACCATTCTGTGATCAAGGAACTGGTGGTGAGATGGTACCCAGACAGTAGTGCTCAATGGCTCAGTGTTCAGGTGGAGATCAGCGATGAGTGGAGTCCTCTGGGAGTCGTTACTGGGACAAATACTTTTAACATCTTTGTCAGTGACATCAGCAGTGGGATTGAGCACACTCACAGCAAGTTTGTGGGTGACACCAAGCTGTGTGTTGTGGTCAAGGGACAGAATGCCACCCAGAGATCTAGACAGGCCTCTGAGAGTGGCCTTTCAGTACCTAAAGGGGCTGTAAGAAAGAGAAGGCCAGACTCTTTAGCGAGGTCTGTTGTGATAGGACAAGAGAAATGGTTTCAAACTAAAAGAGGGGAGATTGAGATTGGGTGTAAGGAAAAGCTTTTGGCGATAAAGGTGGTGAAGCACTGGAAAAAGCTGCCCAAGGAAGTTGTGGATGCCCCATCTCTGGATGGGGCCCTGGGCAGCCTGATCTAGTGGTTGGCAACTCTGTCCATGATAGGGGTGATCTCTAAGATCCCTTCCAATCTCAGTCATTCTACGATCCTGTGATTCTATGAGACTTTGAGCTGCTACTGACCAGCAAAAAGAGTCTGTTTTTTAAATGCTCATACATCAGAGTAAGAGTGCAGAACAGCAAGTGGGCACTGGGGGAGTTCACATCCCAAAGCACTCCCTTTGCCAAGGTTGCGTTCCTTCATTTTGATCACAGATTACAGAGCTACAGTGCAATGGTTTCCCATGGGAAACCAGAGGCCAGTGGAGTTTCATCAGGAAACAAGTTACTGCTGGGGCTGGGAGCAGCATGGTTTCACTCCACAGCACAGGAGGATTTACTGTAGCACAAACCCTTCATGCAGGTGATTGACTGCTCCTGCTACCTGCAACAGCCCAGAATCTGCTGCCTTTGTGTCCTTACTGTTAGTCCAATTGTTCATTCACAGACCAAGACACTCCCAGCGCATCCAATTCCAGCCTGGGTAAGTGGCTGCGATCCTCATCAAAAATCAATTGACTGAAGTCAGACCACATCTCCAGTTGCTGAGGACAGGCAAATCCACATTGCTCATGAGAAGACCAGTGGTGCAGAACATCACTTAGTGCTTGCAGCTGCTTTATGGCAACAGAAGTGGAAGAGAAGATGCAGAGACATGAGGAGCAGGATCCTGTGGTACTTGGGAGTCCTGAACATGTGGATGGGAAATAACTTTGAGAGGGGGTCTGTTCCTTGACCATGTGTTGAAAATGTCCATTCAGTTTTGGAGGAAAGCATTGTCTGTTTACTTATTTATGCAGCTAAAAAGATTGAGGACATTGCTGTCAACCACCAGGGCTCTGAATCCATACTCTGTCACTGCAATCAGGTGCTCTAGTGCTCTAAATTACTAGCTAGCTGCACTTAGCCCTGGTTGACCATTGCAGCAACCCCTCAGAAACAAAGTCACGCACTTTTCCAGGTGCGTATACAGCCCACGTTAGTTTTGGGGACCTAAAATTGCTGCCTTTCCCTCTAAAGAGAGGGAGGATTGCTCTCAGGCTCCTGAGTGCTGCCTAGAACCTTTGTCGCAATGCCCCTTTGCATCTGGCAGCCTCACTGTTGTTTTGGGGATGAGTCACAGGAGACTGAGCTATCTGGTCCGAAAGGCTCAGTTTCGGTGCTGAGTCACTGCAAAGACATTCAGGGCAGCTCAGGGCTGTGTTTGTGTTACACCTCCTGTTTTACAAAGGACTTCTGCTTATTTTTGCTCACCTAAAAGGTTGTGCATCCACGTGTATTTCTTAACTGGTGTTCCTCCAGCACGTCTGGCCGAGGATGGTGTGGCCGCTTTGTGGTTCTCACTATGGAACATGAGGCCTTCGTTGTGGTGCATCACCCTCATCCTCATTCTGGCCACCTCCAGCCTGGCTCTGTCTTCAAGGCAGATTCCATTTCTTTCTTTTTTTTTCCTTCAAATAAAACCAATATTGCTATTGCTATGTATTATTTATGCGATGGAAAACATTGAGAGGAAGAAGTGGGAAAAATTATCTCGTTCTTTCTAGAATCCGCAAGCAGCTGAAAGACAAAGAATATAGAATTAACAAAAGAAAAAAAAACAAAAAAAACAACCTCAGCTAATTTTGGAAAGTTTCATCTTCACAAGATCCACTCATTTCACAGCTAATTCTTTGTAAACCGTTATCCCTTTTGTTCCAAGTTTGGCGTAGTTTTACGTCAAGCCAAGTTCAATGAAAGAAAAAAAGGGAGAGAGGGTTTGAATTATTCCCCATCCCCTCATCCCACAAGAAAAACTTGGGTTTGAAGATCACATTTTAATATGCAAGAATCCAGCCAAGGACGCCCTTGCTAATCTTTCAAAATGCAGCGCTGTGCTCCTTCAAAGTATTGAAAGCTGCTTGGATTGTGATAGAATGCATAACCCTGTATTAAACTTCTAATGGCTAACGAGACAGAATTTGGTTATGAAGGCTGAAATATAGAAAATATAAATCAGTAGTGCGCAACGAACACTCATCCTCTGTTATTTTCATTAAATCAGTTTTAAACTAACTTTACCATTTGTCTTTCATGATATTTTCATTACTTTCCTCTCCGTTGAGGACAAGCTGAAACAGTTTTATAGTTCATTTCTCTAATCTTCACTGTGGGTTATTCAAGCAACAGAGTGTGATGTTTTACCTCCAGTCCAAGCCAGAGTTTTGGGCTGAGTTACCCTGTTGTGCCTTACTGGTAGGTAGGTGGAAGGACAGAACATGCACCTTGAAAACCAGATAACTCCTTTTCAGCATCATTCACTGGAGCAAATCATGAGGACAGTAGAAGTGGCTTTTGTTGTTCCTTTTTCCCACTGGACAGTTACACAGAAATCCATCTAGCTTGGTGCGGTCTCTGTTCTCCTGTATGAGCATTCTGGATGTCCCTCAGGATCCTGCCCCACTCAGCCCATGGGAAGGCTGAAGCCCTGTGCATCCCCTGGAATTTCAGTGGCTAAAGGCTTCTTACCCATTTGTGCTTTCTCTTAAATGGAATCTGTCTTGTGAATAAACCAGCAAGGGTTGGATCAGTGGTTATCAGTGGGATTTCTGACTTTGGCTAAACTATAAAGCTTTAATTTTGTTAATGCACACCTACAGAACTCCTCACAACCACAGCCAGAAAACATCTGAAGGACAATAACAGGGTTTATGTGAATCAGCTGTACAGTTATTTGTGGGGATTACACTGTAGCTGTGCTGGAAATAATGGTAATTCTCCAGTAATTCACATCAACAGTGTGATGCTGTTCCCCAGCCACTCTGCTCGTCACTGCCACAGCCCAGGAGTGGAGCAGGCAGGACGCAGTGCTGAAGCAGTCAGTGAGCTCCTGAGGGCTTCACACTGCAGCAATGGGAACATCACCAAGGTAGACAGGGCCTGTGCTGCTCTGCAATCTGTTTGACCAGGAATAAATCATTGTTTTTTTCAATCTCGGCAGCTTGTTTCGCATAATTCCTTGAGAGATAAAAATTAAATATCACTGCTTTAGAAGCTGTATGTCCTAAGTAGGGAACAAACTCATAACCATGTAGCCATCACATTAAACAAACGAGCTGCTCATTAAAAATAGATGCAAAAGATTCAATTAGATCCGATGCTGTATTAGGAGTCTGAGGACATGCTGGCTTTCTTTCCATTGGTTTTAGGCAATAATGAAACAGCTTTTAGTAGTGACCCAAGAGGAATACGTTTCTTTTTTAAATACTTATTTCCTTCCTAATCTTGAAACTACTGTTAAGCACCTTTTCCATTAAGCAAAGAGGGTAAAAAAAAAAGCAAACCATTTCAGCTGGGTTTGGAGGCATAGAAGAGTGAGGGAACCCAATCTTTCTTCTGTGCATCACATAACTCAGAGCAACGTAATAGAGAATCAGATCTCTGTAAAGATTATTGAAGACACAGAATTTCTTTCAGCCATTATCTCTCTCCTCAGTGTGCACAGAGCACTGGAGGAGCCCCAGTACTGTGATGGGAGCACTGCCTTTGCTGTGTCCTGTAAGCCGGGCACCATCTGAACTCAGACGGCTGTGGCTTTGCTTTAAGCTTTGCAACTGATCCTCCTCTCACAGCTGGTTCTGCTGAGAATCCCCTCTGTGGCTCTGCCTCTCATGTTTTGGAAGCAAGTTTTGCCATGAGCCGAGGCTAGATGCTTGTTCTCCTTCCTCCTGAAGGGCTGCCCAGGAGACAGGGCTGTAAATTACAGCTCCCTCTGAATCCATCACCTGCAAATGCAGGGGAATCCTCGCAAACACTGAGACAAAATCAGCTTTGCTTTTCCCCTGAATCTCACCT
Source organism: Lagopus muta (assembly GCF_023343835.1). NCBI lineage: Eukaryota > Metazoa > Chordata > Aves > Galliformes > Phasianidae > Lagopus > Lagopus muta. The sequence continues at coordinate 7,715,573 of NC_064442.1, read as the reverse complement.
AGCTCGCAATACAGACACCATCTGCATTTCGTTATGCATGGGCAGACTATCCAGATGCAAATGAACTGTGCTACACCATAAATAAAACGTTTTCATTCCTGTCTTTGACCTTTTCCTACCTCGTAGCTCCAGTTTTTACTAAGACTAATGCAGAAAAATATTTACTTTAACTATCTGATTAGTTTGTTGTGGCTTTGTTCAACGGTGCTCCACTTCATTTGAGATTGTCCTGCTCCCTGCCCATAGTCTGGATAACCACAAGTTGACTGAGTACAGTGAGGAAAGACGAATTAAAACCAATCAAACAGCCTGATGTAGCGTCTGCTGTAGATGGCAAAACAGATCGGATTGATTGGGCATTTGTCTCTGGAACAGAGGGTGGTTTTGATGTATGTGCATAATTTGTGAGAGAATTTGCTTCTCCTTAGAACTGCTGCATTTGATGCTGCATAATTAAGAATTCCATCACCAGTTTGAAAAGCGCCCTTTGGTTTACACTGGGGCTCAGCTACATGGAGAACTCACACTCTGGACACAATGTGTTTTGGAACCTTAAGAATCACTGCTGCCCTGGGGCTGGGAGCTCACCATTATATCATATATCATTATAGTGGCCAATTTCTTGACAGCACCTTGCAGACCAGTGTATTCTAGCAAAAGGCATGAAAAGTCATCCAACTAAAAGGAATACAAAAAAAGGGAATATTTGAGGTATCTTTTCCACCACATTTCAGCTCTTGCTGCTGTGTCCAGCTGATAGCTGTCTCTTTCTTGCCAGGTGTAGCACAGTGTGGGGATTAGCTTTGCAACGCTGCTCTCACTGATCAGGAGACAGCAGTGGGAACAGGGGCTCATCCGTCCAGTCCGGTGCTCCCTGTGTTTTTCTCATTCTCATGGAGACACCAAATCCTTCAGGAGAGGAATAGATGTCAGTTTTGCCTGTAGCACATACAACCCTGACTTCAGGAAGAGAACTGCAGGCTGGGAAGCAGAGGATCAGCAGCCACTGCTGAAACTTGCAGGACATATCTTTTGCTCACATACTTTTCCTTAGCCAGTTCATTTCCACCCCTAAATGAGTCATAGTTCATAGAAGATCATAGAATGGCCTGGGTTGGAAAGGACCACAATGATCATCCAGTTTCAACCCCCTGCTACATGCAGGGTCGCCAACCACCAGACCAGGCTGCCCAGAGCCACATCCAGCCTGGCCTTGAATGCCTCCAGGGATGAGGCATCCACAGCCTCCTTGGGCAAGGATATGTGAGAGAGAGCTGGGAAATCAAGAGAAACTATTGCATTTCAATGATCTTGTATCTTGGGCTAATTTAAACAAAAATTTTAATCTGGCCTCCTAAGTTCCACATAAGTTCCTTATGTGCTATTTTACTGACCTCTCCAGGAATGCTTTGCCTTGGAGAGAATTTGTCTGTACATTTCTTCTGATAAGAGGAAAGCTGTAACCACCATCACTGAGCCAGCTAGTACCTCCCTTTGCATGACTCTGTTTTGTAAACTCTTAACTGGAGAAAATAATATGCAAAAGGTTTTTTGGGTCGTCCCCCCCCCCCCCCTTAGAATGCCTTCCATTCCTCATTGGCTGAATTTATTTCATCCATAAAACAAGAGTCTCAAAGGATCCCAGCCGTCTGTGCATGGGGTTGGTTGATTTGTATTCTGCCACTGTTTTCTGGAAGATAACAAATACAGGAGAACATAAATCCTGATTATTATTTTCCCCCCTTTCTTTATCTGCCCTCCCGTTCTCTGTTGTGCCACAACTGCTAATGGCATCCTGTTTTAGTGGTGGTTGTAATGAGATAAGGCTGTGAATAGTCTTTTTGCACCTGTTGCATCCATATAGATGCTGTCTGCAGGCTTCGCTCCTCCCCTCCTGCTCCTGAGCTGAATTAATTTACCTCACAATTACAGACCTGTAGTCACAAATCCATTGGGTCAGGGAGATATGTAGAGCAGTGATGTAGTCCACTCACCCCTCTGTATACACTCTCACTGTTATTGCTCCCTTGTCTCCCTTCTTCCTGCCTTCGAAAAAGAGGGACAAATGCTCCATTCTTTGACTTCGGTTCCAGATCATTCACTACAGTCACTGTGTGTAACCAAGTTTAATTATTTATAAAGGTGAGACTTTCTGTACTTGTAATAAATTTCTCTACTCATAAAAAGCCAGGGATTCATAATACCCAATCCTAAATTATTTATCAGCCAGAAAGACTGCAGGATCCACAATGCCAGGGTGTTCCCAAGCACCTCAGCTTCCCAGAAGGGTTATCTCCATTGGGTTGGGAAGGGACTTGACCTTGCTTTTTCTTCTCCCTTGAGCCTTCTTGACAGAGGAATGCAGTGACATTATTCAAGCACAGATGAGTCTTTGACAATTACACACTAATAGTACAGAGGCATTGAAACTCAGGAGCTGGATATCTGACCCTCACCAATCAAACAGAAAGAGCAGAAGTGCCCATCAGAGGCACAGCAGGGCTGCAAAGGGCAGGACGTTCTACACCCACTCACATATGGCCCCAAAGCAGACTTTATTGGTGCAGAGTCACCTCAGCACATCTGTCCCCACCTCAGCTGTGGTAACAGTGACACAGAGCAGAGCCTTTGCCCATGCTAAACCTGTGCTTTCATTCCCCGGACAAAATGGCAAGATAGAATTTCCCACCTGCACCAGAAAGGCAGAATGGGAAGAAAAAACAAGAAAAAAATTCCATTTGTTAGGTGAGCCTGAAAGCACGTTCATAACTGCTGCTCACCAACAGAAGCATTTTGGGGAAAAAGTTCTCCAGAGCAAAGCAGGCATCAGCACAGATGATACAATGCGGAAAAATCAAGGGCAGGAAGTTTTTCCCCAGATCTGTACTTTTATAAGGAACAGAGATTTTTTGTTTGTTTGTTTTCAAGATGAAAGAACTGAGAAAAAGAAAAATCATGCAGCTCCTCCCATCATGGAATACACACGGTGGCAGAATGCTGCATGCCTTGTGTCAAAGGATCCATAGCATTGATTTCTTGAAATGAGAAATAAGTTTAGGGTGGAGTGCTTGGGAAAAGATAAATCAATAGAATTTGCAGTGACTGAATATAACTATCAACTGTAATGGCAGCAGTCAAAAAGCCTTATCCAGTTCCGTAACATTTTGTTGTCTGTACCTTTATTTTCATTAGAACTGTCATAGATGCAACTCTGACCTTACTTTACCAATCTGTCTGAAATTAGACTAAAATTAGCACAGCTCAAAAACACCCGTTTTCATTCCTCAGGATGCTTGGAGGCAAAAAGCAAAAAACAAAGAAAACCAAAAACCCACACACAAAAAAAACCCCACAAAGTAGAAGTGCTTGCAATGCAAATTGGGATTCTAAAACCCAACCAACTAGGAAAAATATTTTCATGTACCTACAGAGGTTCCAGAAGCAGCCCTACCTTCCAGCACCCAAAGCATCTCCCAGGCCACCAGCTACAAGACCAGAACATAGAAACCCAGCCCTTTCTGAAACTCATTTTATTGTTTTTCCCTCTTCATCCCCACATGAATTGAATTATCTGTAATCAAGAAGCACTCAGCCCACATGTGTCTGAGGGCTGCAGCTGCTTGGGGCAGATTCTCCCCATCCCTCTGACTCATGGTTTGGGACTTTCACCTCAGCCTTGCCTATCATCACCACCATCACCAGTACCATAGTGGGGCTTGCGTGCTCCTCTCTGCCTCCCAGTTAGTAAGAGCCTGTTTGGATGGTATTTGCTACCTGGTTGGCCCCAAATACTTCCTTGCTGTTGGCAACCAAGCGTGGTTTCTGGCTGACCTTCTGGAGGCTGCAGGCTCTTTGTTTAGATACTGCCTTGCACACCTACAGCCTGCGATGGTTGGAGAGCTGGGGTGTTGATATCACTGTTTTGCACTCTTACCCAAACCTTATTATTTTTCTCTGTTCCCCTGCCTGTCTGTCCACGCTGACCCGCTATGAGCTGTGTTATCCTGGGGGAGAGTTGTTTTCTAGCAGAACGTAGGAGAGAGAGAGGCCTCAGTCTGTTGTGTCTCCTGGGAGTCACTCCCAGCAGTGAGAGCCAGTGACATCTGCAAAGCTGCCATAGTCCTACTCTGTCTTTGCATTACTCACCCAAAGAGCCAGTACCTGAGGCTCCCTGAATCCCAGGGCATTTATATTGAAACACCAGAAGCTGTTGGCCAGCAGAAGGTGGCTAAAGCCTTTTGGCCACCACAAGTCATTGTGTTCAGCATCCGGGCCATACCCATGGCCAAGACTCATATGCATAGACAGCAGTCTCAGAGTCTGAGGTGTCCTTGTCTGGGCTCTCCTCAGAGGCCTCGTATCAGTATCTAGAGGATCAGTGCTCCTCTCACAATAAGCATTTTGGTCTCTCTTGTTCCAGACAACGACATTGAATTTGCAGAGCACTTAACTGAGGGCAAAAGCTCCCAGGAAATACTGACTTGCATTAAAAAAACAAAACAAAACAAAAAAAAGACTCAGAAGAAGAAGCTCAATGGCAAGTTGATCTTTCCTAAAGTCTTTTGAACTTCTGAGGTCTCCAAGTGCTTGATTTACTTTGTGGTTCAGATGCCAGATCAGGCAGATTATTTTTGAGACTTGTTCTCTTGTCCCAGGTTTTGCCCTTGATCTTCAAGAGCACCTTGGCTTCCACTGCTGAGCTCCTTTGGGAATGTGCAGGCTCACGCTCAGCTGCAAAGAAAGCAAGAGCAGCCTCCCCCAAAGCACTGGAGTTGATTTACAGGAGGAGGACCAATTTTTCCTTTATCGCTTCTACTGTTGCAGAGAGATGAATTCTCCGTGGCATAATAGCAGAACAAAAATAGATTGCTTCTGTAATACACTACACAACAGCCTGGAATGCATCAGCCGTTTTCCTCAACCGTTCTTTGACAAATGAAATTTTATCTAGCTGAGTTTATCATATCATTTTCCTTTTCCCTTTTCCTCCATTTCCCCAAAGTTCTGTAAGTGCCCAAAGGGGCTTCATAGTAGTACGACTGTTAAGGTCATGCATATCTTTTTAACTTGGACATGCTTCCAACTTACCAAACCTGCCTTGCCAATGCTGTTGTGATGCTATGACTGGAGATACACAGAGTGCTTCGGTGAGGTGGATGGATAGGTTGCCATTTATGACTCTGTTGATCAGCAACAGCGATAGGGTACTTGTGATCTGGGTCAGGTATCGGCCACATTTCTATTTATTTTGGGCTGGTTTTGTTTTCACTGATGACTCACAGTCATTTCTGCACTAAAGTTCCCAATCTATTTGGTCTTGAGGTAAGAACAGTATTAGGGAAATGCCCTTTTCTACAGAAAACCTTGTAATTAAAACAACTGCTTGGCTCTGCACTATTGAGGGTAAACAACTCTGAAGGGAGCATTTGCTTTATCAATGTGTAGAGGAAAAGCAATAAAAGATCACAGTGGCTATAAATGGATGTAGAAGTGAAATTCCTATTTTGCACCATCTTCAAAAAGCAAAATCTTTTTTCAAAAACGTAATACTTTTTTGTCAAATACGTTTCAGCCTCTGGGGAGAAGCCATTCCCTTCACTCAGGGTGAAATATCTTCTTCCACATGAGTGCTTTATGGTTCTGCCCTAGCACCTCAGCACGGTGGTTCCGTAGGGATGTTGAATGAGACCAGCAGGGAAGGCAGTTCTTCTGTATATTGTGATTCTGTGTCAAATGTATGTTTTCACCTTTTTTTTTTTTTTTGCTTCTGCACCCATGGATGTTCTCAGTGTTTTGTGCTGCTGGCTGCAGGGCTGCTAATCCCAACATCAACATGCCAACATTCAGATTGGATGTTAGGAAACATTTCTTTTCTGAAAGAGAGGTGATGCAGCGGCACAGGCTGCCCAGGGAGGTGGCAGAGTCACCATTCCTGTTCAAAAACTTTTGGGATATGGCACTGAGGGATGTGGTCAGTGGGCATAGTGGGGGTGGGTCACAGAATCACACAGAATCACAGAATCACAGAATCACCCGGGTTGGAAGGGACCCCAAGGATCATGTAGTTCCAACCCCCCTGCCTAGCAGGGCCACCAAACATACACATTCAGATCAGGTTGCCCAGGTCGATGTTTGGATTTGGTGGTCTTAAAGATCTTCTCCAACATTTACGATTCCATGATTCTGTCTCAACCCTGCACCCAAGACCAGACAGAATCCCAGGGGACAGCCCCCATGGGGGCACATGGGGCATGCAACCACGCAACGACGTTATCCCAACTGGGCACAGCCATGCAGAGCTGCTCGTGGGGAGCTGGTGGCTTTTTACAAGACCAAAAAGCTGCAAAACAAAGCAACCGATGGATTTTGGCATCACTGCAGGGAATTCTTGGACTCAGACTGTCAAGTGTGCCTCATCAGCACATTGGGTGAGGATGCCAGGCTTCAGATGCAGGGGGTGAACTGCAGATGGCAGGCATAGTTTGTGAGCTCACTTTTGTACCTTGAGGCCCACTAGGCAGGATTGATTGTACCTCTCAGAAAGCGGCATTTGCAGATGTTATTGATGTGGGATTGGTGCAATCCACAGCCTGTGCTGTTGATGTAGAGAAATACCACAGATGACATCATTTTTTTAAAAACCCCTCCGCCAAAATCTTTTAAAACAAAACTTGCCATTTCTTTTCACATTGATCCTCCCTCCCTGCTATCGATTTTCCCTTTCCCATTACTGATGCGATGCGCCATGCCAGCATATTGCAAGCCAACTTGATGGAAGGAAATCGCTTCCAGAAATCCTGTTAGTGAGTGGTGGGGGGAACCTTGCTTTGCTCAAGTTTTGATGTTGCTTTTGTTCTGATCTTGCTGCTCGATTTAACATCAAAATAAGAGGGCTGTTAGACTGGCTACAAAGTCCCCACTGGCCATAAGGAGAAGTTGGTGCTGTATTTAAGTGATGACTGTGCCATAAAAATGGATCAATAAATGCTTTGAACAGAAAGCTTGGTTTGAGTTCAGCCCCACAGCCTGACCTGAGCTGGAGCTGAGGAGGTATTTCAGAACCTGAGAGATGCATTTCTAGGAGGACAAGGAGGAAGAGGACTGCTGGATAACGCAGAAGAAAACTTGAGACCTGCAAGGTGTCAGGAACAGGACTCAGTTCTGCCTTTCAGGCTGCCTAAAGAAGAAGTGGGTGCTCCATCCCTGGAGGTGTTCAAGGCCAGGTTGGATGGGGCCCTGGGCAGCCTGAGCCGGTGGGAGCAACCAGCCTGTGGCAGAGAGTTGAAGCTGGCTGATCTCAGGTCCTTTCCAACCCAACCCCTTCTCTGATTCTATGATTCTTTATTCTGCAAAGGGCCTGAGGTGAGTTTGAAATGTCACAGTGGTTTTCATCTGCACTTTGCAACTTCTTTTCTCAGTCTTACTGATAACATGCTGCAGGAAATAAGTCATGGCTTCATCCTACATATTCTAGGATGCGTTAGTCCTAAAAGATCATCCTTATGATGTGGCTTTACACATATTGCTTTTCAGCAGCAAAGCTGCTCTGTGCCTGGCTGCTGAGCTGGAGCACTTCATCCCTGGTCTGGATGTCCCAGTGCAGCCAAGCAGCTGGATATGGGAATACAGAGGGCACAAATCATTGTATCCTGACACTCTAAACCAGAGCTGCTGTTGCAGAAGCTGGAATTGCAGCCTCCCAGGAGGCAGTGCTAGGAGGACAATGCACCCTGCACTCCAGTGCATGTCACTAAGAGAAAGCCAGGCGAGGAATGCAAAGCCAGACTTCCAGGAAAGTGTTGCAATCCTGAGTCCAGGCCTTCACTGGTAACAAACACTCGTGCTTTGCAAACAGTGACATAACACCCTGTTAACGCAGACAACAAAACAGGGATAGGTTCATAAGTGACTATGTTGAAAAATTGTGGTTTTTTTAAGCTGAGAATTTGCTCTGTCAGATAGTGTTATTGTGCTCTTTGTAACTGCTGTAGTTTCCACAGAAATAATTAGGAAGCATTACTTTTGGAGCAACCAACATAATTGCACACGCACTGTCCTGGTGCAAGCAGAGTCTGCAACAGGCAGGGACCCCCTGGCCTCCCAATCCCTGCAGAAAAATGTGTGCATTGCTGTAGGGAGATGCCCCATCCATCTGCCCTGCTGGGATCAGCGCAGCTCAGGACAGCTGGAGGGAACTGAGGTGAATCAGCCTCTGGTTTGTTTCCAGCTCTGCTACATTTGTAAGAGCAGACCTTTTCTTGCAATATATTCGCAATAAGTTTTGTGTCAAACGGCAGATAGTGGAAATCATCCTGGCTCCCATTACTTTGGTGGCAGCCTACCCTGAATGCAGCATTCAGTTCTGGGCCACATCATTACCAGGCAAAAACAGACAAGCTGGAGACAATTCAAAGAGCAGCTAAAATGATTTCGGGGTTGAAAAGATTGATTTATGAGGAAAGATGATGAACTAAGTATATATAGCTTCACTGAGTAATGACTAGAGCTACGGTTACTATGTTCAGGCAGAGAGAAAAGAATTATTTTGTGTGTAACAAAATGTGATGCTGAGGGAAGCATGATAGAAATGACAGAAGCGAAAGCCTGAGCTCATAAACAGGACAAAATCTCTGTGAAATAGTCTCCTAAAAGGCATGGAAAAAAACTCCTATCTTCTAACAGACATTTAAGGGAAAACAGGGGAAAATACAGTTATTCATCCAATTGCTTTCTTATCAGCCTATACCCCAAGAATAAATAAGTAAATAAATAAATAACAAGATTACTTTCTCCCGACTTCAATATTCCTTAAAAACTCTGGCTTGCTCTGTAAAACGATGGTTGAGGAAAATATTCAGACCACGTATCTCCTCAGGAGAGATCTTGGCAATTCTCAGTACCCACACACAGTTCCCTCACACACCCTCACGCAGGGGCATCTCTAACCCGGTGTGTCTGTGTTGTGGAGGTTTGTTTTGTTCATTGCACACCACAGAAACCAGAGGATGTGGGCAGTGTGTGCCTGGATGTGGGGTTCAACCTGCTCTGGTTCTGCAATACCCACAGTGAAACCCAAGTCCCAGCCCACCCCTATGGCCCACTGAGGCAACCTTCTCAGTAGCTTTGCAGAAATGCTTGCCTAGCTCTGGAATGAGACGATTAATCTAAAGAAAGGCTGATAACTGGAAGAAGTGGACAAAATAAGCGATGTCATTCCATCTGCTGTCTTCAGTGTCCAAAGCCCTGGAGTAAATGGTTCAGGGATTGAAGATCCAAACATCCCCAGATGATCTACCTTGAGAAAAACTACTGCGATCTGGGTGATCTGAACATTATTGTCACTAATATGTAGTCATGAGTCACCACGCTTGGAGCTACAGAAAAAACTTTGCTGTTGTGGTGCCCAGCTGAGAATTTCATCATTAAAATCTGCATTCTTAAAATCAGCTTATCAGCAGAATGGCTAACGAAGTAGTTATTTAATTTAGATTGCAATCATGCCAACATTTTGCACAGCAATGCCTGTAGATGAAGTAGGATGGAACATTAAGTGATATAAGTGAATGTGTCATTAAAAAACCAAAGGGCTACTTTTTTCTTGGTATGTTATTTAGAAAAAAAAAAAAAAAGACGCCTCATTTAAACTCATCCAAAAGTTGTTAAACCAATTTAACACGTTGCTGTTTACTTCTGAAATACATTGAGAGCTTATCTTATCTCCTCCTACCGCTGTTCAGGCTAATCAGAATATTTTAGCACACTTACAGTATGAAAACCTCTTTTCTATTGCCATAAACCAGCAAAATGAATGTAGAGATTTCTACATGCTGGTTACCAAAAGCCTATTATTTTCATTGTCCAAAGGCTGAGAGAATGGAAGCTGTGAAGAAGTGGAGCACTGGATGACACAGACTCCTATTCACGGAAGGGAATTACCAAAAAAAAAACCTTAATGTGAAAAGTGTGGTAGCCTAAAACAAGTTTAAAATGACTCAGGAAGGCTTTCCAAAATCTGGCCATCATCATGCTGGGGAATTATTTCTCCTCCCTATGTCCCAAAGGAGAAAAAAATCAGCTCTGAATGCAGCAGCCCAAGGATAGAGTGTGAGGCAGACATCGGAGCCAGGTGCACTGATGGAACATTCTGATCACTGGGATGCATGGGGACTTGGCTTTGTTTTGTTTGCTTTCGCCGCTTAGGAGGGAATAAGTAAACCAGGCTCCTTCTCATCCTTATGCAAGAGACTGGGGAGAAAATTTAAGAGAAGACAGGGGAGAAACAAGAAACCATTGAGAGAGAAAACCAAACAGAAAACAGAGCCAGATGAGGGGATGGCGCAGTGTGAAATGTCTGGAGATTTGCTTGGTGCATGGACAAAGGACAAATGTGTGAAAATATTTTTCTCTCTTGCTGAGGAGTTTGGAAATCTGCTTTCATTTTCTCTGCACCGATAGATTCTTGTTCCCTGCCCTTCAAAAATAGTACAAAAGAAATGAGTGGCTCAGTAAGGGGCAACAGATTTATGGCTGGATTTAAATCAGTGCAACTTCACCTGGGAGGTTCAGTTTTGGATGTATTCAGAACAGGGAATAAGCATAAGAATTATTCTGGTATAGCAGTAGTAAATAGTCCAGCAGTCTCAGACCAATTTCTGCAGTGCCATATCTCATAAGGGCTGATAAATCCAACATGTGCTACTGCTGAGGAGTCTGGCAGTGTTAAAAACAGGCTGTGGGTCTATGCAGACAGCAATGGTTTGACCATGTCCCAGTCCCACACCAGTAGCATCCTTCTGTGATGCTGAGATTTAGAGTTGGCCTCAGCTTCTTGTGTTTCATTAACTGCTTCTCAACACTGGAAAAATATATTACCATGTTAGATGGTGAGCTGGAACAACATCTCCTCCTCCCACTATGAGAGATTAAAAATGGAATTACAAAAATACTGTTGTGGATAATTTCAGCCCAGAAATACTGAGCAGCTCTTGTGAATGATCATGTTTTCACTAAAGCTTCCTGGTAGAGCAGCATCCTTATTTCCACTGAAATCACAAAGAGCTACTTAGAAGGGTGGTTTAATGCATTTAGGAGGTTTGGAGAGCTGTCTGAACGCAGGCAGTCAGTCTGCACTGTGATTTTCTGTCTCTGAGAGTGCTTTGTTTAAAAAGCAGGAGTAAATGTTGCCTAAGGAAATAAAAAGATTTGAGATGGAAAATCTGGCAATGGAAAGCCAGCTGCCAATTATCCAATATGTATTAAATCCTGGCAAACAAGTCTCCAGTGTCACCTCTAACCCATTTTTTTTCCTTACTTTCTTTTCTTCAGGCTACACACGATCTTTATTCCATCAGGGCACTGATAAAGAGATTTTCCCCAAACCACCACGAGGGCCATACAATTAATGCCAAGACCAAATGGGAGCTCACAGGGCATACCAGGCACGGAGCAGAGCCATGTTGAAATGTTGGTGTCTTGGTAGCATTGAACATTGCACCACACTGCAGTGGAGAGAAAACAGCATATTCAGAAACCCAGCCCTGGAGACTTCCCTCTCAGTTGTCTTGAATCCTTGACCTGAGAGAGGTGTGAGACAGCACCAGTGTACGCCCATTTGCCTTTGAACTCACAAGTTGAAAAGCTCTGGAAAGTTGCCCTTCAAATCCAAACCTAACTTTCCACAATAGATGAAACAGCAGGATTATCTTGTCTGCAGTTTTTCACACAGCTGATGCTTTATGTGCTGAATGCATTCCCGACGCGCTCTCCGCTGAGGGGCTGTTCACTGCTGTATGGATATACGTGCTGGTGGCTTTTTGCCAGAGCATTTTGGTCTCAGCAGCAGAGGTTGTCAGTTCAGCATTTGCTTGATATTGCTCTTTGCTCAGGAGAATTCCTCTCTTCTCTCATTTCCCACACAGCTATCGCTGTGCCTCTCTGCAGTGCTCGTAGCACCATTTAAACCATGCCAGCACATTCTAGTTTTACATGTTTAGAAATGGCAACTCTATAATGAAAAATGGATGTATAGGAGAGCAGTGCGATAGATGGTGCAAAGCACTTGCCATGCAGGTGAGTCTATGAAACAAATACATGCAAACCCTCTCTGAGCCCTGTTGCATTTCCTTTTCCTTTGCCTATTTCCTTTTGGTTATCATTCAAGTAATAGTAGCCCTTAGAGACTTGCATAGATTTGCTTTGGAGCTTTCCTGCCTGAAATATACACCTCTTTGCCCCTATTGATTCAGAGCAGTCAAGATCAGATGGGATTTTTAGCTTTCTGAGATGGGAGAGAGCTGATGCCACTGTGCTCCATATGATCTATAATCTTATTTCTGGAGCAGCTGGTCCTAGTAACCGATATGGAGAAAATTCTTCTTCTGAGCTGTGGGCCTGATGAAGACAATGGCCAGAGGGCCAGATGCTCCTGTTCATAGCAAGAGAAATGACCCTCCCACATGGAGAATTCTGTGTTAGGGAGAAACATAGGACACTTTATTACCACCACGTACAGGTGTCTCTGAAATTACTAAGGTTAAGTCAGAGTGATTACCAGTGAAGTTCTGAATACCTGCATGAGATAAGTCCTTCAGGAGAGCAAGGAATGCCCATGGTCCTGTTTGGAAGCTGTGACTGCCACAGGGCTGTGTGAGAACCAAGAGAAAAACAGAATGTTCTGGGAGAAGGCTGGCAGTACAGCCACTGCCCATCCATCCATCCAGCCATCCATGCCCTTGTAGATTGTGGCACATCTGCTGTGTACTTGATCAGAAGATGGTTGTATTGCGAGCAGATTTGCAATGCTTCTGCAGCCAGGAGGCAGCCAGGCAGAGCTCCCCACTCCTGTACGTGGCCATTAGCATATTCACAGGGCCAATTTGCAGTCTTTTGGTAGTCTTGCTTGTCCAAATGGGAGGCTGCCCAGCTGGAGTCACCGAGGCAAACCTATGGCTGCTGTAGCCCAGTGACTGCGAGGCAGCAGTGACAGCACCAGCAGTATTTGACTTGAAATATTTGCAGAATGTTCCCCAGTTTAGGCAGAATGACTGCAGCCTAAGTGCAATGCACGCTCATTTTTCTGCTTTTACAACCTTGCTCCAATGGCTGGGCCCAGCTCCGGGCGAGGGCTGGTGCAGGCCTTCACCTCTCCCCATCAGTGCTCAACAGCCTGTGAAGAGGAAAGGCTTTGTTTTAGTGGGAGCAGGTGTTTGATTATCCTGCCTCTCTCTTTTTGTATTCAACATATCCCCGGCTCACCTCTCCGGCAGGGATAAAGTCGTGTTAGCGAAAGCAGCAAGGGAAATCACTTGAAAGGCGACACACAGGCAGGCTGTTGGATGAAACAAAGAAGCGTACAAATTAAAAGCAGCAGTTAGAGCATTCTCCCTCCTTGTGGCTGCACTGCTGGCGTTGTGCGAGCCTGCCCATGGCACCCAGCAAAGGGCAGAAGTTCAGCCCTCTTCCCCCACCCCTGGGGTTGTCTGTCCCCTGCTTAGAAGCCATGTCAAAGGCATCCCCAAAGGAGACACGGGATCCCTGCTCCATGTGCCAAGCTGCAGCCTTGCAGCAGGACCACGCTGAGAGCAGCAGCTGAGGCCTTGGCACCAGAGCAGACCTTGGCCTGAGCGCCTGGCTCAAGGTGCCAGCACGGAACGGGCCGGTAGGCTGCAGATGGGCAGGATGGAGATGGGCTGGCAGTTTGGGACATAAAGGAGGAACCAGTGAGGCCTCTGCCTGGGTTTGATACACCCTCAGTGAACAACACCCCATTAGCTTGATCCCAACTGAGCAGACAAGCAGAGAACTGTAATCCAGGCTGGAAACCTTTGTTTTAAATAAAGAATGAAGGCGGCCATGCCTCAGCAGCTACAAGCCTACTGATCCACTATAACCACCATCCAACTTGCTACCTGTGCGCGTTTGCTCAGACACTCATAGGGAATTGCCCTCCCTATATCACAGCAGATCATTTCTCACCTTCTCACCACTCCATTCCCCTTGAGAATATTTGGGATCTTTGCCTCCAGTGGCTCAAACAGAGGTGTTGGATGATTGCCATGGAGTGTCAGGGACAGAGAATAATGAAATCTTTGGGCATCTTTGGATGATGTTCGAAGGGATTTGAGTCAGCTCTACCAGAGTTTGCAGATACCAGAACAGCACCGGGATCAAAAGATGAACCAGAATGATTTCACTGTTCCCTTTGGCACAGTGATGGAGGATGTTATCTAGAGATTGGTCCGGAGTACAGACTCAAGGCCAAACTGGAAGCTTTTGCCTATTTGAAACATCTGCTGTTCTTTTCTGTTCCCCATAGAGTTTGCCAAAATATTCTTCTTGCACATTCCCAGCTCAGCACTCTTTGTGGTGAGGCTTAGTAGTTTTGTGATGCGTGATCTTTTGACACATTGCTGCCTGATGATGTAGGACATGGAGATAATGAAGGAGGATAACTGGAGTGTAAATACACCAAAAAGAGTGCAGTGCCCAGCTTGGAAGCTGTACAAAATGCTTTCATGAGTATCAGTTAGCTTTGCTATTATTAGTTAAGAGCCAGAAAGACTGTAAAAGTTGCTACAGCCAAAGATAAAAGACTGTGTGCCATGAACTGAATGTTCTGCTGAAATTTTAACCCTCCTTTGACCTCCTGATATGATAAAGATGAGTGTCCTATGCTAGCATCTAAGCTACTCATGCCACATGTGGACATCTAAATACCCTCAGCCACTCTGTGAGGTCTGAAATGGATGGATTCAATCTATTTTGCTCTAATAGTGCCATGGTCTCTCCTCTAACAGGAGAGGGAATACAGCTTCAGCAAGATGTGCAGTATATAGACAAGGAAAATGAATCCCCCACATCTGGCTAAATCTGGGACCAGATACTGATGTGCAGTTTTTTCAGCCAAAGAGGTGGGAATGCTCCCAAAACCTGTTTCTTACTGATTGTGTGGTCATTTGAACACAATGGTGAAGTACTAGACTTTAGCATTACAGTCATACTTCAGATGAAAGATGAATATATAAATACTTCATAAAGAACTAATGAACAATTAATAGTTAATTCAAGAAATGGATGACCAAATGTTATAGATTGATATACAGTCTGACAGGTCAATACGCTGCTCACAATTATGGCTTATTGCTACTCATAACATCTTCAGTGATTGCTACCAGCTTTAACAAAAGGTGTTTGTGCCTGGGCAACATCTATTAACCCTCTATCCACTCTTCTAGAAATAGAACCTTTCTACAAAATGTGCCAGCTTTAGCGGGTTATGTTACGAACATAAGGTTGTGCATTGTTGAGCAGCTCATTTGTAGCTCAAGAACTTGATTATAGATGAGAGAAGGTAGTAGAGACAGATGAATGCAGACTGCAAACAACGCAAAACATCTGCTAACAGAACAGGCAAAGTTCTGAGTGCCAGAATTGCACATCCAGAAGCTCATTTGATGGGGCTCTTTAATCTGTGCTGGAGGGGGGGTCAGGAGGATCCTAGAAATTCCTTCAAGCTTTAGTCATAGGCTTAAATGCCTGTCCTACCATTTTAAAATTAGAGCTTAGGGAGCAGGTCAGCTACGTACCCCAGATGGGTCATTACAAGACAAATTGCTCTTTCGTGATTTCAGCTTTGCTACCATACAATCAATTCTGCTTTTAAGTAATAAAAAACTCACTGGAAGCTGCCAGTTCTGATTACAGCATGAAGCATCTAACCTTGGTTTACAGCAATTGAAATTACGTTACTCTTGGCTTGAGATTTACTTGGCCTGAGGCTGTGCAGGGTGAAGGGGGAAAAACACCCATCCTGGCACCTTCGGGAAGGTACAGATCTCTCACACGTGCCATCAGTGAGATGGAAAGGGAAGAGTGCTGAAGGTCCAACCCACAACTGGAGTCCTGAGACACAGAAGCCTGAGCACAGATGCTGTTCATTTGTCCTTGGAGCTGCAAGGATTGCTGGAGTGACAGCCGAGGCATTTCACACCCCAGTAAGCACATTCTCCCCAGGTAGTTCTGATCACCATTCATTTTGTTTGCTGACAAGTTTGTGGCAATATGTTCACTCCAGCTAAAAATTACACACTGGCTAAGAGACGAGGAGGCTTAATTTTCCTCTCTTTTACTCTGGTTTTGTAATCAGGGTAACTTCAATGACCCTTTACTTTTATACCAGAAATAGTACTGAGGAAATTGGATTTAACAGAGTAAAGAACGTGTTCAGCGTGGATACTGCAGGAAGGCACAGACCAGTCAGAGATGTTTTCCCTCTCTTCCTGATCCCAACACAGGCTAAAGGCCAAATCTGCCCTTGGTACAAAACAGAGCAACCCTCAGTTTGCTTTAAATGCCTTTGTTCTGTGAAGCCTGCTAAGGAGACTCACTGGGCCCTTGGTTTCTGCATCACTGTCCGCCTTCCCTTTAAAACACAAGTAGAGCTGCCACCTCAGCAATGTCTGAGATCACAGAATGATTAAGATTGAAAAAGATCACTAAGATCATCTAGTCCAACCTTCTACCTACCACCAGTAGTGCCCAATAACCACGTTCCTCTGTACCACATGCCTATGGTTATAGAACACCTCCAATGACCACTTCCCTGGGCACTTGTGCCAATGCATCACCACTCTTTTGGAGAATAAGTTTTTCCTAATACCCAACCTGAACCTCCCCTGGCACAACCTGAGGCCATTCCCTCCTATTCTATTGCTGTTACCTGGGAGATGAGGTCAACCCCACCTCAATGGAGAGATGGTTAAGATGTCTGTCTGATTTCAAGTTTCTGTGCCAGTCCAGCCACAAAGAAATTCTGGATTAGAGGACATCCATATCAACCTTTCAGGTCTTCTCTCCTTTCTCTTCCCACCTGCTTAGTGTTGGACACTTGATCAGTCTGGTACTGAGGGAAAACATTCAGATTTTCCTTCAAGGGCGCTAACAGCAATATGAGCATCTTGCCAACAGATGCAGCAAGCAAGAGGTTTTGATGGTAGAAACCAGAGTACATTCCATGGAGCCAGCACTAACACTGTGTCTGGGGTCTCAGAAGCAGCTTTCCCCCCTTTCACATCTCTCCTATGGAGGAACAGTACGAGGTGGGAGCTGGCTGCATTCCTGAAGGCATTTCAAATCATTTCCATCATGCAGGAGAAAATAATTCTTAGCAGATGAACAACCCCCAGGGCATGCACAGATAGAACATCCATCTCTCAGTATTTGCGCACGGTCCCCAGCATCAGTAGCCAAATTATTATTGCCATTTTTTCCCTCTTAATTTTATAACAAACTTCTCCTTTCTTATTTTGATATGAACATTTGGGTTTTGTGCCCTTCTTTCCCATAAACATAGGTAGAAAAGGAAATCTTTTCACATGTCAGCAGCCCACAGGAGTTCTCCCCATCCCTGGAAGTGCTCCAGGGCCAGGTTGGATGAGGCCCAGGGCAGCCTCATCTAGTGAGAGACAACCAGCCCATAGCAGGGGGTAGGATGTGGGTGTTCTTTAAGACCCCTTCCAACCTAAGCCATGATTTTGCACAGCAGGACAAACCCCAGGGCTGCAGGGCTGCTTGTGCAGCAATGCAGGGTCCCAAAAACAATGAAGGTCAAGTGCTTGCTTCTAATAAGTGGCACAAAAGGAAAGAATACACTGAGCCTCCAAGACAAGAACTGAAAGGAGAACAAAGGAAAGAGCACAAGCCTCCTCAGAGAGCAGCTACCCCATGGCAGCACTACCAAAACTGCTCTGACACACTTCTCTAGCTCTTTCCTAAAAATCTCCTTGCACAATCAGTGCCAGCATTCTGTTACACAAATGTCCAGAAAGCTTTCGCTGGCATCTCACCCCCAGCAGTGGGCAGGCTTTAGCAAATAAGAAGTGAGGACTCAGCTGCTTGGGTATAAAATGGACCAAAATCTTAAATATCAGTGCATGATATGCTCTGTGCAGCAGGCCTGAAATGGCACAGGAAAGGACAGAGCATTTACTGTTTTCACAGAAAGAACTTAAGATGAATATTAGCTTCCAAAACAAGGGCTGTGTTTTATATAACAGCCTTCATTATCTTTTGCTGCTGGCCTGAGCTACATTCATCACGTGGGTTTGCGGACACAATCTGAGTGGTTCTGCTTGTTACTACCCTGCAGATATTATCCTCTTCTGCCTGTGGTGTAGTAAGAAAGGCTTATTCCTCAGTGCTACTACTCTGCTGAGGCTCTGGGAGTCATTGGGACACGCAGGAGGCAGAATCCAAGGACAGATGGAGTCAAAGAGAGTGCTTCCAGAAAACACAGGACAAGGAAAGATGCTGGAGGATCCCCCAGCTCCCCCAGCTCCATGTCCTTTCCTCACAGCAGCAGCTGAGGCTGTGGCTGATGTTTACACAGCTGGAGAATACCAGAGCAGGGTGCCCTTTTGCTAGCCAGAAGCTGTCCTTTCTTTGTTACTTCCTATATTTCCTGTGCAGAAGTAGCATTAGAGGACAAAATTGTACTGTTTGAGATGCCACTTTTCTTGGTTTGCTAATTTTTGCCTGCCTCAGAACAGCAGAACTGCTTTGGCCTTTGGGGAAGCGTGCAGACGCTTTCACAAAACACTGCTACTTATAACTCAGAACTCTTGCTCAAGTTTCATTTCTTATTCCTGGCAAATACTGCTGCTTTGTCACAGTCTTGTCAGGCAGGACACTGCTGGCTCTTCAGCTAAATTTGCTGGAAAGACAGGGGAAAACAATTCTACTTGCATTACTTTTCTTCCTGCTGTACCCCCAGCCAGCTCACTGCACACCAGTGACCACATCCCAGGCAGAATTTGGGGTCGCTGGATTCTGTAATGCAATGAGTTGTACCGAGATACATTTTTCCAGAGGCTTACTTTTAGTACAAACTCAGATGAGAGTTTCTTCTGCTAATATATGTTAGCAGCACCTTACAAGAACCATAGAACCATTCGAGCTGAAAGGGACCTTTGAAGGTAATCTGGTCCAACTCCCCTGCACTGAACAGGGACACCTACAGCTGATCTGGTGCTCAGAGCCCCATCCAGCCTGACCTGGAGCACCTGCAGGGCTGGGGCATCCAGCACCTCTCTGGGCAACGTGTGCCAGTGCCTCATCATCCCCAACAGAGCAGTCCAGCAAGCACACTCTGTACTGCCTTGCTTTTCTTTCTCCCATGAAAAGAAATGATAACAGCAGCACAACAGTTAGCTGACACAGTGCGAAGTCTTCTTGCAGAAGATCTTCATTGAGTTTTTTGCTAAGTTGCAAAACAAGTAACCCTGTTATTTTGTCTGAGTACCTACGGTTGTTCCACTACCATGTGGAATTTTGGAAGTCATCAATATTTGGTGTTAGCACACATTTGTTTTCACTAGTCTGTGGGAGGGTTTTTACAGTGGTTGTTTTTTCCCCTGTGAAATAAGCTCGGCCTGTTTAAATTCTGCAGCTTTCTATAAGGTAAAAAAAAAAAAAAAAGTAGTGCTTGGCTAAGTAAACTAAAGTATTAAGGATATTACACTGAAAAACATGTTGCCATAAACATATTACAACGCTACAGAAAGCTTGTCAGAACCACTGCAATAAAATAAATCATTTCTTCTGAAAAAATAAACTTTTGTGTTCTGTGCCCACATCCTAGCTGGGTTATTTCATTTCTACTGAAGATATCATCACTTTTTTTTTTTTAAATGCGATTTACTTAAAAGACATCTGTGCCTTCTCACAAGCATTGGCTTCCTATTGTCAACTGAACACTGCAACCTAATCCTAACCCACATTCTCTCTGCTGTAAGAAAAGAAACATGGAGCTGCTGTTGTTTCAATTCCTAGATTCTTACTGGATGTCTAACGGCATCTTCTGTTCTGATTACTTGTTGCATCATTATGGTGTCTGAAACCCTCACAAACATTAACACACTTGTCAATCTCATGAGATGTAAAGTTCAGGGCTAGGAGGAACTAGCAGGGCCTATAGGCTATTCCCCTGCTGATGCAATGGCTATGTACAGCCCATTCTACAAACTCTATTTCCTCATCTGTAAAATACTGTTTATTACATAAAATTTTCTCTATCAAAATCTGCATCAGAGCCACAGGATTCACTGAGACAACATGGATACTTCACCAGCAAGTTTTCCTCCCACTTAGAAATAGAGAACCAGCTTAAGTATATTCTTGGCACAAAACAAAGACAAAATAAAATTCTCTAATTGATAATTCAGTTATTTAAAGGAAAATAGAAACCAGCCCACTGTAAAAGCCATCATCTTTCTCCTGTTCCCCCTGCCACCCTCCTCCCTAGCCTGATTGCAGAGGAGTATCTGGGAAGCCTATGCTTTTTATTAGCAGAAGAGACAGGCTAAATTGAGATATGATTCATGCTTCTAATTTATGCCTTCTCTTCCTTTATTGTCAATGGATAGCGAGATGCCATTGCAAAAGCTCACAAAGGGATTAACTTTTACAAAATGAGAACTGGTGAAGGTGTGAGTGAGGCTGCTTCTGCAGTTCAGAGCGTTTTCATCTCACCGTGGGTCTGTTCATGACCTGCCAAAGCTGTTTCTCTCTGAGCTCAACATAACCTGCCAGAGTTGGAAATGGTTCCCTCTGCAAATCAAATTCTTTGAATAAGTCACCAGGAATGATATTCAGCACTGTATCACATACACATCACAGGACACTCCTCACACCAGTGCCACACCGTTAACCGTTAACGCACCCAGACCAGGCCCAGTTACACTGATGGATCTGGTCTAATTACTCCTGTTATTTCTTTGTCTCTCTGGCTCCATCTATTGTCTCACTTCTCAGACTTACATGGCCAGCTCTGGGATGTGCACTGCCCACCAGCTCTGCTTGATGCATGGCAGTAGGAGCTTTAAGCACTGGAGGGAAGTGAAGGGTAAATAAATTGACGGTAAAATACAACATTTAACCACTGTGATCCAGCACTGCATGATGTGTTTCCCTAGGAATGGCAGTATATTTGTTTTCCAGATCGTTAGCTGATGCAAAGGAAAACAAGAACATTTATTAGCCTCCCTCAGAACCACCTTTAACAAGAATGAATATTCACTGCTATAAATAACACTGCTTCAATTAAGTCTCCACATAAAAAAAAAAGCTCCATGTCTTCACAGAAGGACACGCTATTTAAAAAGAAGTATCCAGATGAAAGTATTTAAGCCTGTCTGAGAACAAACACAACTGCTTTACTTCTAGCGCTTCACTGAATGCCATTGTGTTTATATGTGATGGTCACAAGTGGAGATGCAGAGGAAACCTTGGACTCACATTTTTCCTGCTTGTCAATGGAAATCTGGTAGCATCACTGCTTCCTGGTTTAGTCTCAAATCACCTGCTGTGTTGGCAATGGGTCATGCGCTTGCCCGAGTTTCACAAAGAGCATCACAGTACTGAAGTGCTCACTGCATCCTCAGTGAACGTGGCACAGGGCCCCATGGCATCCTGCTGCACTGACCTGTGCCATCATAGAAGATCATTCCTCCTTCATGAAGGGCCATCGCTCCCTGTACTGCCTTCAGAAATTCTGTGGGGATCACCACTTTGGTGAATCGGGGCTTTTGCAACAACTCCAGCAGCCTGTAAGCTCACCACACCACTCCTGGGAAAGCTCAGAAAGTTCCAGGTCTTCTGATTACTGAGAACTGGGAAAAAGTGTTGGGAAAACACCAGAATTTGCTGCTGTCTCTGCCTTGGGCTTCCAGTCTTTTCTCAGCTGTTTCCAGAGGCAGTCAGCTTTTTCATCCAGTACAGCTATTGCCATGTTCTGTAAGAGACATCATTTACTGAACAGGAAAAAAAAAAAAAAAAAAAAAAAAAAATCAAGAGAAGTCAATGACTCTGAAGTCAAAAATTGGCCACGGGAAAACTAAGGACAAACAACAATTTCATGCATGGCAACAAGCTGAACAACTTCTTCCAGTCAACCTTTCCCTTCCTCTTCATTCATAGGATGGATGTGCAAACACTGGTCTTCAATAGGCATCTACCCCTGGGAGGACTGATCCTCCTCTCCTTCACGTATGTAAAGTTACCTTATTTTAGTAATACTCATCCAATTAAGAATTCTAGAAGGGTTTATTAAATACCACTGGAAAACATTATGCCAGCAATTATAGGGAATCCATAAAGACATTTGCTGAAATCAATAATCTAAATTACTAACAAAAACATTGCCAGTATAAGCAGTTCATCTATACCACTTTGGGATAGGAAAATCAGACCCTGCATCTAAATACGGTATCAGTGACAACAGCACAGTTCCAGAAAGGATTTACCTGCTGCAAGACAGCCATAATGCACAGAAGTGGTAATTTAGTCTGAAATTACAAATTAAATTCAGCTCATTCAATTCAAACAATTTCAGGTAAAGCTGTATCAGAACAGGAAATGATGAAAGCTATGTCACCCCAAGCAGCAAATAAAATGAGGCTTTGAGATGAACACCTACCATGAAGTCAAAGAGAATAATCTATGGGCAGTCATGGCTCAGACATCTTGATTAGCATTAGTTAAAATTCTGGTGATCAGGTGGCTATGGAACGAACGAAACTTTAAGAGAGTTTAGGCAAGAACGAAGGGCTGGAGATAGGGTAATAATTAGGAATAATATCTCTTGTTAAATTTAATTCCTTTAGCCTTGAAATTACCATGACAGATTTCAAATTTAGTGGCAGTTTTCCAGTCACTAAAAAGAGCTTAATTATAGAGTTTAAGACTTTGGGAGAACTGATTCAGATAAAGCTACACGAGGCCCATATCAAACGTGTGGTATGCTTGAATGGACTCAGATTAAAAAGAAAAGACAAGACACCAACTTGTATGACAAACTTAAACTCCACATACCTGTTGGTTTTTTTTTTTTCATTTGTTTGTTTTTTGAGACACCAAAAAAGTTTGGATAACTTTTTAACTTTGTCTTGTAATTAATAATAATCACTCTCACTCAATTTGCCTTTCTACCTCTTGATTTCAGCTGGGACTAGGAGCAAGACAGAGATAAAGCAGCCTGAACTCTGAACAGTGCTGATACTAACAGAACTCTTTAATCATTGAACTGGCCTATCTCTAGAGCCCAGGCAAGATATCTAGAAAGCTGAGCAAAGTTAAAATCTGCAAGCTACTCCTCTGAGTTCCAGGACACCCTGGAAAAACCATCACTGCATCTTATTAACTCCTGCTAGTTTATAAGAAAATAAGAGATACGTATGAAAGTGTCAGATCCCAGCTTCCTGTCCAATAGAGGAAATGTTTATTCTGATAAACACTTCATGTCAAAGCTCTTCTAGGTTTTCAGGGCCAGGGAATGTCCTGAATGATCAATGGATCAGCAATATGATTAATAGCCTGAAACACAGATACAGAACGGTCTCTTCTTAGAGAACTGAACTCAAGATAATAGATGCTAATATTATTTCAAAACCGTCTTCATTGGATTCTGCCATATCTGTGTAATGCTCTTCTACGATCTCATTGTCGGATTAACGGAACACTTCATAGTTTTAAAGGCATTTATTTTCCCAAGAGCCCCATGAAAGAGGAAAATACAGCTGTCCCATTACATAGATTTGGAGCTGTGGCACAGAGGTGCAGCGTCACACTTGCGAGGCAGGGAATTGAGCACAGCTTTCCTAAATCCCAGGTTGTCTCCCTACTGTCACTGCATACTCTTTACATCAAAACAAATGGTTCAGCCAGAGGCCCTGCACTGCCTTTTGCTCCTTGGCAAATCTACTAGTGTTACACCAACAGGTCAGAGCTGGTCAGTGGGAGACGTGCCCTGTTTAGTGCAATGCCTCATGGCTGATCCTATACCTTAGGATCCACTGGCAAAGAGTAAACTGTTCCCAGAGATAATCTTTCAACCTAAAAGTCTGGGATGCTACACCTTACAAGAGTACAAATGGGCTCTCGGAAGTGATAAAAGCAAGCGCAGTTTGGACTCTGTGAGCAGAAAGGGCTCATAGTTCAGATGTTAAATTCAAAAATGGCCAATCTCATTTTGCTTTAATTTGAACGTGTGCTGTCCTCTTGGAACACGGAGAAACTCCAAAGTGACTGTCCTGATACTGCTAAGCACAGAGGACAGTGGGAACATCCCAGAGGTGCTCACCCGTCTTCAAGATGAGCTCTGAAGCTGAAGACCTTTGTTCTGTGAATTCCGGGCTGTTTTCCTTTGTGTCATTTCAATAGCATCCCAACCAAGAGACACATGCTGCATTTCTCCTGTTGAATCACCACTCTCAATCATGGTGCAGTTGTTTTACAAGAGTTTCCATGCATTTTCGCTCCATCTTAAATTACTGCAAGACCCTCTGCTTCGAGCAGTTCTGAGCTTGTTTATTTATTGACATCATTGAGGTCTAAACCTGATGTGGGTCCCCCATCAGGATCTCAACAAAGCCATACCCAGCCACTTTCAGAAAACAGATCAAGCATGGAAGCACTGCCTTACATGCTGCTATACAAATAGCTTTTTCTCTCCTTGTGGATAATAGAAACATTTCACTAACTCATGCTACAACACATCCTCTCTTCACGCTAGCTCTGCCAGGACAGATTCATCTCATCATCCATGGAAATTGAAGTATTATTCCAGTTACTTGCTCCTAATTGCAAACCCTTTTTTCTCCTAGGTTTTCTCTCTTCCGTGACCTTTGCTAATAAGCCACACTTCAATTTGAGGTTATTGAGCCCTTGGAGAAAATTAAGATGGTCTAACCTTCTTATTCCTTAAAGCTAAATCTCCACATCCTCATCAACTTCACTGAAAGTTCTGCCTTGTAGAACTGGAGAGAAAAGGAGCAAAATGACAACATTTTGCAGACCCAATGAGCAAAGGAAGATGCAGTAGAAAAAAAATGGGTTCCTGTATTTATGTTTTCTGACTTCAGCCAGAATAGGGTTGCCTGATTTAAAGCATGTGCTATGTCATTTAGACCATTGGTGAGCATAACACGTGCCTCGGCCAGCTCTGACAACTACCACTGGACCTTTACCTCCACTGACCAGTGACAAGAGGGCTGTGAGAGCCAGGAAGGAGGGGGAGAGACCACAAGCAGGAGCACAGAAGCTTCAAAGGGGCAGATATCACAATGGGGAGTCCTACACACTCTATGACCAATAAGGCCTATAGAGTAACAATGCCCTTTGTCAACTGTACGTAGCAGACTGGATCAGTTTGTGTACATCACTCTTGGTGGGGTACCGGTTATGCCACCTAATGAGGGGCATGGGATTTGTGAATGTACTGCAGGAAATCCCATGCTAAGTGGGACAGCTGGTATCTCAGTATGGGAGAGACTGGAGCCAACATGCTGCTTACCCACCTGGAAGTGTCCCCATTGGCTTTTATAACGTTTGTGGCACATTTGCCCACAACATGAATCCTTTCTAGTCTCTGAAAGAGAAAGACTGCATTTTGTTCTACACAAAAAAAAAGAAAAAAAGTTCCTGAACTTTTTGCATTGTTTTCATTGCACATCTTGACCTCCTTGTATCTCATATTTCCTCTCACTGTGATATTAAAAAGGCTTCATTTTTCTGCTGTGATGCCTTTGCCTTTAGGAAACCACAATGGCCAACTTTTCCTGTATTGTCCTAACGAAAGTGCTTTGGCCAGAAATCAGCATATGATGATAGAGGATGCCACGAGAGCAGAATTACAATGGTAGCCAGCTCCCAGCCTTTCCACCACTGTGGGGGTAAAGTCCTCTGTGACAGTAGCGACATTAATCATTAGGAAATAAAAGGGTGAACTAGACTTTAATGAACACGCACAGCCTGAATCTCTGCAAAACTGAAACAACACACTCAGTCCTCATGATTAATTATGGGCATACTTGGAGACTTCTCACCCTCTGCTATGAAGGAAACTAATACTAAAATATCCCAGAAAGAGAGCAGTAAGAATATCACGTCACTTCATTAAATACAGATGTTGATTCCCTTACTTGACCACAACACAAACCTGAGCCTTTTTCCAGCATGGATATATGTACACACGTGATAACTGTTAATGATAATGCAATTCATCATACAAGCTCTGGAGAAGCTTCACAGGTTTGTAGAGGTGAGCTTCTTGGAAAGCTTATGTGGAACTCACCTCATTAGCCTCTGCAATTCCCAGTTTTCTGTGAATGGACAGAACATGGTGCTCTGCCTTGCCACCAGCCCTTCTGTGGATGAGCAGGGCTTGGAACAGCTGACCAAATGCCAGATAGCCCTCTACACCTCAAAGATGAGCAGAATCTCCTAATTGGTACCATCTGCTTTCATGCCTGTTCCATTCCTAGTCTTTCATTCTAAAGTAGTGCAGCTCATTTCTATCGTAGTGGCAGAAGGACTTAGGACAGAAAGAAAGAAGCATCACTGAAGCCTTTGTGTTTGGAACACGTTGACAGGGACCAGGGACTGAAGGGCCATCTGTAAACATGTCAGGAGAGGAAGAAAATCATGAAGCAGAGCAGCAGGCTGCCCTTAATGAGACCAGTCTTGGGGCTCTGCTTCACATCGCACTGAATTGCGGCAATCGAAGACAGATGCTGGTGGAATCATTCTGCTGCCTCTATATAGAAAAACACTTAGAAGTATAACAGCAACATGAGCTTAATATTGGCATATTTATACTGAAGAGCACAAGTGTGAGAGTTCTTCAGCATGAGCTTGTAAGTCATTTTTAAGAGAGGTTGAAACATTATGCCCCCTCACTGCTGCATGTTCTGGATGTGCAGCAGTCTGTGGACAAGCTGCTTTAAAGTGCTATTAAATGAATATTTCCAATCTATTTGCTTTCCCCCCTTGCTGGTGCAGAAAGCTCTATCAAAACAATTGGATTCATGACTTTATCTTCAGAGAGCAAGCCAAACTTCAACACATTACCAAATAAAACCTA
This sequence comes from Lagopus muta, assembly GCF_023343835.1. Taxonomy (NCBI): domain Eukaryota; kingdom Metazoa; phylum Chordata; class Aves; order Galliformes; family Phasianidae; genus Lagopus; species Lagopus muta. The sequence continues at coordinate 7,688,659 of NC_064442.1, read as the reverse complement.
AATCTTTGAGGGCTGAAAACAAGAGTGAAGGAGAGTGTTTAACTTCCTACATTTCTAGAGTCATAGAGGCTTTAAGGTTCAAAAGACCACAAAGATCCCCAGTCCAACCATCAACCCACCCTCACCACTTCACTGAGAGCACTGAAGAGCCCCAGACTCACAGCCTAAGCAAAAAGGTGCCACTTTAGTCACTGCATGACTATGACATACCTGGAAATACAGAATCAAAATGCTAAAAGACATAAGATCCAGTCCTACAAACCATAACCCACCTTAAGCTTCATGTCTTCTTCACACCACTCCCCTCGCTCTTCTTTCCTTTTAAAGCCTCATGTTTAAGCAGGCACAGCTTTGCCCTATCAGATCTCACCTGGGAGTATTTCCCTGAGCAGCCCTTGAACTTTAGCAAGAAACTAATCCCTGAATTTTCAGGCTTTGCCTGCTCAGCACGTTGTCTAAAAGCACTGTGTGTTGTATGGAGGAGCCTGGCGGGCAGATAGGGTGCTGCAAGGGTTGGATGGCTGCTAAAGGGTGTCTTGCTGCATGAAAGAGAAATTTAGCTTCATCTGCTCCATTACTGAGCTAGGCACTTAAGTGTGGGGGAACTTGTGGGGTTTGCCTTGCCTGGATGTGTTTTAGCCTTTAAAATGTCAGAATAAAAAAGTAAAATTATAAACTGTATAAATTGTTTGTGTCAGCTGAAGTGTGCAGCTCTAATCTGTGTTCTTATTTGAGCTCTAATTTTATGCCTGCTGGTATTCAGTTATACAGAACTTCAGCAAACATTTATATCTTTCTTAATTATCCCTTTTCCTTGCTAATTTCTCTTACATTCAATAAATGATCCTTACCCCTATTGGTTTAACTTTTTACAAAGTTGTTTTCTCTTGCTTTTCCATAAGCCAAATATTTTAATTTCTTACACTATGCCTCATTTGATAGTAACAATGATGTATTTTCCCTTTCCCCACGTATTTATTTTTACTGAGAGATGCAGCCGTTCATCACATTCAATGAAGAATTATTAGTTAGCTATCATTATTATTGCTAGTGATGGTATGTAAACAACTATAATGATGTGTGGGCTTGTGTAGGAGCAAAGACCACAATAAAGATGTTGCCTTAGGAGGAATGAATGAGGGAAACGTGCAAAGATTTAACCACTGTACCCTCTTACTGCTGGTTTTGTGTCCTTTAGCAGTTCTGTGGCCCCTTTCCTTTGGTCTTGTTCTCCCACTTGATTGGACTGGGTTGGACTGGGAGTCACTGGTCACTCCAGAGTTCTCTACAAAATGTGGGCAGACACCACTGTTACAAGAAGGGCATATGCCAAGACACTGGTAATCCTGAATGATGTGGGAAAAGAGGTTTTGCCTAATATTGTAATGAGAGAGACAGAACCAAATGGAAAAAAAAAAAAAACAGCTCTTTGGCAGAGCCATAAAGAAAATTTAGATTACTAAAGAAAGTTCAGTCTCTTTATTCTGCGCTGCCGGCAGTTTACTGCCCTAAAATGAAGGCAGTTGGCTTTAGGAGGATCAGCCTTGAAGACAGTAAAATTTCAATGCTGCACATTAGCTTGGCTTCCCTTCTCACGAGCAGGAGTGCGAGCAGAAGAGGCATCAGTGCGTTCATGCCTTGCCCCACACCTTCTGGCTGCTGGTGGCTTGGTACCAGCCTGACCTGATAAGGCTCTCCAGAGGAGGGATACCTCTAAATACTGGACAAGCAAGAGTTTTTTCTGCAATACTTGTTCCTCAGAAAAGTGCAACCATAGCTCTAATCTTCCCAACCACTGCAAAAGGATCCTGGTTTGTAAAGTCCAGCTCCAGGACCACACCTGCAGATCCCCAGAGCTGCTTTTCCATCTACAGATCCAGATTGGCTGCTGCTGCAGCCTTGTTACCTTTTTCTGTAGACTGCAGTAATTTTCAGCAATGAGCACTGGGAGCAACCCAATAGCAGGAAAATCCACATAGGATCTCCAAAGAGCTTACCAAGTGGTTTTTACAAAGAGCTGACAAGAGCAGAGAAATCTTAAAACATATTTTACAAATTCAACAACTTGCTCTAAAATAAATATTTTAGCTTTTCTTCCTCCAAACAGAGGATTGAGTCTGAAAGAAAGATGTGGAAATGAAAAAATCATCTGTGTTGGGAATATGACAGACAGCACTGAGCAAACACTCAAGATTTAATGTACACCAGAGCCCACAAAGCTTTCATGTTTATTACAGCTATGTTGTACTTCGCTGTATTTTGGAAGAGCTTTTCTAGATTAAAACACCATTCAGATCTTCTCATGCTTTTGTTCCCATTTGCCTCTAACCAGCTAGAATTAAGCATATAAAATAGTGTATGTTCTGTGCCACCAAGACTTTGGCTCCCAGTGACTTTCAGAGGATGGAAGTGAAAGCAATAGTCCCTGCTGGTCCCAGGCAGCCAAAGACCAGTGTGAGAACAGCAGTGTTCAAGAGATTTGCCATCAAAGTGTCATGCTGTACCTGGGGCACACAGAGGCTTCCCCATTGCAGAGGGCAAAGAAAGGAGGTGCCACTGTCCTACCAAAGAACCAGACAGAAAACTTGAATGTAGACAGTGTGACATTGTGGGGCTTGGCAGAGAAAAGATCCCAACATTTGTCCTGGGTTGGAGCTGTAAGTGTCACTTAATATTCCCCACACTCCTCTGTTGTAGCACTGCTGCTTTTTGGAAGGGTTGGTTCATGTTTTTGTTTTTTAGCTCTCTATCCCTTCCTCTTAAAAAGACCTTTCTCGGTTTGTTTGTTTGCTTGTTCCCTTCCACGAGATCCTTCAGCAAAATCACAGTCAGTTGAAAACAAGGCATCTGCATTTCTGAGCCCTCGCTGCGCTCCTGTGTGATTTATGAAAACAGAAGAGCCTATTTCAGGCGTAATCCAATCTGCTCTCTCTCAGCACCATAAGCACATTTGGAGCCAGATAAGACAATTATCACATGGATCTTTAATATGTGCAATTTATAGCTAAAAGGCTTATTCTGATAACTACGTTTTCAAGTGCCATCCATGTGCTACAGCACAGCGATGAGGAATCTGCAGCAGTGAGACAGCAGAACAGTCCCTGTGGCATTTCATAGAATCGTAGAATCATTAAGGCTGGAAAGACTACTGAGGTCCAACTGCTGATCTGTCACCACTATGCCCACTGAGCCGTGTCTGTCAGTGCTTCATCTACACGCTTCTTGAATGGCATATCCATACCTCCTTCCTGCATGGCAGATCTGGGGAGAGAGGAGATACCCAGAGCAGCCATGCTTGGGCAGCGATCGCATTTCTTCTTGGGAGAAAGGCTTGGGGCAGACGGAGGTCTTCTTGGCACATGGTAGCATGTGGCTGCCCCATGAGATGACATGGAAGACATCCAAAGCTTTCATCAGTTTTGACATGCAGAACTGTTTTGCAAAGTACCCAGAAAGAGGAGGCTGCTACTGAAACACCTTTTCATGCATACCCAATTCCCAGTTCCCAGATTTAACTTGCATACGTAACCTTCAGCCTCCTGAAAAGCAGGAGCCCATCATCCAGCAGCAACACTTGAGGTATCAAGCCATCAGGCAGTCAGTATTTTCAAGAGAGCTCAATAGAATTACTGGCAAGTAAATATTTTCTTTTTAGCACTAAGTGTGGATATCACAATATATAGTGTCTCATTAGAAAAAGAATCAGTTTTCTAATTGAATTAGCTATTTATCATTGTTTATGACTCAGAGTGTAGAACTGAAATATTCTAATAATTTCACGATAGGAAATGAAGATAAGAGTTTATGATTTTATCGTGTGGAATAGACTGTGACAATGTCTATTTGCAACAGATAAGATCTGATAAAGATAAAGAATTATCTTGTTTCACTCATGCAAATGGAACCAACAGTTAACTACACCAGGCAGCCAGGGATATATTGAGGGAGTTAAAAGCAGTCACTTTTCAGTCCAATTTAATACACAAACTTTGAGCATTATGAATCTTTATAATGCTTATAATTTTTTAAAAGAAGTTGCCACAGCAGTGCTAGAGCCACACTCATCCTCATAGCTATGCATCTAGGGCATTACCCTACTTTCTTATCAATCCAAATAGAAGAATATTTTGTAGGACTTAAGAGTTAAGACTCTTTGATGTTTATGTGCTTCTTTGGCAAATTTTGCTAGGAAGATCTTATATCTAATGCTATTTTAGCTATCTCTGATATATCCAAGCCATCAGAATATTGCAGCTCAGGTCTATGCTGCATTTCTTTAGGGACTTCATTAGTGGAAGATACCCTGACTCAGTATACAAGGTACTTTTGATGCATCATTCATACAGAAGATAATCAACTCTACATCACAGAGTGGGGAGCGGGGGATGCTTTGTGTAGCAATTTATAACTGTAACCCAAACAGTGCCCTAAAACTGAAAGATACTATTTGCATATGTATAACATTAAAGATTTTCAAGCAATAAAAGCTTTGTATCAGCTCACGGCCACATGATAGCTTTTCCTCTGCAGATAATTTGACCTGCAAATTACCCAGGATGTCTCAGTACAAATGTTCTGATCTGAGTCTGAATGCAGATAACCAGAATTGGGGTGAGGGCAGGAAAATGGAGGGGAACGAGCAGTGAAATGAGGTGATTCTAAGGAGAGAGGAACAAGTTGGATTGGGAATAACTGAGGAGTACGTTGCAATGCTGGGAGGATGCTCCACCTCCACGATGTTGCTTCTCTTCCCAGGAACTACAACGGATCAGAAGCAAAGCAGATAAATCCCTTTTGTTAGTCTGCTCATTCCAAAGGGAACTGCACACATTTAACAAGAAAGAAAAGTCTCAATGAGTAAATGATGAAATGGGAATTTTACCTTTTCTGGAAGATGGCATTTGACCCTAAGACAGGCAGAGATTATCCATTCTCTATGCTTCTTATTTATACCTTGGGGAGCTGACAGCCCTTCTAAAAGCAGACTGAGGATTTTTACACAGTCTGAGGTTTAAAATTAGGCACTGGAACTAACAGGCTGTTATTGTCTCATAATTATATTTGACACGATGCTCTCAGCTCTTCTCTGAAACATCAGACAGAGTCAGGATGCCAAGACATTGTGCTGTGCAGCAGCAGACATCAACCATGCAATGACACATCTCCCTCTGGACACCATGCAGAGGGTGAAAGAGCCACCTGGGCAAGGCCATTCCTTTTGATGCAGAAAGTGGAGTGGACGTTGCCTCCATTCCTTGCCACAGCCCTGCAAACACATTTCCATCGCAGAAGTGAGTCGGTCAGGTATCAGCCTCCTGCCAGCAGAAGGAAAGTACAGGTTTGCAACTCAGACCCCTCGAGCTGCACAAGGCATTTAGGAGGTTCAGGTTTTAATTCTTTTGCCCAAGCTCCTGGAGCAGTGACCTTCAAGGCAGTGCCTTGACAAGTTGTGCTTTTTCATAAAGCGTGGGCTGGTGGATGGCAGTTAATTTACATGGGTTTTCATTCTTTGAGCTCTGTCACCAGAGCACCAGCCTCAGTTATTGAATTCCCCAGTCAATAGAGCAACCAACTGCAGCACATTCACATCCAAGTGCCCAAATGAAGCACCTGTTCCCAGTTACTTCAGGATTAATATCTCTTTTCCACTTAGCTCTCTTTCTTTCTCTGTTTTTTGGCTTCCATTTCTACTGGCACAGGCACAAATACCAGGAACTCCAGTTGGGGATGCAGCCATCTTAAATAGCCCTTTTATTTGCTTTGTACCTTTTCTTTATTTGCTTTGCTTGGCTCCTTCTGCTGCCTTTCTCTGACTGCAAGCTCAGTTCAAACCAATCTGTGCAAGCTAATGTGATTTTTCTTTTCCTCTTTTTTTCCTTTGGTAGAGTTGTATAACGCCAGTAAATAAAAAAGGAAGAGGTCCATACTCTGAGTAGGTCTCCTTATCTTACCAGATACTGTCATCAGATGTAGCATCACCAAGGCAAGGCACACATGGATAGTACAAGGAGCCAAACAACTCCAAAGGCATCCCATCACCTGGGCCACGTAGCCTCAAGAGTCCTTGGTTGTTTCCCAGTGAGGAGCAGGGCACTCACTGCAGCTTTTCTCAGAGCCGAGCACAAAAGCTGTGGTCTGACCTGGAAACCTTTACTTTGTTCCTCCAGCCGTTACGCAGGCATAGACTGAAGAGTGAAATCTCTGAGTGTCTGGGGATGGTTGTTATTGGCTAATTAATGCTTTAGTGGCGGTGATATATAAGGGAGAGCTATGCATGTTAAAGGTGATTCATGCTGCCTTGCTGGGTTTAAGTCTAATGGGAAACTTATTTCACTGTATTTATGTGTAACGTCCATCCACGTCCTAGATGTCTCTCCGGGGAGCCTTCTCTCCATGGTCATCCAACTCCTAAGAAGAAATATGGACTCCTCTGTACCCGTCTTGGCTGTAAATCTGCAATTAAGAGAACGGTCCATTTGCTGCCCTGTGAAACTGAGGTGCCACTGACTCACAGCTCCGTCGGACTGGTCCCCTTCCCTTACAACCTGCCCCAGCAAGAGCCAACACACCTTAGGGGAGCTGCATCTCCTTGTATTGGCTTTGCAGCACCTTTTTTTTTCTTTTTTTTTTCCCACTTCTCAGATACATTGATGGTATGGACCCAAGCCTGATTGCTGTCTGTGTGAGCTGCTCTCCTGCTGCCCCATCACTCCTCTGAGGTTTGGTTCACACATGCCCTCAAGGCAGAGCCATTTTTGGATGAGATTGGTCAGCTTTGCTTTACAAGACATTTTGTGATTAACTTACTGCTGAGGTGGCAGGAATAGAAAAGTGGCACAACAATACGTTTAAATTCTCTTTTCTTTCCCTCCTCTCTTCCTTTTATTGTTTCTGGGCTTATGCTATGCCTCAAGGAGCTGCTGTCTCATAACTTTCCACCATCTGCTGTACTGCAAGCAGAGGGGCTGCCACCAGAGGCATTTTCTCTTCATTTTTCTCGCTTTCCCCTCAGCCAGGATTTTTTGCATGCTTCCAGCTCCCTTTGGGCAGAATCTGTCTCCTGCGACCCAAAGGCCAAGAAGGTCCAAGCTGCTAATGTCCAGACATATTGGCATCCAGATATTCAGAGCCCAGCATTATTCAGGTCTGTGCACAAACACAGCAGTCTGTGTAGCTCCTGATGCATGCTGTGTACAGAAGCGTGAACACAACCTGAACACCTGTGTTTGCAGCTAGAGAGGTAACAGGGATGGTTTCAGAGTACACTGGAGACACTGTGCATGTGGATTAAGCCCACTGCACAACAGGGCCCTGACCTATTTGAATGCAAGGCATGAATATATAAATATTAAATAACTTCTAAACTGCTACATCAATTCAGTATCTCAGCAAAAAGCTTTGACTGAGGTTTTTTCAAACCAGCCAGATTCAGACTGATTTCCCTTTGGGACAGTTTTATCTGGGTGCTTTGCCATGTTTACCCTATTAGTGCTCTTTGTTGTATTGAGTCAGAATACATTTAGAGCAAAGAAAAGTACAAATACTTTTAAGGCAACAAACCCCCTATGAGGACAGGCTGAGAGATGGGGCTGTGCAGCCTGGAGGAGAGAAGGCTCCAAGGAGACCTGAGAGAGGCCTCTCAGTATCTAAAAGGGCTGTAAGAAAGAGGGGGACACTCTTAGCAGAGTCTACTGTGAAACATGTTGCCCAGAGATGTAGTGGATGCTCTATCAGGTCAGGCTGGATGGAGTTATGTGATCAGCTATGGGTGTCCCTGTTTACTGCAGGGGAGTTGGACCACATGGCCTTTAAGGGTTCCTCTCAACTCAAACAATTCTATGAATCTGTGAATCAAGGAAAGAAATATCTCAGCCTGCCCCTTTCAACACTCATGGAGAGCTGCAGGAACTTAGGTAGCATCCTGGTATCACCCACAGGTCTGGATTTGACTGCCCTCCCTCCTTTTCTGCAGGGGAGAAGAGCTGGAAAATAGAAGTAAAAATCATCCAAGCACAAATTCACAGAGAAGAGGGATGTGGGTGGTTACAGCCCATGCCTGTAGAATCATAGAACTATTAACGTTAGAAAAATCCACTAAGATCACCTCAACCCACCCAACAGTGCCCACTGCCCACATCCCTCAGTGCCACATCCCCACGGTTCTTGAGCACCTCCAGGGATGGTGACTCCACCACCTACCTGTGCAGCTGTGCCTGCATCACTGCTCTATGTAAGAAGAAATTATTCCCAATAGCCAACCAGAATTTCCCCTGGTGTAACTTTAGGCTATCACCTCTCACAAGAGGTACATGATTTGATCTGGGATGAGTACTCAGGACTGAGGAGTGAACCTGGGATATGCATCACAGCATGCTAGAATGTTTAAATGGATTCCTTAGAACTGTGTGCACAACTGCATAAAATTCCTCCATTATCAAGTCTCCTGCCAGATTTTTCTGAATTGGCTTAAGGCTTAGGTCTCTGCTGAACAATTCTTGTGAATGGAATTCTGTGGAATTCTCCATAAGAAACCCAAAAGATCTCCTATGCTCCATTCCATGCATACAATTGCAGACCATGCTGGAATCATACAAGCCATAGTAAGAGACTTCTACCCCAGATAACCAATACACGTTCACTGAGGGTGGCAGAAATGCCATCTACCTTGTACAGCAATCCAGTTCCATTAAAAGTCTTGCCTGAGGTCATACAGAAAGCCAAGACTCAAACCCTATCCTCCAGTTAATTTCTTAGCCTGTATATCCCCTTTCTTCCTCAGCACTGAGTGAGAAAAATTATTGCAGAAATCTCAAGTTAAACTACTCACTGTTGGAGAGCAGCCCAAGACCTGGCTGCTTTATCAGTTTATGTGTAAAGACTCCAAGACATTACTTATATTGACTCAATATTAAATGGCAATAACCACCATGACAGATTTACTGCCTGACGATGTCTTCCTGCCTGCCGTAGTAGCAGCACTGATAAATTTTTTGCTCATTAGAAGATTTAGGTACTCAGTTCCTCTAGCAACGTTTTGAGTTTTTCCATTCTAGGGAACATCAAATCCTTATAAATAATGTTTTATCAGGGAAAGATCACACCTGGCTCTGCTGTCTGCACGTGGCAAATTTTTCCTGGGAGTAATGCTGTGTCAAAGGCACCATTTGACTTTCAAGCTGCCAATGCCACGCGGCAGCAAACCATGGGCAGCTTGGGGTTGTGCTGGGAGGACACAGTGGGCAGGATGGGACTCAGCAGGATGCGTAGCGGGGAAAAATCTTAATTACAGACTTGCCATTAAGTAATATGTCCTGCTCTTTCTGCCTCCTTGGGGGAATGCTGTACTATTTCAAGCTCCCCTTTAGAAATCAGAGTGCTGTCTCCTACCTGGCTTGCTCCTCAGCCAGCCCTGGGCATCCCTGCCAAGTCCTTCTGGCAGAACACTGCTTAGAAATGTGCTCATGCCCCAGGAGATGGAGTTTCCTCCACCCCTGGGGATAAAGGATTTACAGAGCTCAGCCTGCTTACAGCCAAGAAGCATTGAGTTCTGCTCACCAGGAGATGGCCAGGGCTGAGGGTCCTGCTGGGTCTGGGTGGGCTGCACACTGGTCTACTTAAGGTTTACTGGGTTTGAGCACAGGGCTGTGAACTGGAGTTGCTATTAAGCAAGCAGATGGGTCTTACTCCTAGAGAAACCCTGAACCTGTTGGAGGTGAGCTGCCTTGATCTTGACTTCAGCAGGGCGAGGCTTTCAGGCTATGCTGGCTCATTAATTTGCCTAAGTGTGGTGCAGGTGACTGAAGTGATGAAAACATTGTAGTTGTTCTTCGGTTTCTGAGCTGCAATTGGCTCTTGCCTACTGTTAAAAGACCATGCAAATACTCATTTACACTGCTGCAAACATCAAAAATAGCCTCAGCACCCCCAGCGGTCCCTTTTGCATCACTCAGATTAGCAGGAGGCAATGTAGAAATTGAAATAAGGAAGGCTATATGTTGCTGCTTACTTGTGTTGGCTCCATGCATATGCACACCATGCAGACCTCATATGTCAGAGAGAAGGAGAGGGAAATGCAAGATGAAGGACTTTTTTGATGCCTCTTGCACTCTGAAGGGCTTTGTGGTTCTCACCTTGCTTTTCACTCTCTCATTAGGAGCAATCTGCAGGCTGCTGATGCTCTGGAGTGGTGCTCTGCATCTCCAGGCTGTCCTCCAGCTGGGCTGCTCTTCTTCTGCTCACCTCCCCTTAATGGATGCAAGAATATATATTAATTTTTTTTCATGCACATCAAAAGGGTAAGGCGAGAGAAATGTCAACAATTAATCTCAAGGTTGGTGCTGGAGTTCTGCTCCTCCTTGCAAAATGTCAGGATCCATGCCCACCCCTTGAAGAGATGAAATAAAGCTAATGAGCTGGCAGAGCAGGGGACATGGTTCTGCACTTGACCCCAGAGAGACAGAGAAAGAGGTACTGGAGGAAATATTATAACTGAGTGCTGATTTGCTGAGTGTCTCTCTCTCCTCATCGGTGATGGATGTCTCATTCCATGCTGAGGGAGAACAGAATGGGTGCAGAATGTTGCTCAGCTGCATGTTCAATTTTAAGCATGGGCTTCTGGTTTCTGCAGAGTTCAAAGACCTGCAGAAGTGCAGATGGGGTAGGTGAATGGCAGGGGCAGCTGTGTTTTTGACTCAGAACCTCATTAAGAACTATCTCCATCCAGGCTGTTTGCTGCCTTCAGTTGCTCCATTTGATATCTGCAAGCTGCCCAACAGCTCCTGCACACATGAATATGCTTAGACACCTCGAGGTGACACGATGACACCCTCAGCCTGGGCTGTGTTTCCCACCTGGATTAAGTCACCACTGAGCCACGTGAGGATCCACAGAGGATGGGTACCATGGCAGCACTGCGCACTTGAAATCAAAGGAAATATTGGCTCAGCATTTTGAAGATATAGAGTAGGGTCATCTGAATTATCTGCTGCAATGATATTCTTTGCAAATATTTCCCATTTCCTCTGGTCTCAATTCACTCCTGAATGAGTTTGAATTTCATTTAATGCATTTCTTATAATAGACCAGATGCTGTTTGGACACAAGGTTTCCAAACAAGCCTGAAAGTCTCACACTGCAGAGCCTGACTTTCTTCCCCTGCTGTTCCTGATTATTATGCCTGCTATATGTCTGGCCATATGTATTCTTTCCGCTTCCTAATGATGCTGATATTTTTTTCCAGGGAAAAGCTGAACAAGCTTATTCTGAATGGGGAAAAAAAAACCCAAACAGATAAGGAGCTGTGAGTAACAAACTGCATGGGGGCAAAAAATAGACTGGGCTGCTTTATTGGGCAGTGCAATTCCACTCCTTGTCCTCTCACTACAGTTTGGTAAGGCGCTGCCACAGATTGCCCAGAGAGGTGGTGGGTTCCCCATCCCTGCAGACACTGCAGTCAGGCTGGACGGGGCTCTGAGCATCTGATAGCTGTAGGTGTTCCTGTTCAGTGCAGGGCAGTTGGACCAGATGGCCTTGAAGGCTCCCTTCCAACTCAAACACTTCTGTGATTCTGTGATTTTTCACACATTCAGTCCTGTGAAAGACAGATCATCACCAGACACTGGAATGCAGGTGGTCGCAGGGTTCCCACATAATTTTGGATCTGCACTGAAGTTTGCCAGCACTGTCAGCTGGCAACACCAGCTTCAAAGCAAGGTCGGGGCGGTGCGTCAGCGCTTACACAGCCGCAGCGTCCTTGTTGCAGAGCTTCACCTTCTTAATCAGCCCTGGCTGTTTGATTTAACTAATGCTAACTGATGCCGGCTGGATGTCATTGCAGTCAGTATTTGGGAGCTTTGATGGGAATATTGCTATTAATCTACAATGAGGGCAGGTTTCTGCTTGATGTTAATGATGCCTGTATTGCAAGTCCTGCTTACTTGAGACTACAGAACTTACCAACTGCTGATTGGGTCTGTTTGGAGCTTCCTGCTCCCGCAGTAGGAAATAATGATCCATTGACTCCAATGGAGTTCTGCTGATCTACACCTGCTGAGCATCCAGCCCGAGGTGTTCAATTGATTCCCTCGCTGAAAAACTGAAATAGATCATTCTGATTTAGCTTATTCTCCCCAGCAGAGTATCTCGGCAGCACATTTAGAAGAGTATCTCTTCTCCTGCACAGTTGTGACATTATTTCGTAGCAAGTGGTAATTTTTAAAAATGTATTCAGCTTTTGCCTTCTGTTATCCTGGATCATTAGCCAGCATCCTGTTATGCAATGTGATCTGTGAAGCTTGGTGCAGACTCTCACAATGTGATATCATTTCTCAAACGGAGCATGCAGTGGGGGAGAAATTAATTTCTCAAAGCTGCGGCATCATTACTGACACAGTAAAATCAGATGGCTTCCCTGGTTGTGTTAAAGGTTGTGTTAAATGCTCCAGCTGAACACCAAACTGAGAACATTGCAGAGTTATTTGATGTATCCATTTCCAGGACAAGAGGGCTATTTTCTTTTAGGACATGATTACATGGTGAATGAAATCTCCCTTTGCTATCCTCAATTTCCCTTTTGTTTGGAACAAACTCGAGTTCGTGGGCACAGCCCAGAAGGGGAATAGAGGAAAGAGCAGATCTCTGTCCAATACCCTCCATCCACTGGATCTGCTGTAGACTCGTAACATAATGGAAGCACCTGGACAGAGTGTGAGCTGAGGACCTTGCAGCAGTGGGCAACACTGGTGTTGGTTGGACGATCGGTCTAGATGATCTGAGAGGTTTTTTCCAACTTTGATGATTCCATGTTTCAATCCACACATCCCTCAGCCACTGCCTGCATCCTGCATGTGCCAGAGCATCCCTTCTGCTGCACAGATGGAAGCTTAAAGATGGGAATGCTTCAAGGGATTCTTACCCCACGAGAAGATGAAAGTAGTGTAATTTTCTTCTAATGGACTGATGCTGACCTTTCCCAAATAAACCATAGGAAACAGAAGAAAAATGTGGTGCTTTTTTGTTCAAACGCCTGGACCCTTTCATACATCCAAAGTTTAGAAGCATGAATCACTCATGCAAAGGTATTCATGCAGATAAAGTGCTGAGAGCCACTTTGAAAAATTGCCTCAAAAATATGGTTCAAATGATGCAAATCCAAGGGTATGGCATGGTGGCGAGGACTCATTAAAACTTCTGCTTCAAGTAACTTTTTTTTTAAATGTTGTCTGTGCTGGAAAAAGGGGGTAAAAAAGGCAGTCTGAGCCTGAAAGAAAAATTAGTTTTGTTTGTCCTTGAGAATGAAACAACCGAAGTTCATCTCAGATTCTTCCTTCCACTTTCTTGGTCCCTAGATTTCTATTCATGGAGTAAATAAGGTTTGCCCATCTTGTCCCCCAGGTCCAGAAGGTGTGAGATTACACTGACACTCCTGCCCGACACACAAGCTGCTCCCTGCTGTGCCCACCAGCAGTGGTGGAATTGCCTCTCCTAGGCTAGAAGGACACCAACCCATCTGTTTTGCATTTATTAGCCTTGACTTAGAAAAACAAACATATGTTTTGCAGCAGTGCAGCTGAAAACTTATTATTTGCCAGAAGGCTTACTAAGCAGCCTACAGTAATCTCGATAAGTGCCCCAATATCATAGCAGACTCAGAATGCAAGCACAGAATGAATGCACTGATCCAAGCCAATAGAAGCTCTCCATGGCATTCCTCAACCCTGCAGCTCCCACATACTGAATTCATCATCTGGCCAAGATCCCAACGATCTCCTCCCTCTGAGGACGGAAGTCTGAGGACAGAAGAGTCAGAGCAGTCAGAGTCAGAGTCAGTGAGGTTCCTGGGCAGAAGACAGCAATGATGCCTTATGCAGGCCACACCACTGCTGGGCAGCAGAACAACATAGCTGACCATGGCTCCAGCACTAACATCTTCCAGTGGCCCAAAGATGCTCTTACTGCATTCGTTTTGCAGTGCCCTTGAAACTTTCCCAAAAGAGCTCTTTTCTCTACGTTTTTTTCCTCTACTTATTTGTTTTTAGGCTTTTAGGGAAGCAGCATTTGTGAGTGTGCTCTCGTGTCCCACAGCCCTGCTCTCTCCCTTCAGCTGGCTCTGAACGTCAGCATTCTGCCTTTCTAAGGAACATCTTAGGAATGCAAATGTTTTGCAAATGGAAAACATTCTCTCGTGTTATGGATACAGTTTGTATTTTTGTGGAGATCAGAGAATCTGGCAACATTACACGGTGATGACATTATTCCAACTTTGAGCATTCAAAAAGTCATTGAAAATGCTGCCAGGGATGGATATAGTTTACTCTCTGCCTACTGCTGTTCCTATCAATGAGCAATTGGTGAGAGGAAGGGCACAGATTACAGGAATTCTTGCAATGTTTGTTTTTTCCATGCATTTTTCAGAGAGAATCAGAATTTTTTGAAGGGAAATAAGAGTTTTCTCTTTTTCCCTATTAAACAAGGCTAGCTCTTCAGTATCTTAAGGAAGAGTTTGCTGTGAAAGCAGCAATGTACAGGTTACAGATATGCCATTTTGCCCTTCCTCCTCTGGCTCTGCTAATGCTGAGAGACTTTACAAACTGTACGGTTATCAGGTGTCCAAGCCAATCAGTTTTGTTCTCAGAAGTATGTGGTTAAACTCAAAGTGAGCACCCTCACCTTGTTGGAGTAACTCCCTGCTTCCAGCATTCTGAATGTCGTGGGGGCCCTATTTCTGGCAATATTAGGGAAAATATGCATTCAGTTGGGGTATTCTTACTGTTTGTGCTGCTTATTTGCAAGCAGACACTTGAGATGTTCTTATTTAAGTAGGTAAGATATATCTCTGGGAGAAATACAAACCTGTAATTACTACTATCATAAACCTTATTAATCCAGGTAATCCTTGCAGGGATTATTTCAAATCTTGTGCAGAAATTATTAGAACTGATGTGTGATACAAAAGTGCTTTGGACCAAACTCTGAAGCTTTTTACTCCTAAGGTGGCATGATTTACTCTACAGACATCCCTCTGGAGCCCTTTACCTGCTGACCCTCAGAGTGACCAGCTGCAACAGTGCCCAGAAGAACTGCCAGAGAATAGAGATTCAGAGAAAACCCACATTCCTTTGTGTTCTGGGAATTACTTTACCAACACCAGACGTGGCAGAGAGGTTCTGTAAATAAATGCACGTGGAGTGCTATGGCTTGGGATACACAGCACGCAAGGGTCAAAGCACAGGCAGAAGCCAGCAGTCCATGTTCATCTCCCTTCCAACAAACAACGCACTGCTGCCCAGGTGAAAGAGGCATTTCTTCCCTCACCAGGCAATCTGGCATTTCACTGCATGCAGCATCTGTCAGAAATGCTAATTTAAGTTTCAGCAACTCAGCTTACAGAGGGAAACACTAAAGGGGATGCTTGCAGATGATGTCCTGAAGCAAGCACATAAAGCAACAAAGATTATACACTGGCACATTTCATGTCTGCATGAAGGACCAGGGGAGTGGCCTAGTGAAGGATGGCAATTAATTTCCATTACTTTGACCTTTTTTTTTTTTTTGCCTATTTACCCCTAAATTTATTCTTCATTTGACATAGGCAGTCTTATGATGGAATCCTGAGATACAACAGTGTGATGTGCTGATTTGGAGTCTGCCAAATGCACACCCCTTCATTACCAGGCAGTCATTCACTAAGGAACACACCTCTCTTGTAATCAAGAAGGGTTTGCATTTTGTGTTGAAGACTTCAAGTACAACACTGTGCCTTGTTTGCACACGCTTTGAGCTTACAAATATCACATCTGCATTTCAGTCTGTTTGCAGCAGTCACAAGGGTTACTGGTAGGAAACAGATGCTGGCTTAGAGGTGAGATGCTCAGATACGAGGATACATCATCACCATCATGTTAGAAAGAAGGCATTTGACTTTCACCCTGCTGGCAAACCTCCAGCGGCTTCATTGACCCAGAATCATCAGCACTTCCTCTGCAGGTATTGCAATGACGTGATGAGTATTTAATGGACAGAACTATGAGTGATGATGCCTGGCTTGGAAGCGCATGGGATGAATCAGAGTGTTTCTCCATTCCCGAGTAGCCCTTAGTCATTTTTGTGTCCTTCTGAATGAAATGGGATAATTTGGTGACTAAGACCATCTTGGCTGATGGAAAGTTTGCAGAATCTTGTTCAGAGCCAGCATGAGGTCAAGCAGATGAAATCCTGCTCATATCATAAGCAAAATCCTCCACAAGTTCAGTGGTGTTAGGCTTCTTGTCCAGGGCCTGATCCAAAAATGAAACCCACTGAAAAACTGCCACTGTTTTTGACGTTACATTACACTTTATAGGTGGAATTCTCAAGGAAAAGTTTTATCTAGTTCCTGAAACTCGTGGCAAAATTCCCACGACTTGAAGCGATCTGAGCTTTCGCATTTGATATATCATATATTCATCCCTACCCTTTTTCACACTGGTGATGTGCTTCTCTTCATACAGAGCTTGTGCACAGCATTGCTTTAGGAAAGAAATAGTGGAATGAAAGGTTGCCAACAGCCTTATATCCATGGTTCAATATTCACAGATCAAAGAGATAACCTTTGCCAGAAGGATGTGCTAGAGCAGCTTTAAAACCAGAGCCTGTAAGCAGCCTTCAGTGCTCACAAGATTATTAAGTTTTTAAAACCAATTCTGTAATTCACTTTAATTCCAATAACCTTTGCATGGGCTGTTGGCACTTCTATTGAAATTGCCAGATG
This sequence comes from Lagopus muta, assembly GCF_023343835.1. Lineage (NCBI taxonomy): Eukaryota > Metazoa > Chordata > Aves > Galliformes > Phasianidae > Lagopus > Lagopus muta. The sequence goes on along the minus strand of NC_064442.1, from coordinate 7,671,912 downwards.
CTGTTAACTAGAATTGCCAGTCAGTTTTACGTGTGCAGGTGCTGCTGTTGTCAGTAGCTTTGTGCAATTAATTCAGCTGCCACAGGGACTCTGGAAGCCTGTTGCAGGGTCAGATGTTATCAGTCTACTTTGGGGCTAATCAGGAACCTCCACCATCCAAAGGTGGTCCCTAATTCCAGACTCCCAGCTGTGGGCAGGTCAGCCAGCCATGATATCAGGCACTAGATCTGGTTGCTTAGGGCCCCATTCAGCCTGCTCTTGAGCACCTCAGGGGATGGGGCAACCCATCTTCATAAATATTTTGCTTTGGGAACAGTCCATGAGCCCAAGGCCTCTGTTTAGTTCTGCCATGCCCCTTGGTCTGGCTGCCTGCATCCAATTAACATGCTTCCCCACAACAGGGGTTTAAGTGGGGATTATTGATTGAATGCTTTTTCTCCCTGATAAGTCCGCAGACTGATACATGAGGGAAAACTATCAATAAGCACCGAAGATCAGCACAGCGTTTCCCCACGGGATACTGCTGGATAAATGCTAAGTTATTATTATCACTATCTCTGGAGTTAAGCCTTGCTTCACATGTTAGATAATTAGCTGGGAAGACAAAAATGGGTAAAAGAAAACAAAGACCATGGGCCCCAGCAAACAGGCGAAAGGGGCAAAGTGGCACTGCCTCCTGCAGCCCCTTGTGGAGACCCCCAGGTGTGATGGCTGAGATGGAGCTTGCAACCACCAGAGCTGCAGATATGGTCCATCCCCCTCATGGCGAAGGGTGGCAGCTCACTACCTGAGGGCTGCAAATCCCTGCCCAGGGACAGACTGCAGACACCATGGATCAGCAGAGAATACCTGGGGAAAGGAACAAGGTATGAGGCCTCATGGAATACCTTCCCCTCTCCAATTTTACACACCTTGAATTCCTTGCTTCAGCCAAATTTTATTCATCCACTGACATTAATTGTGAGGGAATTATTTCTGCATTACTATAATTGTTGTCCACTACCTTCAGCATTCCAGATCTGAAGAGTTTGCAGAGCCCAGAAAAGACAGATCTCATGGCCAGCATGAGAGAGCATTTCCAAAGTGGATTAACACATTATCCTTGCCACAGCCCGTACCATACAGCTGCTCTGTCTTTTAAACAAGGGTCCCCTAGGACTTATCCCATCAGGGCACTGACCATTTTCCTCTGCAATGCTACATGAATGAATAAGTCTTCTAGAACAGGGTGTGCAAGAAGAGGTGACTATAAGACTGCTGGCTCCTTGCCTTATGGAAAACTTGGGAGCATCTTTGCTTTATTGTAACAAGACTTGCTCAAACCTGGACTCCACACCTAATACCAGTGCCACCCCCTCTGTATGAGCATGGATTAAACCCTTCCCTGTGTCTCCAACCAACCTCCATTGGTCCCAGCCCAGCTCCCATCAGGCAAGAATGCAGCTCAGTATCTGCCTCCAGAAGTGGCTTTGCACCCACAGGGTGATGCTGAGCAGCACAGCAGGTAGGTGGGAGATGTTACTCTGTGCTGCAGGCAGGGGTGGTTTGTGTTTCATTCTCTTCCTCTTAATAATTACAGAATATTGGGAAACAAATCAGATTTCTTATCTAATGTCTGCATTTCATAAAAGGGTGTTTAGACCAGCAGCTGATAGATAGGAGAGAGGCGAGTCCTCCTACCCTGCACTTGAGATTTAACAGTATAGCTTAAACAATGACACTTATTTCTCAGCAAAGCACCAGAAAACCACGAGCCTCAGAGCTCTGACATAACATTTAGTCAGGCACAGCATGTGCTAGGCTGCAAACCAGCAGAATCAGCATATTTCCTTTTGTCTCTCTTACAAACGCTCGTGTCAACAGTCTCAGCAGTCGTTCTTCGGAGGGCATTTATACTGTCACACATTGCATTACACTGCTATTTATTCTTTCCTGGTTTTGTGAGAGGAAAGCAGAGCAGCAGATAAAGGCATGTGGAATTAACACATCCAACAGAGCAGTTCAGGGAGTGAATATTAAAGCAGGAGAGCTTTGTGACACATCATAACCCTAAATCTGTATTTTTTTTCCCATTGAAGTGATAGTGCTATTGACTGCATGGAATTCACCCATTAGCTGTACCATGGTGCTGCTGGCACATTAATCTGATGAATGTTCAACTAAAACCTGCGGTCTCCCTGCTGCAGAATTAAGAACAGGCTCGAGATTGGCTTTATAGACATGTTGGCACAGACTGACCATTCCCATCCACGTCACCTCGCACTGCCCTCACCTATCCCATCAAATACAGGACCCACTCACAGTGAAGTAGGTTTGTTTATGAACACTTGACTTCCAGGACCACATGAGCACAGCACGACCTGGAGGCTCCCCTCCTTGAGATTTGGGTTCTGAATTTCCACGTCCACACAGTACAAACTGTGCTGCTTTTACCATAGAATGAACCACAGAATGTCCTGAGTTGGAAGGGACCCTTAAGGATCATTGAGTCCAACTCCTTGTCAGCTGCTGCCCAGATCCTGTGTGGCAGGGGTTTGGTGAAAAACTATCCCAAGTTCACTTCAGCCACTGGAACTTTGGATTTATCAGACTCTGCTCCACTCCCCCCCCCCCCCATATCCTCTCCTCTCCCGAAGAGGAGTCCTGGTATTTCCTCCTGAAGCCACGGTTTCATTCCCTCCAGACATTTTAGGCTGTACTTCTCCCTGCTAATGGACTTTTTGGACACAGGTGTACAATCACACCCAGAAAATAGCCAGAAAACTAAGGTTATTTTGTTCCCAAATCAGTATCCCTGGCTGGCTGTTACCTAACCAGACACGATACATTCATGACCTGCAGCAGTGACAACACCTGCATGAGTGGTTTGTCAGTTTAAAGGACAATCTGTAAAACACAACAGTTGCCAGTGCTTTTCCGACCTCAGGGAGCACATCTCCTCAGTGGCACAGATTTACCTAGAAAGTGCCATCCTCCAGGGGAAACAAGAGCTGGATGTGAAGCAGTTGGCTCCAACTGAGACAGAGACAGCCATTGGCAAGCAGCTGGGACTGTGGAAAGTAATGGAAGAAAAAAAAAACAACCTCACCCTGTGCTCACAGCATCTCCTCTATTCAAAAAGATGGATGGTCTTGGGGTCATATAAACCTCATCTGCTACAGTAACAGCCATAGCCAGAAACAAGCACTGATTGCTAAGTGAATTTCCACAGGCTCCTTTCGTGCTGACTCCCTGCAAACAAAACATCTGATGCATTCATGGAGAGGAGTGCTCAGCAAGGAGCGACTTTGGGCTGTCTGTGCAGTGGGGTGCGTGTTTATACCCAAAAGGCTGCCCTCTCCTGCCAGCCAGCCAACACCAATTATGCACAGTAATGTGAAGGTTGTATTGTAGCATCAGTGCCATCACAAGTCTCAGACTTCTTGGCCAGGCAAAGCACAGAAACATGGTGTGAATGCCCTTATTTCAGCTCAGTCAAACACAGCAGCTGCCCATGCAGAATACAAGATGTGGCAGGAAATAAGATGCAAGCAGTCCAAGAGGATGCATGTAGGACTTGTAGCAACCAAATGAAGAGTTTGCAAAAGTGCAGAGAAGCGAAAGGCAAATTCAGAATGTAACCAAATCACCAAATAACCAACTATCCCAGAAAGCTAAGGCAACGGCAGATGAAGATATGCATGAATGCAAAGATCTGGATTTCTGCTCTCACTGAGTCCCCTGTTGCTTTGTTTGGTAAAGGAACTCAGAAGCTGCTGGTCCCGTCTAAAATGCTGCAGCCACTGGCTGGTGAAGTACAAGCACCCATCTTAGTTCTCTCCAGCTTCCATTTCCCAGCATAGGTAATTCATATCCTGATTCTACACCCTAGAGGAGCAGCAGGAAGAGTTTTATTCTTTTCTAAATTAAATTTTCTTGCTTATTTTATGGAATCAAAAGACTGGAAAGGCAGTTTATTTTCTCTGCTCCCTTCCCCTATGAAAACTCAAGCAGGGCTGTAACAGTCCTGATAAATATTTATCCAGCCTCTTCCTGAAGAAGTTCCAGCTGTAGAATCCCTGTGGCCTCCCCAGGAATCCTTTACCATTACAAGGTTTTAGCTCCCTTTAAGTCTGACTTCTTCTTGCTGTAGGTTAAGCCATCTCTTCATCCTAAAGAAAAGATTATTCTATTCCCTTTTGCAGCAATCTTTACAAGTCTTTCCATTTAAGCAGGAGATCAGATAAGCACAGGAAAAATTGAGACCCTGGCTCTGTTTCTGCCCATTTTGGCATTTTTCCTCATTGAGATTAATTAAGTGTAAAGAGGCACTTCCCCCTGTGCAACAGGCATGTTGCTGACATGTAAGTAGGCTTTGTGCCATCTGAACAGATGCATATGTATGTAGGCAAGCAAAGACTTTTTTTGAGCATCAGGCGTGAAAACGGAGCTGCAGCTGAGTCAGAACCAGGCAGACTATTTCTAACATAACTGTTTTAGCAGAGACAAGCAGAAATTAAATGTGGGTACAACATCTTTCCAAGCCATTATAGCCCTGTTTTTATTTTCCCCTCTTCTCCCTTCATCCCTCTCAAGCTGAATGATTGTAAGCCATTATCAGCCCTCAGAAACCAGAGCCAGAGCTGTGGGATGGGGGTGGCACAGGCATTCCTGCCCCAGCAGAAGGACTGCAGCAAAACTCCACGGCACCTGAATCACCAGGTGGCAGGAACTTCATCCAGAACATCAAGGCACACATGCCCTTCGCTGTAAGCTCACAAACCACAGCCAGCCCATAACCCATACTGGTGCAACATTGAGATCTCCCATCAGTGCCAACGTGCCTCTGGCTGCTGTCCTGAGGAATATGGCAATGCTCTCACACTGCAGCCAGAGCTTTCTGTTCTCCCTTTCTCCCAGGAAAGATTGTCAAGTTCAATGCCAAGAACAGCATAGGGCTAGCAAAAACCAAAGAGGCAGCAGGTGGTTCCAGCTGAGCCCATCACATTTTCACCCACAATAGTGTGCTGGCCAGCTGCGAGGAGAGGAATCTCATCTGGCTGTGAATCAACATAAGCAGGGGAGATGGGATGCAGAGTCAGGCAGAGAGGCTGTCGAGGATTATTTATGGTTCTTAGTGGATGGACAACTTTCATCACTGAATAACCCTGTAGTCAGTGCTTTTTTTTTGGTACTTCAAGAGCAACAAAGCACATCTGGCATAGATTCTCAGACTGGCAAGTACTGGATTGCTAGGGAGATGGTGTCCTTGATGCTAAGAGGAACTTTCTGTCTTATTTGCAGTGTACACCGGTATAATCAAGAGGCAGCATGGGAAGGGGAGGGAAGAATCATGAGTGATTTGTCCCTGCCAAAGACCCCTTTATTAAAAGCTCTGAGGATGCTCATCTCCACAAGGACTTTGCAAGAAGGAAATTGCAGGACTCCTACGCAGAGAGCTGCAGGTTTGGGTCAGACCAGGACTGCAGAGGGTGAAGAGCAACTCTGAAGGAAAAGGTTTTACACAGTGTCATGCACAGCATTTCTCTGCATCATCCCAGCTTTCTGAAATGGTCACCCAGCCCTGGTGCTTTCCTCACCATAAATTGACAGGGTGGATCTTTAGCCTGAGTCACTCCTAGAATAATTATTATCCCTGAAGTGCAGGAGGAGACAAAGGAGTTTACAAGTTAAAAAAAAATACTAAAAAAAAGCACTCCTGAGGATCACAGCTGAAGTATTAAGGCCTCCCAGCATATGGTTGCATGGGGCGCCCAGCAATTACCTCCAGTGTCGAATAAGCTGTTCATATCACGTATCATTTCCGTGCATTAAGCTGATCTATGTTGACAGAAGTGGGATATTGGGGAGAACGCACTAGGACTCCTGATACCTTGCACAATGAAGACGTGGGTAATTGAAAAAGATGTTCCTTTCCACAAAGCACTGCGGGCCACCTCATCATCCTTCTCTTTCTGTTCCTCTTTTATGGGTAAATTGAAAGCGAGCGCACTGCCTGCCTCCCGCTGCTCTTTCCACTGTCTCTCTTTCATGCTCCTGGCAGCAGAGCTGAATGTTGATGGATAATCAAATGGGAGATGCACATTGTGCTCCCGCTATCAGGCAGTGTCACAGCAGCTGGGAGAAAGAAAGGCAGGCAGGCAGGCAGACCGACCCTCAGATGGAACCCAAACACAGGGACAAGATGTGATCCACTATGTTTTAACAGCAGCAGTTGGATCCAGCTTCAGAATCAAACCATTCTCAGTCACTTGAGGAAACAATTCCCAAAAGCTCAGACTAGGAGTCAGAAATGCATGTGGAGAAAATGCTGCTTCCTCCCTGACCTCGGCAGGATCCACCACCATGCAGTATTTTCTCCAGACTGTCCCTGAATCACTAAAGTGCTTAATAGAATCACCTACATTTTACACTGAAGACGCATGGGACTGGATGGGCAAAAACCCTCCTAACAGTACCAACTGGGAGCAGGCAGATGGGAAATGATTGGTGTATGCTTTATGGTCTACTTCAGCCATGCCCAGCATCAGCCTGCACCCAGGGGAGCTGCACCCTTCCTCCAGGATGGCTTTGTGCTTTAACTGGGAGCTATGATTAAACCTGAATGTCAGAATGCATGGAGAGGCTGAGGAACAAACTCAGGGGAATGGATGCAGTGAGACATTATTTAAAATACCTTGCTTGATTTATGCACCTCCAGTAGCATTTATGCAACCTTTCGCTAATGCTCATGTATTTATGGACTTCAGTTTTCAGCTGACAGCAAGATGACTTGGCTTTGCAGAGGAGATGAAGAGTCTCAGTGCTGAACTTAGGCTCATAACCCACCATAAACTCAGCACTGTGGGTTCCTGGCCTTTTCCTACACTTTAAGAACTAAGAGGGACCCAGCAGCCACAGGTTTAAAGGATAAATATATATGTATTTTAAAAAGAGAGAGAAAAAAAAACAACACAACACCGAGAAATAAACCACCACACACCTACATGCAGGAGGAAATAACTTCCCTCAGTACATAATTAAGATGAGCAACTCTCTGCCACAGGGTCGTGGAGACTGAAGGGATAAGTATATTCATAGACGGCAAACTTCTGGAAGACAAAGCAGGGATGAATGGGATGGCTGAAGTGCAGCCTCTGCTTAGGAATTACCTGATTCTGATTGCTATGAATGAGGACATGAAGGAGGAGGTGGATGCTTAAGGACAAAGCATGCACTACAATCCTGCTCATATTCCTGCTAGATCTGCTGCATGCTGCTGCCAAAGGAAGGACTGGGGACAGAAGAGCGACTGGCCTGACTCAGAAGAGCTGCACTTAAAATCCTGCCCCTGCGTTTCACTGCCTGCAAGAGGTGGTTCAACAGCACCGAGCAACAACGTGGGGAGGAAAATTAATTACACAACTCGTTTTGGGGGGGGGTCATAGAACTGGTTTGTTCTGCAGATAAAAACCATTATAAAATAAAACATAAGTCATTTAAAAATGGAAACACAGCAGGAGAAGAAAGGAAGTAAGGATAAAGGAACAGAGAGGTACGGAATCTGGAAGGACAGATAAGCAGCTGGAAGATGAAAGAGGAAAATAAAATTAGAAAACAGATCTGTCGTGGAAGGAGAGCCACAGAAATACGCACTGGAGGGGCAAGTCCTTTTGGGGGCTAAAATCAGTGGATGTAACACTGCCTGCAGATTTTCAACATAAACTTTTGCAGAAGTAAACTTCTGAATGATTACACTGGCATCTTACCTACCAGAAATATGGCCACGTACAGATATACATATACACTCATGTTGATTTCAGTCTATGTATGTAATTTTACTTAAATATATGTGTATACTATACTATGTTCGTGTACATAAAGATAAATATATGTAAACATATGCATGTTTGTAAAGACATACAGTTCTTTTCACAGCTCCAGGAAGGGAAAAAAAAAACAACAAAAAGGTTTTGTGAAGATAACAGTGTTTGCTGTTGTCAGTAATCAAAAGCTATGTTCATTTCACCTGTTCATTCCTATCTGTGCCAGAGGCACATCACCAAAAAATGTTACCCCCCAAAACATGAGGACAACACAACTGAGCAAAAGTTTTACAAAAACAGAGGCTGAAAGATTTGTAAATGAATGCAAAGTGAGACAGGCACACATTGTCCAGAGAGGTTGTGGATGCTCCATCCCTGCAGGCATTCACAGCCAGGACGGATATGGCTCTGGGCAGCCTGGTCTGATGGTTGGCAACCCTGCCCGTGGCAGAAGGGTTGAAACTATATGATCTTTGAGGTCCTTTTCAACCCAGACCATTCTGTGTCAAAAAAACATCCACCAACTGTACAACAGACCTGAAAATTCATTGCTGTCACAAGTAATGACATTCCTGGAAGGTGCTTCCCCATAAGGAGCACGCCACAGCCCCATCCTCTGCACGCAGCTCCCACCTGGCCTGGGCTGCTTTGGTGCGGGATGGAGAAAGGAAATTCTTGTGCACACTGCATATGCATAAGGCACGAATTATAGCAGCAAGGCTTTGTGTGACCTTTGTGTATCATCCATCAGAAAGCAACAACTCATTGTGCATCTGTACAGTGTTGGAGCAAATGGATTTCATTGGGGAAAAAAAAAAGCAATGAAGCAAGGAAGCAAACAAGCTCGAAACAGTAAGCGTGCATTTGAGTTCTCTCCTTGATTCAGGCCCTTTTCTGAGAGTTAAATATAGCTCAGTGAACACAAACGTGCCCCTCCTTCCTAATCCACTCCAAAGTGGAGCTGATTAAATCCGGCCATTTATCACAGTCCCACCGCATTGGGCCGAGCTGCGCCGAGCGGCTGCAGCACCGTGCAGAAAGGAAATCCCAACAAGGACGTGGCACAGTTTTGTAGGACCAAATCCAATTAAAACATTTCCATTTTCATCTCCTGACCACCCAAAGTAAAGCAGAGTGTATCCGGCTTCAGAGAACTTCAAAGAACTGTTTAATTGTGTGAATATTTTAAACATAACATGAGGGATGAATTCTCTGCTGCTCTCTCAGTCAGTGCAGCTTCACAAAGTCACACCAGTGAGGAGTCTGTCCCCAAACGAGGTAAAAAAGTAGAAAGAAAAAGAAAAGAGAGAAAGAAATTTAAAAGGAAAAAGAAAAAAAGTAATATCCCGGAGTGGAATTTCAGCTTCTGTGTAACCTTTAAATATTTCTATTTCTGCTTCCCAAATGATGTATCATAAATTTATGAGCGAAAGTCCAATTTTGGGTATTGTCCCTGGCTCAGCAGAGCTTGCCTTGCTTATCCATGGGTCTTGCAGCAGTGATAGTCCCCACTGCTGAGCATCTCTGTGCCCTGCACTACTCACTGCCCTATGGGAACTGGAGTTTCAGTGCATAGGAATAACTATTTCCCAAAGACATATAGGAATAACTATTTCTTAATTCTCCCAGCCTTAGAGGGAAAGATAATTCCCATAGTACTCCAAGCATGTTATTGGGCAATGAGTGCTGAGAGGTGGTGCTGCTCTGCAGCACTGGTGCAATGGGTCTGGTGTGGTGGCTCTTGAAGTTATCTCATGTCAGAAAATAAAGCAGAAGATGAACTAAGGCTCCTGCAGCTGAGTTCTGCACCTGAAGAACCTGGATCTGAAAAGCCTTTCAGATTTTTCAGGAAAAGGGCAGATGTGGCACTGAGGGATGTGGTCACAGGATATGGTGGCATGGGTTGACAATTGGAGTAGACGATGTCAGAGGCCTTTTCCAATCTTCAAGATTCTATGATACTACGAAAGGACCAAGGTGATGACAAAGCAAGTACTCATGCTTCCTTCTATATGGAAAAGTACAGAATTTCAAAATTTCAACAGGAAAAGACATACTTTGCAGGAAAACATTCTAAACAAAAACAAACCAACAACTACTCAACAGCCTCAGCTGCTCAGTAAACAACTGCTATAGGGATTCAATGCGTTCATCCAGCAGATCCATGTGGTGCTGACAGAGTGGCCTATTTAGCCTCAAGGCTCAAGAAAAAGTAGCACACACCAGAACCTTGGCAGTAAGTGGATTCTGAAATTCAGTGGGTGAGAAACTGCATATATTAACTGTTAGGGGAAAAAAATGAGCTGGTGTCAGGTTGTTGTGCAGACCCTCTTTGGGGCTAACAGCTCCAAGGAAGGGCCTCAGGCATCTCCCATTTCAGGTGTGGTGGATCTGCTCAAACCCTATAATAGCTGGTTCAAAGTTGGACTGAATGAACTTAGTGGTCTTTCCAACCTTAATGATTCTATGGATCTAAGTTCACCACAATCTGTGTCCCAAGGACACCCTGCTGCCATCCGACCTAAAGCAAAGCCCAACATAGCACCTTCCAGTCTGCACTCATCTTTGTCTCACTTTGGGAAGTGCCATCTGAGGCTGGGGCTGCCTTGCAGGTGCAATCCCAGCTTTTGGCAAGAATTCCCAATGGGCCAAGGCAGCAGACATTGTGTGACAGCCCCCACGGCTTCACCTCCCAGCTGAACATTTTGCATGCCTCCAAAAACAAGGAGATGAGGACAGAAGGTTTGTCCTCCCCTCTGGTTGCCCTTAGCAGGTGCTAGTGCAGCACACATAACCCAAACCTCTATAAAGAAGCCTGCTTGCCTGCCTCCAAAGCTGCTGGAAAAGGTGACTTTCCTCTGCAAAGCAGTGACATAAAAAATGGCCCTCTCTCACTTGATATCTTTCTGGCAGGCACTCAGTCATGCTCTCCTTGTCTTCCTTCTCCTTTTTCCTAAGGCTGGTGCCAGAGCTGAGTGAAGGAGGGCTGGGATGCAGCACACAAAGCGGGCTGTGCTATGTGCAGGTGCTCCCCACACCCCTGCCCCGACTCCACACAGAACACAAGGATGGGATATAAAACAGATGCACCCTGATCACAACATTCTTTAATGTCAAATTAAGCTTCTGTGAAATTTCAGGATAAAGTAGACTTAAATAAATAAAACCACTGTCCAACTCTGTTCCCCCATCTCTGATATTAAGATCTGATTGTTTCCCTGCCCCTGAGTCCTAATAAGGGAGAAAGGTCCAGGACTTGCTACAAAACAGAGAGATTTGTGCATCTATTTGCTGGAGAAATGTTGTCTCTGAGTTTCAAAACAAGTGATTTACTCCCTAAATATTTGTGTAAAGTTTTGCCAATGTGGAAATAGTCTTCAGGCATCACTTTCAAAATGTCATTTCTGAGAGTTCAGCTTTTCTCTACTGTTATTCATCAAATCTGCCACTTTTTACTGTCTAGACTTCTACAGCACAAATGCCTCTCTAAGGAGGCAATTATATATGCTTTTTTAATATTCTTAAATGTTATCAGATGCCTGCAAAACAGTTGTCAGATCTCTTACAAAAATCTACGAGACGGCTGTTTTACTTGGAGAGCCTTTGCTCACAATAAATCACATTAACAAGACCAACTTAGTGCAGTTTAACTCTTCCCACAGCAACGTCGGTCTTTCCCAAATTACACAGGTTGCACTTTTCAAGCTGTGCCAGCTCTTTTTCCCCTGTTAACCAAAATTAAGGGAGAAATTCTCCAAAACATACTTCATTTCTCATGGAGGATGAGCATGGTATTTAGCAGCACACCTCTTCCCTTGCCATCCTGAAGGATACACCAATTAAAGGGATTGAGAGCTCAAGGTTTTGTCTCCTGAGTTCAGAGTGACTGCCCTCAAAACTAGTCTCAATGAACACGTTTTTGTTAGCAAAGTGGTGATGAGCGGTGATGCAGTGACACAGCTGCTCAGGGAGGTGGTGGGGTCACTGTCCCTGGAGGTGCTCAAGAACTGTGGGGATGTGGCACTGAGGGATGTGGTCAGTGGGCATGGTGGAGTGGGTTGATGGTCGGTCTGGGTGACCTTAGAAGTCTTTTCCAGCCTTAATGATTCTATGATACAAGTTATTTGGGAAGTGGCAATGAACCATCACTCTGAGATTGGGAGGAGAACCAGATAAGCACCCCAGATTAGGGGCTTGAGGCATAAGAAGAGACCAGAAATATCTCTCTCCAGCATTTTCTATGGGTTTCTCTAGGCATATGGGAAACCCAAGGGAACCCTTCCTTATCCATTCCCTGCCCGTTGCTATGGCTCAGGAGATGCTATGCAGAACACCGAGGATACAAAGATGGATTCACTGCTTGCATGCAGAGCCTGGGGTATCTAATAGTCCTTGACCACTGCATGGATTGATTTTCTGAATTTATTAAAAAATATGTATATATATATACTTCAATGTACATCTAGCTGTTCTCATCTGTGAAAATGAGAAGCAACCTCACAGCATTGAGGCCCCGAGATGGAAAAGCAGGAAACAGATTTCAGACAAGGCACCACAAAAGCATTACCATCATACTGACCTGAATAAAGGACAGTGGAAATAAAGTAGAAATTAAGTAGAAATGAAGTGTTAACATAGATACTCATTGACTTGTAAGATCTGGGAATTTCACTCTGCTTGTTGTAGAGCTCAGAGGAGCAAGCTATCTGCAAGGACTCCTCCCCAAGGAAGCATTGCCTTTTGTACCCATGGAAGTGTGCACGCAATGGAGAGGCAGATGTACAAAACTCAGAGCTGCTGCCTCCAAACAAGCCACTCTCATTGAAATTCCTGATGGATTTGTGTTCCCAGGTATTCTCTCAAGAAGCATGTCACTGTCAGTGGGGGAGTGACTGGGAGGGGAGCACACAATCTGTATCCTAAATCAGAGCAATCTCAGAAAATGAGCTGGCCAAAGGACAGTGGAAGAGGAATGGGGCATGCGATGAAAGCACATAAATCTGTCCCCCAGCAACCTTGCATGTCACGATTTTCAGACACCCTTTCAGAGAGCTGAACCTGCAGTTACCACTTACTTTGCTTGGGTAATTCAAACTCACAACATGAGCTGGAAACTTCAGCCCAGCTCATATCACCACATACAGTCTCAAGCACTCATTGTGCTTTTGTGTTGCTAACAGCAGAGCCAAACGGTGCACCCCCAGGCAGCTCAGCCTCCTCGTCTGCCATGGCTCAACTCCAGTGATTCAGGAGAAGCTGCTGTGCAGAAAGCCTCACTCAGTGCATGAACCGTTTTGCCTTTGCAACCTGACTGGTGACACGTGAAATAGTAATTTCAAGATGGAGCCACCCTTAATGGCAGGCGCTGTTATAGCAAACGCAGCCAGCAGGCAGATCTCACCTTGACCATCCCAAGGTCACAGCCTGCAACATCCCCGGTGCTCACATGGGAGGTGCTGCGGGCTCCTGGGTCACTGCACTCATGGCTCCGAGCATGGAAAAGAAGGGTGAGAACAGAGCCAGAGCAGCTTTCTAATGTCCTTTACCAAAACAAAACACAGTGACTCATCTAAAACTTTCAGAAAAATATTAACACAGCCTGCAAAATCTTTTCTTTGGGGCAAAAATAATCAGAAAAATCTCACTGCACTCAATAAACTTCCAAGGTTTTCCTGTGCCTCCTGCCTCTCACCTGAGATATTTCCTGCTGATCACTCAATAGCAGTTCAATCACCAGTGCTGCCATGCTTCCATAAACACAGCAAGCTGAGTCTGGTCACAAGGAAGCTCACTAACACAGGAGTTAGACCAACCCACGTGTTGTTGGGTTGGGTTTCTGCTTGCTTGTTTTCTCCTTTTGTTAGTTTGTTTAAAAAAATACATATGCAATTGCAAATCTTATCTTCTCCACACATACAGCTCCTGCATGGAAAATGTTCTTTCCACTCAGAGAACATCCAGGGGCACAGCATTAGCTGCAAGCAAGCAATGCAAATACTGAAATGCCTTATCACCATCACAGAGTCCAAGTGTGAAAACAATATTTGACCCAGAGATATTTTTCAATTCCTTTTTTTTAAAAACTGAGTAGGAAAAAAAAAAGAAGGAAAAAAAAAAAGATGACTAAAAGCTTCTGTAGGAACATTTGAATAACAAACAGTGCAACATAAATAGCAACTGCTTCCTGACAGACTACAGTGTGATTCTTAAAAACTCAATTGCAAGTTTGAAAAATTTAACGTATTTCCCTTCACCAGAGCTCCTCAGATGACCCGCACCCATGAGGAAACCATGCAGAAATTAAATGCAGGGCAGGCCCGAGGCAGGTTTGCTTGAGACATAGGAAGGATGCTATTGAAAACTGGAGGTTTTTGGGGATACACATCCTACTGTTCTTCTTACGCTCATTAAGCAGAATAATAAACAAGGAGAGGTAATTCAAGCACATGAATACAAGGATACTCACGTAGCTTTCGATGAGGAAAGCAAATTACTGCTCTGCTTGAGGAAAGTGGATCAAACCCTCAGCTTGCAGCTGATCCTACTTTGAGCAGGAGGTTGGGCTGGGGCTTCATGAGGTCCTTTCCCAGCTGAGTCCTGTAACTGAGTAACGAGCTTTTCCTGCAAATACATGGTGTTCCTGAGATGCTCCTATCCAAATCTGAGATCTAGACAGAGGGACAAGGATGAAAGAGCTGCACCACATCAGAAGTAGCAGAAGAGATTTAAGAGTTTCCTCCCGGCAGTTGTGCAAGGTGCCAATTCAACACTCCTCCTGAGAATGCTTTACTGCATTTGGGGTTGCAGTGTGAATTCCCAGTAGGTGCTTCACATTAAGTTTCTGAGTTCATATCTGTGAAGATTTGATTGAACCCAGAAACTCAGCCAAAACTGCTGAGCTTCATCCAATTACAAGGTAAACTACTGTAAAATCCAAACAGTGTCTTGGCAGCTGAGTCAAAGGTTAGATTTCATATGAGAGAGAGCAAACCCAAGGGAGTTTCCTGCAGTTTCAGGTTTCCCAATATTTCTGACACTGCAGAGATAAAACTTGATCTATTCTTATGAACGCACAACTGTAAAAGTTCCTTAAAATCCCCAAGAGTTTTGACATCTCCTGGGCAGTTCATGTCAGCCATCAGGTTTTGCAGGAGGTTCCGTGTGCAGTTGGGTTTATCGTGGCCAGGCACAGGGTGAGGGCTGCTGGCTCAGTGGCTGGGACAAGCGCTGCTGTCGTCACTGTTCATTGCTTCAGACCCAGCTGGAAGATTGGATTTTCACTGTGTGTGGTTATTGAGAATTAACCATGTATTGATCGTGCCATTTCAATGCCCAAGATTAATCAAAGTGTGGTGAGTTATCCATTCCCAGGATGCACTTTTCTGTACACTTGCACTTGTTTTTCTGAAGGAGCAAGGGGACTCCAACAAGATCTGAAACCCTCACAAATGATTTTCCAAGACAAAATGAGTTAACGTGCTATTAACATGAGTTTTAACAATCCCAGGTGTCGGCCGAGCTTCTACTTTGCTTTTTATTTCTGAAATCCATGGACAGCCTACCAGTGCATTTGACTTCAATAGGCAGCAAGCCTAGGTCACCTTCCCCACACCTCTTCACATCTACCCCCTCTCCAGGATGTACCACCACTACTCATCATCTGAGGAATGAAACTTTTTTGGTTATTTCTGTAGCTGGCTGATGGTACTACCAGAAGTGTGACCAAGAATACAGTTCATTGAGAACTTTGACTAGTTTCCTTTGGGAAAAACAAATATTTTGTTGAAAATCTTGATGATGCCTATAGATTTCAGTGAGCTTTTAACCACAACAGTAAAGAGCAAGACCACCATGCTTTTTCTAGATGGGAGAGTAGAATCCCTGTGCTGGGGCTGTGCTGGGGATGATGGATCCAGTTTGTATCCCTCCAGGAGATTAGGTTCTTACAAACAAGCACATGGGAAATGAAATGCTGGAGTAGAAGAAGGACAAGAGAGTGTGGGCAAATGGATGTAGCATGGTGAAGAGGGCCACAAACTCCCCAAAGCACCCTGTGGCCCAGCATGGCAATGGGGCAGCTCAAGGTGCTGGCACAGGGCAGCCCCTGCCCATAACTGCCACATCCCATTCGGTTACGACTCCTGTCTGGCTGAAGTGGAATCGACAGCCACGGACAGCAATGAGGGTGTAAATCCATTTCCAGCCAGTGAGAGCACAGAGCACTCATTAGCATTCTGCAGGCAGAAGTGGTCTGCTTACTCTTTGATGGAGGTGGCCGTAAGCAGCAAGCAAAGCAAAGATAAAAATTATCATTGGAGGGAATTATTGGAAGTTTCCCCTTCTGGCGTGACAAAACCAAGCACCCTCTGTGTTTAAAAAAGACATTTCCTGATTGTAATCACAAGCCAGAAGTTCATAAGCTTTTATTAACAGCTCAGACAAGAAAATTGAAGTATGTGATTAGCAAACGTTACAAAGGCAAATAAGAAACGCCGTATCTTTCCAACACCGTGAGCACGTAAAGCTAAATCAACCGTTTTGTGATTTGGGGAATACAATGGGCTGAAACATATTTCAAAGGAATTAGCATGGCCAAACTAATGCATCTTAATGTGTCGGGCTGAATTGTGTGGTGAGAGAGCAAGGAGGGAGGCTTAGCTCAGAGGCAACCCAGGCCTCCCTTTTTCCTGCTGTGCTCCACAAATCCTCTCATTTAAACACAGGGGTACTTAGATTAGCATTTCCATTCTCTGTTCCTAGCTATTTGGGTTGGGGCATTTTTCCCTTAGAAGTGTGGTATGTGAATTGTGCTGCATGCTAAAACAAGGCTGTAATGAGCAAAAAGCAGTTATTCAGCAAATTAGTCCTGACCATTGGAAAAAAGGTCAGTTTTCTTCTCCCTCCTCCTTTCTAGCTTCCAGAAGTTAGGCTCACTCAAAAAATGCAGAGGCTCTTTGTGCTGTGTACTCTTTGAAATAAATCTTACCTTTACATATGTTTGCAGTATAAAATGGATCTGTGCTTACACTAAATGAAATATTTACTAAAATGATTATGAACATTTTTCATTTGTGTAAGTCAATTAATTAAATTCTTTAACGCTGTTTCAAGGGCTGGTGCATTTTTGCAACAAAAATAATGTTTTGGCCATGCTAATTTTTCACATTGTTAAAAAATTGGCAGACCAATTAATATCAGACAAATATTCAGAACGGTTCTGGCAGTTTCTCATTATCAATAAACGTGAGAGTCTCACATATGCAGACCTTTGCCAATGATTAAGAAGCTCTACTGTTCAGCTCTGCATTGTTCAAGCCTAGGTTGTTTTCCAATGCGGTGGGGAAAATAAATCCCTGAGAAAAATCTGTTGCTTTCAAGATGTAAGAAGTGAGGAAAGAGGAAAGCAGGACAAATGCACTTAAAAACTAGGATGGCAACAACAAAGCCAGGCTCTCAGCTGGTGCAGTTTGCCCTATGTCTCTTGAATCCACTATGTCACAGTGGCCATGTCACAGCAGCCATGTCACATGTCACAGCAGCCATGGGTCTGCCTGTGCTGCAGTGCTTGTAGGCACAGATTCCTCTCTCTACCCAAAGTATTTCTTAAAATCATAGAATCATTATGTTTGGAAAGAGCTCTAAGATCAGCCACACCAACCGCCAGCCCACCCTCACCATGCCCACTGACCACGTCCCTCAGTGCCACGTCTCTACAGTTCTTGAGCACCTCCAGGGATGGTGACTCCGCCACCTCCCCGTGTAGCTGTGCCAGTGCCTCAACGCTCTTTCTGACAAGAAATTTTTCCTGATATCCAGTGGTTACTCCACTTTTTGTGGTCTTACTGTGCCGAAGCCAAAATCCAAATTTTCTGATGTGTTGCCAGAAAGGAACTTTTCTTCTCTGTTCCATCTTATCTACTGAGGATCTACTGAGGACTAGGATGCCACACCAAGGTACACTTCAAGGTATCCTGTGGGAAATAATTCTGCTGGCCTTTGTCTGAAAAAGCCATCCCAATGCTCCTATCCACCTCTGGGCAGCAGCTCTTAGTCCCAACCCTTCCAGCCTTGTGTTCGGTTCAAAGCATGCCTCAGGGGAATTACCTATTTAAGCCATCCAAGCATCGTCTCTTGCCATGGGAATTCGGTGATAATAGCATAATAAATCTTTTCTTTTTTTTCCTTTTTTTCAGCACTGCTCATCACACAATATTCTCAGGATTCCTACCTCAGCCTTCTGAAGAGGAGTTGCACACTACAGCAGCAGTGTGGCAGCACTGGGGAAGCTAGAATTATCTTCCTAATAGATCTTGGGAGGGGTGAGCAGTGATTCCCTTTGACTGATTTTCATTAACTGAGCTCTTTGTTATTGCTTGGGCGTGGGTTATGAATAAAACAGTTTTCACACGAGTGTACCTTCAGCTCAAACACAATATAATCCGCTTCAGTAAAGAGGTGGAAGAACGCAGCTTTCCGGAGCATTTTTATAAAGTGCTGGAGATCCCTCCTGCATGTTAATGCTTGATAAAAATACTGACCCAGATGCAAAACATGGTGGTAAATTAAGGCATAGGACAGCTGAAGCCAAATATGTACACATAGCAACCACCATCCTTGCAAACTGAGATCACAAGCTTAGTGATGGAGGCAGAGCATTCTGTGCTTATCAGTATGTTACATTTTGATCATCGCCTTTGAAATTGCATCTATTTCACCTTACAGCTGCTAACTCAAAAAACACAACAATGGATTAAGTATTTGCAAATGAACTGCACGGCTTGTACTACTGTTAAGTAGTTTCTGTGGGAATGCATTAATAATGGATCATTTATTTTATATTCATTTACAAAACCAGACAAGAATGGAGAATTAGATGGTCTTATGGCTTATATAGAGAAAAAAACACAAGCATCAGTTGGCAGTTGGCATTTTCTTGCTGTTTTCTTTATTCCCTTTCACTTATATGAGTAACCTTTATGAAAACGAGCTTAGGAAACCACATGATTAAGTCACCAAATAGCTGTAGATCCATCCTTCAACATAAGCAGCATTGATTGGTATGAGACAACTACTTGTTTCATACCACAATTCCATGATTGCTTGAAGCCAATGAAAGCAGTTTCTTCCACCAGAAGAATTTAAACCAACCTGGCAAGACTCAAGAAGTGTGGCTTACAGTGATGATGGCCCTAAGGCATCAAAAAAGGCATTATTCCCTCTTGGGATAAAATATTTCAGGATCTTCTGAATTTACTGTAGTTCAGCATTTTCCATGAAAGATTTCTACTTAGCCACTAAGCAGTATTCCTTCTTAGAATCCACTTTCAGTTCCCAACTGACTACGTTATTCCACTGTTATGTGCTCAGTGGTAGATGTCACTCCTCCTTACATCCACTTTCTTCCCTGTTTGTTCTTTCTCTCCCCATGCATGACCAATTGTGATCCAGTGGTACTGACCACACTGTTGAGAGCTTCCATATACAATACTGTGTGGATAGGTAGAATAAACAAGGTCAGCAAAAACTCAGTGAGAATTTTTGAGGGTGTTAGCCCTTACATACTCTAGTCAGCACAAATCTGGTGTCAAAGGCAGCCACAGAAACTCACCGGCATTGCTGAGAAATGGTGGTTGATAGAGCAGGGCTGACTCAAGTCAGCCCCTCAGCTGAGGTCGATGCTGACCCATGCTCTGGTTCAATCCAGGCTGCTTTCCCTGCATAGGGAGCCCATAGGAAAGCCACTGCCAGTTCAGTATCCATCCCAACACCACTACAACACCCTCTGCCCACAATAGAGTTGTGTCATGAGAGTGCATTGTCTTCTTGGAGGCAGTGAATCATACAGAATCACCTGGGTTGAAAAGGACCGTAATGATCATCTAGTTTCAAGCCCCTTGCTGTGTGCAGGGCTGCCAACCACTAGAGGCTGTTCATAGCCACATCCAGCCTTCCTTTGAATGCCTCCAGGGATGGGGCATCCACAACCTCCTTGGCTTCTGTGCCAAGTTTTCACTATGCTGCTTAGTCAGTGCTGCTGCAAGCAGGCAGTGTGGGAATGTGGGTTGTGCTAACGTCTCTGCTGCATTCCTATTGCAGGGATATTGCACTCGTTAAACACAAAAAACTCTTTTCCCCACAATGACAGCAACAAACAGGGATTTAAATGCTTGGCTGTGTTTTCACAGTGCCACTGAGAGAATGTGCAAGAGGAAAAGCAGCTCAGTTCAATTTGTGTTATTTATTAAGTACTTGAAACCCTGCTGCAGGACTGTGAGACATAATTAGGCATGAGGTCAGAGGAGCTCCCAACACAATAAACAACTTGGTTTGGAAAATATCTTTTCCTGTTCATTAGGAAAGCGAGTGTTAAGCAAGTAATCTGTCTCTCCAGTGAAATTTCAGTACAATATATGTCATGACATGTCTTACAAAATGAATTACAGGGCTTTCTGATAAGGGCTCACATTACTAATAGTAAAGTGGCTTCATACACCCAACAGGGCTTTGTTAAGATGGAAGCATATTGTAGCACTAATGAAGCATGAGTTCAGCCTAATTAACGGGATGGCAACAGCAATCATACAGCCTTTTCATTCACTTTTATACATTCTGTCAGAGTAACAAAGTTGTGTTCGATACTGCCGGAACCCTCTGGCTTTGCTCCCTATTTGCACGCCTGCTAATCCTGCTGCTTTGTTCCAACGGGCCCAGATCCAGCCAAACGCTAAGCCCGTATAATCACACACAATAAGGCAGGGGCCCTGGGCAATCGTGTTCATCCACCCAGCTGCCATCTCCCACCCCTCATGTTTAACCGCAAGCAGGAGAGCTGATCCCCTGAAATCAGCAGCGCCACTACAAGTTTCCAGTTAAGCACCCACTAAAGTGCTCTTCTGGATTAAGGCCATGGTTTCTAATATAAGAGGGAAAGTCACAGGTAGAAATTGTCTGCCTCAACAACGTATTTTGCCTTTGTTGGAACACGAGCACATTCACAGCCTGCTTCACGACTCACCTGAATGAATGGGAAAGGTTGCTTGCCCTCATTGGAGTTTGCAAGATGAGCCTTGGAAGAGCAGCACGGTGCAAGCCATATTGACCAGCTGTCTGTGCCTAATGAGGGTGTGATGAAGGAGATGTCCAAATAGAAACAAACTTTGTTTCATTCAGTTTGATGCATCCCGTGCAATCTCTCATTTGAAGTGCTAAAAATGAGGGTGCAGATGGGGAGCTACAGATCCTTTCCCCTGGCACTGCTCCAGCAAAGGTAATTATACGCTGTCTGCCTCAATCCCTTTATATGGCTTCAAATGCAAAAATCATTCTCCCCTTTTCTTCTTGAAACACAGCAGTGCAATGCTGCAATTGCAGAACAACAACCTGGCCCTACCTGAATCATTCTCTTTAGCACTAAATCTCAAAAAAGGCTGAACTGCTCCAGTATACTCCATGAAGAATCATAGAGACATTAAGGGTGGAAAAGATCACTAAGTTCGCCCAGTCCAACCTCAGCCCACCATGCCCACTGACCACGTCCCTCAGTGCCACATCCCCACGGTTCTTGAGCATCTCCAGACAGGGACACCACCTCCTCCCCGGGCAGCTCTGCCACTGCATCACTGCTCTTTCTGAGAAGCATTTTGTCCTAATGTCTAATATAAAACTCCCCTGACACAATTTAAGGCCATCACCTCTCATCCTATCACTGTTACATGGGAAAAGATGCTGAACTCCAACTTGCTACAGCCTCCTTTCAGGTCATTGCAGGCAGAAGCCTGTATCACTTCAGGATATGGCTTCACGTGGAGCTTCCAGAATGCCTCAAAAAGTAGGAGAGCAGATAGAGCTGGTGGAAGGGTTAGTGCAGAGGTGCATGGGATGGCAAGCATTTTTGAGGGAAGCTCATCTCCAAGTCTGAAATAATGAAAACTGACAGCAGGTCACCTTTCCACCTCATTACAGTGGTGCCCTGCATGGTGGTGTTCTGTGGTGTTGCTCCTGCTGTCAGTCACTTGGCACATCCCCTGCACTAAATCTGCACAGAGGTTGTTCACAATCTGTGTTCAACTCAAGCCCAAAGATCAACTGTCTCCCACCTTCAGAACAAATTTATCTTCTCTTTCTTAAAGTAAATCAGTCACGACATTTTTGCATAGAGTAACTTTGTAGGCAACATGAAACGAGGCGAAGGAAGCCATGATCAAGGTGTCTGGTTAGGACTGCAGTCACTGAGGACATGTAACAAGTAGCCAGATTTTGCTCTTGTTTTAAAATGCTCCTCTGAAGTGGCATCATCTTTTGATCACATATTTAAGTGAAGCAGAGCACTGCTGTAAAACTTACTCCTGATGAATTTTATTCACTTCTGATCAGTTACTACCTATGGCAACCTGCTAAGAGAAGAGCAGATAATTCAGTATTACTGGGGGAAACTGCCCTTTACCTGCCCTGAATGCAGTTCTTCACTTCCCAGGAGGTTTTTTCCCTTCCACTGTTAAAATTCACCTAAAAAAAGACACAGCTCATTTGTACATGATGAAAAAGAATCCCCATATACGACTGTATTCATGAAATAAAATGAAAATCGAGTTCTCTTGTTATTTTCCGTTACATTTATGCCACAGTAGCTTGTAGTAGAAGTAAGATGGACCACTCTTACCATACTAAGTCATCCAAAAAGTCAAAAAACATGTGCAAAACAATGCTTTCCCCAAGTTCAAGTTCATGCTGAGATTCCAGAAAAGCAGTGCAACACGCTCTTGCCAAATGCAGTGTAAAAACAGAGCCCAGAAACACGAGGGGCATTTTCTGTAGCAACAACAGAAAATATAGCAGCATACATCTCTATTTGCAGGTATTTTCCTCTCTGCCTGGGTGATAAAGGAGAACTAGGGGAGATTTGGGGAAGAGAAGGAGGCAATGTGGGAACAGGATGTTCTAATACTTCAAACAGAAGCCTTTTACAAAAAGGACATCAAATCATTTTTGTTGATCTAAGAAAAAATACTCAGGATTGAAAGCCTCATTAGAAACGAAGAACTGAGACACAACGTGTGCAAGCTCGTGACACAAACAAATAGTTACAAAATGGCTTTATTATCTGAAAGAACATTGCACCATCGGCAACAAATATGCTGTTTGTCTGTATTTATATTCCAAACAGTGTTGTTACCTATACATCATCGGTTCTACATTTGTCTGTGTTCTCTTCTCCTCTTTTTCCTGAAATAAATCATACCCATTAACGCCTAACGCCATCGGACATGTTCCCGTGCGCAGGCTAAAGTGTTCCTTTCAAATCCATCAAGATACTCCACTCTCTGCACATTTTGACTTGCACTGCTGTGACATCCTTTCAGCATCGGTATTCACCTCGATGTAAAACGTTTCAACAAATGTTGTCTCTATAGACAGAGCCAGCAGGTCTGTGACGAAGAGAAGAAGAGGAGTATGGGCGACCCTGGGCACTGCGAGAGCTTACAGCATCAGTACTGAAGCCATAAGGAAATCAATAATGACCTGACAGAGCTTTTAAGGAATACATTTGATTACAAACAAACAAACTTCAGAATAGAATCGTTAAGATTGGAAAAGACCATCTCCCAGTCCAACCATCAACCCACCCCCACCGTGCCCACTGACCACGTCCCTCAGTGCCACATCCCCATGGCTCCTGCACACCTCCAGGGATGGTGACCCCACCACCTCCCTGGGCAGCCCATGCCAATGCACACCACTCTGAGATTAAATTTTTCCTAATATTTTACCTGAAGATTCCCTGTTGCAACTTAAAGGAGTTAATTCTCATCCTCGCTAATTACACAGGAGAAGTTTCTGCGCTGTGAGCTCTGTGTCTAAGTGGAAAACTTGACCAAGATCAAGTCTATATGGTCTGGTCCTATTGAAGCTAGGGGTGTGCGATGCCTTAAAGGCAGCTGGAACTGAGGACTGTCTCTTCCTACTAAATGCTGTTTCCCACAGCACAGAGTGCAGGTACACTGCAGGGTGCTTGGAGTGACATACTGACTCTGCAGAAGTGCTGGGAACTTGGACTTCAATAGCACCAGAATTTCACCCTTGTCCAGGAAAGTTTAAAAGGCATTGATTTTCCTGCTTTGCCTATTTCTTCCAAAAAATAGAGCAATTGCTCTCATTTTCTCTCTACTCCTTTGGAAATATACAGGAAAGAAAAAAAAAATCAATAACACTAAAAATACTGTTAGAAAAACACCAGTGGAAGAACAGGGGAAAGTTAATCAATTAATGTTTTAGGGGGGAGAAAAAAGCTCCTGCCCTAGGCATTTATGTACAGCTCAGCACATGTCAAAAAGCTGCAATTCACCAATCCTTCCTCAATCCAAAGTAAGAGCCAACTTGGGCAGGTGGTTCCCCCCCACACACACTCACAATGTTTTCCCCATCCTCCCAGCAAGCCAGTCCTCTCCTGACGCACCAGACCACCAAGAGCTGAGGACAGACAGCCTCATTCACAGCTGGTTGTTATCTCAGCCCTTCTGCTCTGCAGACAGATTTCAGCAGGAAGCAGGCAGGGCAGATGGAAATGGGGAGCAGCGATGGCAAGGACATACGCTGATGCAGTAGGTGGGATGGTGCAATCTGACCCATCCATCTCTCACCAGCCATACCAACATGGGCTCCTGCAAGGAAAATAACAGGGGAAAAGGTATTTCAAGCTCTCTTTTAAAAGATGCTCCTATTTTTAGGGCTTTGCAGCCCCCTCTCATTGCTTTTTACTCTTTCTCTATTTCAGACAGCTGTTTGAGGGATTTCCCTCTCACCCACAATAGGAAAATTCTTGTTGACAGCAAATGGCATGAAGGCTCAAGCAGTGGGGGACACACCTGGCCAGGCATATTACAGTGACTAGTGTCCACAGAGTGGCACATTCACAACTATAAATGAGGAATAAGCAGTAATGCCATTGTGATCCACACATACAGCCTCCTTACCATAACAGCCTCCAGGGGCAAGGACAATGGGAATCACCCAACGGGAGCAAAAAGCACTGAAACCCACCATGAACCAGCTGGAACACCTCCATCCCACCCCAATATCACTAATGTTTGAGCTCACATTGCTTTTTTGGGGCCAAAACAAGTTAGACAGCAAAAATTTTGCCTGCAGAGGAAGAAAGGCCGTGTCAACAGAACAACATCCTCTCCTATGATACCATTCCTTTGTTACCTTTTTCTTAATCATTTTCACCCTCCTGATCAGCAGAACTGAACTGGAGGAGGAAGATTTTGTCCACCTGTGAGCTTGTGTCTCAAGGTCAGCAGAGGTTTCTGAGAAATGAAGAGTTCAATCAGCACATGTAACAGCAATCACTAATT
Source organism: Lagopus muta (assembly GCF_023343835.1). Lineage (NCBI taxonomy): Eukaryota > Metazoa > Chordata > Aves > Galliformes > Phasianidae > Lagopus > Lagopus muta. Next base: position 7,646,753 of record NC_064442.1, on the reverse strand, counting down.
ACAGAAATGTTTGTTCCTTAGAATACCAGAAACAATATACGGCCATCTCTGCACTGGCTCCTCAGTTCACCTTGATTCATGAATAACCATTGCTCCCTCCCTACTGTAAATACAATTCTAAACATATGGGAGAGAATTTGTAGTGAATTAGGGCTGTACATTATCTCCATGATTAGCTGCATTTGTTACCCGGCAGATGTCTGAGCAGTAAAAATACCCCCGAGATCAGTATCCTGGAGTTCCCAGCTCCTTGATAACCAGTCCAAGGATTTCATGTTCCCACTGTGCTCTGATCTGGGTGGCCCTCAGCAGATGCTTGCTGCCTGCCTGGCTCCTGCAGCGCTAATCCTGCCCTCCCCACACCACCACCCAGCAGAGCATCGTGCTTCCTCTACTCTCCTTCCCTAAATGCTTTCCTGGTGCCATTCATCACTTTCATGGTACATTTCGACAAGCAGAGCCAAGCACCTCCCAGGTGCTGTAACACTCCTTGCCTCCAGAGTTTCAAATTTGGCTGTAACTATGATAACAATCATGCCATCATAAGCATTAATGCTGGTAAGATATCTCAGCCCATATCTGGCCCCCATTTTCCTCAGTACTTCAGAAACAGAAGGTGAGGGAAATTCTCCATTCCAAGAAAGAGCCTGAGGAGTCACACAGGGAATTACTGGCACAAAATGAAAGCCCACGGAGATCAAGCATCTCATCACAAAACATACAAGGCATACAGTTCTGCCTTGAGAGCTTGCACATGATTGCCTTTCCCCTCAGTGGTGCCTCTATCCCAGGGGGGCCTTGTTTTTGTCTGCTCATATCTTTCAGCAGAAAGAATACCAGTGCCACTGCCCCCAGACAAGGCTGCTGCTCCTATAGACTGGATAGCACAGATGCTCCAGCACCCAACCAGATATCTTTTGTCCACCAAGAGATCTTTGCTGGCTGCCATCACTCGTTCCTTTGCCTAGCAATCACTTAACATGAGCCCAAGTCCTACTACAGTTGGAGCTCATTCTGTGGGACCAACAGGCTCACACACATCAGGGGAAGTTCAGGTTTGTTATCAGGAAAAGTTTCTGTACCAGAGTAGTGCAGAACCCAGTGGTGGGTGTGGAACAGGCTCCCCAGGGCAATGGTCATGGCACTTTGCTGCCAGAGTTCAAGAAGCACCCGGACAAAGCTCTCAGACACAGGGTCTGATTTTTTGTGTGATCCTGTGTTTTGGACCCAGGAGCTGGAATCAATGGTCTTTATGTGCTCCTTCCTACTCGAGATAGTCCATGATTATATGATAATTTGGATTTCACTGCCCTTCCCTTGAGCTCCAGTAAATCTGGTACCTTAACACTTCACACTTTTGCTTTGAGTCCCAAGTGGTCAGGGTTGCATTTGTGACAGACAACAAGGATATTGCTCGTTCCATAACCCATACGACCATTGGGACACAACAATGAGCATAGTTTTTCTGCTGGCTGTCAAACAAAGCCTTGAAAATGACAGCAAGTGGCACTGGATCCCCTTTGAATTCTTATCCCATTATTCTGAAGTTGTTCCCCAAGCTGCTCTGTTCATCCGGTACACAAGCAACCACTCATCATTGGTTGTTGGGATAAAAGATCAGCACATCTTTCTCCCTTAGTAAGGATACAAATACCAGTCCACCCTTCTAGCAAGAAAGGATTTTTTCTACTTAGTAAGAAAACATAAGGATAAATGTAGGTAATTTCAAGTGATCTGAGCTTTTATTGACCTGTTATTGTTCAGTTGCTTTCAAACAGTGCAGAGTTTAACTGTGGTTAAGAGGCAGGTTTTTAACCCACTGCATTCAGAGATGTCTGCTTTAGAACCTTTCAACTAACCCCATCCAAAGGAGTTCAAATCCAGCTGAACAAGCTCACAAGATTTTCAGTGCTTCAATCACATTAAATAAATGGAGAAAAATACATATTTAGAATCAAGGTTGGAAAAGAGCACTAAGATCTTCTAGTCCAACCATTTCCTCACGCCTACTGACCACGTTCCTCAGTGCCACATCCCCACAGTTCTTGAACACCTCCAGGGACTCCATCGCCTCCCTGGGCAGCCTGTGCCAATGCATCACCACACTTTCTGAGAAATTTCTCCTAATATCCAATATATAGATATTGTGCATATATCCTTTGTTACGGTTACCTGGGAAACTCCCCAAGGAAAGGCTGTTTGAAGGAATTAAGTGCCATAAGGTGAGAAAACACAGAGTGCTGCTTTACTGAATAGCAATTAGCCATACTAGAAATCACACCATAACATTAATTTTACAGCTACAAGACACTGGCCTTGAAGAGAATTAATACACTTGCACACACTCACTGCACAGTCATAAATTTTCGTAATGCAATTTTATGAGCCTCTTAAAAGGTAACCATTGCAAAAAAAAAAAAAAAAAGTAACAGGAAAGACAGGGTAAAGTTCAGCAGCAATATTTCATTAGCAAGACAAGGCAAGAATACAAATGACTCAGCCTCCTTGGCCCTCCCCCCTCTCCTCTCACCTTTATGTGGGGAAAAACACTCAGAACTATAAAGATTTGTTCTACTGCAGGTAGCACAACAGCCTGGCAGGATGGGGAATTTTCAATGCAGACAGAGATCTGTCTGTCACTAAAGCAGAGCTCACAGCAAAGCTTTTCAGCAGTGAGCAGACTGCCCATCGTTTCCACGGCTGGGCAGAATAATTGGCATTTCTCTTGTCCTTCTCCCAGGAAGGGCTTTTTCAGGACAGGTAATTCCCTTTTCCCCTTCTTCTGGCACAGGGGGACACCTGCATGTGGCCGAGGTGGGCATGAGTTGGAGCTCCAGGGTGCGATGGGAACAATGTGTAGATAGCACAGCTTGTACCAGAGAACAGAGCAGAGAACATTCACTCTGTGAATAGCAGAGTTGGGCATCTTTTTATAAGCACCAGAAATCAGAACTGCGCACTCTTACCTAACAGGTTTCACCCTTTTATTTTTTGTCTTCGACATACTAAACCAGTTTTCAGTCTTCTGTTTGTAGAGAGTGGTGTAGAAGTGCAACCTCCATAAAGCCCAGTGTTAAAGATAATAGGGGGCATCTTCATAACTCTGTGATTTCCAGGCTTCCACAATGTTTTGGGAGTCAGTGAGAGGAGATTCCAGATTCCAATTCTGTATTTTGTTTTGGCTGCCAGCACCATCAATGGGACAAGGAGAACTCCCAAGACCAAGGAGAGCAGGGAAAGCATGACTAGGGATGGATTATAGGGAAGAAACTGCTGCAGAACATTTAGTTTCTAAAAGCCTCCAGTCTCAGCAGCAACTGTATCTCCAGACATATACTCCCTGCCATTTCCTCAACCCTATAATGCATTTCATTTCACTGACAACCACTCTGGTCCAGCAGGGAATGCAAGCCTCTCCACCTGCCTTCTTGAGCTGGGCTCACCCAGGACTATTCACAAGACCTCCTTGAAAAATCTCCATGTATCAGTTTTAAGGAAGGATGAGTGCATCGTTGTTTTTGGAAGTGATTTGTGACTCTCACAGACTGTTTGACCATATTGCAGGAGACAAACAAAATCAAAAGCAACTTACTTAAAGGAGGAGCTGGGCTGCTGACAGCTTGATTCTTCCTTTCTTTGAAGAGTTGCTCCAGTTTCTAAATGGTCTGTGAGGATTTGTGTAACAGTAAGAGGTTGAACAGTCCATGGTCACTGCAGCCATCAGAACTGAAGTTTCCTGGAGGGATTACTGGCAGAACAGAGCTTTCTAAGGCATAATGCTGTTTCCTGAAAACATAACAAAGAAAATATCAGATTAAAGGAAGTATCTCATCTTTATAATTACTCCCGCAGACACTTGCCTTTTCCCGAAGTGCACACCAACACAACTGACCTTTCCTTTAAATAGGACCACAGTGCAGATAATCTGGGCTGCAGGCTACTTTCTCTTCTTCGGTCTGCGGATTCAGTGTGATGGAGTCACAGGAGCGCTGTGATTCAATATGGCTCAGAGATCCGGTATTTCGTTTGTGACTCTTTTGTGTGCCAGGCAGAACCATTCACCAAAGCTCTCTTTGAAATAAAGAATTTATTCAACCAGGACAATTGATTGGTGTGAGCAATACGCTCACAGAAGCAGAGGTTGCATGGGGCTGTGTCCTTGTGGAAGACAGAGCATTGCACATGAGAGCTTCCTTCAACCTCGAGACTCACGTACTCTTTCCAGCAATGGCTGCAGAAAGTTGGCAGCGTCCTGGCCTTCCAGCACAATGATGACACAGATAAGGTCTGTATATCCTATACATTCAGTTTCTTGGCTAAGGAACTAGAGCCAGAGACCTTTTTTGGCATGAAGCTGGCCACATTTAGCATTAATATGACAGTTCCTATTCCTGGATTTGCACTATAAAATAAAAATTCAGAGGGCACTTTCACCTGTAATCTTCTGGACTTGATGCTACAATCCCCCAGAATCAGGATAGTCCTTCTCAAGGGAACTTGTGCTGGTTTGCAGCCCAACCCATGGCCAAGGAGAACCTCACACAGAGAACTCAACAGCCCCATCCTCAACAGAACTGCTAAAGCAACGCATAAAAGGGGTTTTTGCAGTAGAGATGAGGAAATTGGGGTCTTAGCCTATTGTGTTTCCTGTCGTTGTTCACCATTTACATACATTGTCTTTTCTGCAGCTCCTCTTTGCAGTCTTTGATGCTGCATTACTTGTAGTTTCAACACCTGGAATTTTCAACAATGTCATTTTGCAATTAACAAGTCAAAAGCAACAAATTAAATTCCAGTGGAGATCCTAAGCAAATGAATCTCCTGCTGATAGGTAAGTGACTATACATAGTTATCTGTTGCACTGACATAAAAGGAACAGCGGTTGCACAAACGTGTAAAGGAAACAGACTCCAAAATATTAGTCATGACCTTGTTAGAACAGTTGATATGGCATAATTCAGTCATGAAATAACCTACAAAATGAAATATTATGATTAGTGTCAAGAGCTAATCTCCCAAAAGCTCAGGCATTGTAATGCAAAGGAGATTTTTAAAGAAACCCAACAAACTCATTTTTCATTATCTTCTGCCATCTTATTATTTCACAAGTGAGAAATCCATTAGCAATTCCGCCAAGAACTAGATGGAGTGCTTAGTTATCTAACACTGCGATGCTCACATCCCATGGCTATCTTGATGTCCCTGGAAAAGAAAAAGAGGAAAAGCAATGGGATAATAAATTACTGTAACTGCTTCATTAAAACTTGGGACACTGTAATTTTCAAGTTTATTTGGTATTATATTTAAATGAACCGAAAGGCAACATTGTACAGTTACTTTATAAAATAAAATCATTACATTGTACATTAACCAAAGCCCCATTAAAAAAAAAAAAAATCCTAAAAAGTCATTTGGGGACAGATTCTGTTCTTGCTCTTCTACACATATGACTTATGGAGCTGATTTCTGCAGCTCTCCTGTTGTAGGAAAAGTAAACAGGATTCGCCCCCAGAATACTATTTATTTAATTTTGTAATTCTTGCAGTTGCATTTTATCATGTGTAATATATCAAGTTTATAAGGCATAAATACGAAAAACAGTTCAATATGTTCATCATAATTTTAATTAAATAATACAATCTAAGACACTTTTTTTTTTCAATCACACCAAGGATTACAATGTACCTATAGCTTTAGTTTATTTTTCTTTTTAAATACAAAAGTCTATCATGTAGTATACAGCATATATGAGTTGATAACTGGTTCACAAGGTCAACCACAATATTCTCACAGGTTTCTATTGTAGGACCTCCCCTTGTTTTATACATTCTGCACAGGGCTGAAGGGTCCCTCCTTCCTGGGCCGCTCTCCTCTGGCAGCAGCAGCAGCCACCACTGCACCACCCTTATCTATTTTAAGCAAAGATGAGGAACTCAATGGGAAGACTTGGAATGCCCATTTTCCATAGGGGAAGCCTAGGGATGCCCATTTTCTATAAGGGAAGGCAAAGTGGTGGCTCCTGGAGGTATCTGTGGAGCATGGAGGTGGAGCCGGGCTCTGCCTTCCCCACTGCCCATGGGCTCCTAGCACTGCTGAGATGCTTCCCAGACACTGCGAGAGCCAAATGGAGCTCAAATTAGGGATTTGTGCCAAACCATGTGCTGCCATGCTGCTACAATGGGATGGGTTGCCTCTGTGCAATGGGAGGATGGGCAAAAGCGTTTCAGTAAATTAGGGGTACTTGGGATGCTGAGCTCTTAGGTTCATGACTCAATCTCCTCCCAGATCCTCAGGATATTTGATGTCCCTAATGCAAAAATTCCTTGATGCCCAACGAATAACATTAGGACTTCCTGTCGCTACCTGGAACCAGTGAGATTTCTACATCTACAATCAACATAAATTGTGCATAAGGTAAAATGCAGAGCAATGGCTCTGCGGAGAGTATTCACATGTCTAAAATTAGACATCTTGCTGGCAGTTCTGAAACATCCCTGGGGGTTACTCTACCTGTCTATATTTACTACGTATGGAAGCTGAGCTCCTAAACATAGGTGCTCTGAATCACATGGTGATAGAAGGCCTTAGGGGAGCCCAAAATAGATGGTGTGAATTATTCCCTGTCTACTGTGACTCCATCCTGCAGCACCTGGAAGGAAAGAGAAATCTTAGTATAGAAATGGGAAGAAAAAAAAAACAACACAGGATTTGGGTCAGGATTGCACCAGGAGGTGCAGGTTTTGGTGTAGGCTGTGCATCCCATCCACCCAGAGAGGGACGGGCAGGGGACGCTCTCACAGCTGCTACATGGCTGTGAAGGAGCCAAATTACCTTCCGTAAAAAGCATTTACTGAGAGGATCTCATTTCTCTCAGAAGACCAGCAAGATCACGTTAATTCTTGAAAATACTTTTTTTAGATATTTTTTCCCATCTATCTGTGACAGAAGAGAAATACTGTCCGGGTATTTACTTACACACTGCATTGACGGAGTTTCTGTCATAGCTTGAGAATTCCTTTTAACCTGCTACGTGCATTTGGGATAGAGCATTAAATGGATGTTTCTCATGGGGTTACAGACTTCTTGCTGCCCAGTAGAGTCAACCATCATTCTTAAGCACATTAGCACTAGGGAAGCAGAAGGGCTCCCTGCGCTGAATGCATTGCATTAACAGCAAGTTTCCACCAGCGCTGAAAAACTGTGCCCTTAATATAAGTGCTCAGTAACCACCAGCCCTGCAATTTGAAGAGCAATCCGAACTGTATAGAAGGCTTGCGGGAAAAGAAGCTCCATTAGTACCCATTATGCCATGATTTATGTTATGGGCTTAAAATAGCAAAATTAAACCGTTCTGTTTAATCCACAGTCTAAAAAAAGGCACAAAGACTTTGTGACAAAATTATAACTGTTCAGATTACATTTGCAAGAACTTTAGCAGAGTGTTGCTTGGATTTGCCAGCTTTGCTTGCTGGCAGGAGTGAAATTGAGACAATTCCACTGTCTGCAGAGGTAAAGAATACCCTTTCGGCAAGGCATGTTTGCCAGCTCTATGCAAATGTTATTCAACAGAAGCAACTGAAACCTCTTTTGATTGCTTTAGAACATAATCTTTTTGGTCTGCAGCACATTGCACTTATCCAAGTACTCAGTGATGACAGTGGGTCTTAGGGCAAGACCAAATATAAAGAGCCCTTTTTAATCTGAACATAGAAATGAACTCTGTTCATGGCTACACAGTCTGCTTTCAATCAAATGATCATGATATGCATAAATACTATAAAATAAATACAATACATTCAGAGTTTTCTACATTGTAGAGCTTTAAGACATTTGCAGCTCCCCGATGTAATGCATATAGAACATTCCCTTCTATACAGTGCTTCCTGCAGGTACTCACACCTCCACCGAATGCAACATAGCTCAGACAAACCTCACCCTTTTTCTGGATTCTCATCAGTCTCTGGAAAACATTATATTGTCTCTTTAGGAAAAAAAATATTGCACTTCTAAAAATGCATAAAAATGGAACCGAGTTCCCATCAGCTCTGCCACGCACACGGACCATTATTTGAAATAGCACTTCTCAAAAAACGTTCTCTCTCATCATTTCACGTTTTGTCTGCGTTTGCAGCACTCTCCATCAGGATATCCTCAGAACGTTCCTCCTTAGCAGATTCCTCTACAGTTTTGCCACCGGCTGTTTGAAACAGGGAGTGAGCTCTCTGAGATGCGCCCAGCTGCAGTCACGGCTCTGTCCGTGGGTTCAGGATTTCATTGTACAAATGGGAACTACAATGACCAGGATCACCGTACAAGCGGCCGCTGCTATCAGGGCAGCTATCTTGCACACCTTTGCTCTTCTGAACTCGGCTTCTTTGCGCTTTAATAAGGAATCGTAGCCAGGAGTATAAATGTCTTCCATCCAGTACTCTAAGTTGTTCGGGTTTAAAGATTCTTGAGTCTAAAAATTAAAAGGAAACAGTTGTTAAGTGCCTGGGATCTGTCACCAATAAAGCAAGCAAAGCCAGAACGCCTCCCAGCTGCTGTCAGGATGAAGTGAGCTATGGCTGCTCCATGCATCCCTCCAACTGCATTTCTCCCAATCCCACTTCCGTAAGACTGAAGGAAGAGGCAACAAAATACTGCAAGAAATAAACTCCCTCAATGGTATTGTTCTGCTGCAAAATACCCAACATACTTCTGATATGCTGGAAACATCATCATCTTGGGTGGCATTTAAATAAGATCTCTTTAATCTCCTTGGCAGCAGAGATGTCAGCAACCGGGCTGTCACTGCTTTCTAAATTATTAAAGCCCAGCTGGTAGGAAGGGCTCCTCACACACATTCCTTACAACTGACATTTTATGAAGCTAGCCCTAACTTTGAACCATGGGACCATAGGATACCCCAAGTTGTATGGGACCCGTAAGAATCACTGAGTCCAACTTCTGGCTCCACACAGGCCCACTCAAGACATTGGGGGTTTTTGAGTGTTTTATTTCTTATGGTTTTTTCTTCCTGTTTTTTTCTTATTCATTACAATTTTTGAGCTCTTTGAGCTTTACATTTCCACCTTGCTTGTGGTTGTTTTTTTTTTCCTTCCATCCTTTCTCCAAGGGAAAACAGGGAAAAATGGAAAACCCAAACAGCAGGCATTGTATTGTATTTAGTAGAAGAAAAGAAAGCAAAAGTGTGAAAAAGGAGAGGAAAAAAAAAAAATTAAAGAATGACAACTTTTCCTTAAAGCTGTCTCCTGTGTCTGAGTATCCAAAAGGCCATTTCTTTAAAAAATAAGGAAGATTCCCCATAGAAATATCCCAGTGAGAATACCCTAACACAGACGTTTCTGCGCCATAATGGGCCCAATGCAAAGCTCATTGGAGCCAGCACAAAGAAACTCCAGCAGACTTGAGAAGGATTTGGGTAAGCCTTTAATTGGCTCATTGAGATTTGTGGCCATGAGCCGCTGGCTGAAACCTTCCTTTGCCTGGAAGCACTATTTGCTTTATGCAAAGAAGCATTCCATGGCAGTATTGTACAGCCACCTCAGAAATAAACAATTAAGCAGCAGTTTCATGATCGTTTAAAGGAGATCTCTATGACAGCTGAAGCAGAGACCATCAGCTGAGCCTTCATGCTGCACCATTCATCCTGACAGTGCCTCGTTATACACAGGACAAAGCACTGGGATCTCACCTGGACCCCACGCCTTTGACTCAAATGCAATTTTGCAATTTCTGCTTTAAAGGAAGATCAGGAGAAATTTTAAATGAGCAAACAACTGCATAAACAAAACCAAGGACAGCCGTGCTATGCTTCAAGGGAATTATACTTTCAGACCCCTCTGCATTGATATTGACCTTTTAACTACTTCAGAAGGAAGATGCATTATTAAAAAGGCCCATTACTGTTAGTCAGCTTCCTTTCCCATTTCATTGCCAGATGTAGGAATGTTCATTAAAGCATAATGTATTTACTTTCAGTTCTAATAAAATTAATCACTGAGGAAAACCCACTCATCAGTCTGCGTCTGTTCTTTAAGTCTGTCAGTAAGCTCTATTATGAAGTCTAGACGTGAGGTTTGTGGAGTAGATGCAATTCCTACAGTCCTTTTGGGGGGAGAGAATCAAACTTGTAAAGTTTTATCACCTTTATCCTAAAGATAAATGATGGCACTAAGCTGCTTTCTCTGGTTTGCTCACAGTCATGCAGAGCTGCTTACATGGAAGAAAGCAGTCCTACAAGGACCAGATGGAGAACACTTCTCCCAGGGGAGTTATGCTTCCAAATATCACCTCCCCAGTTGCCTCTGCTCAGCAGATAAGGGCTGTTTTGCTGCAGAGGAACTGCTTGCAACCTCTTCCTACTATAGCACATGGGCTGCAATGACAAGGGAAGGAATTTGGTAAACCCCTTGATGCTTTTAAATCCCAGAGAGCAGCACACAGCTGAGGTCCCTGTGCTGTTCAGTTTCTCTCTGAGTGCATTTCAGCCACTGCAAGGAGCAAAGCTTGGTGAGGATAAGGGTGTTCACGAGAGCTGAGCCTGGAAGTAAATATGCTGTGCCCAAATTCCTTCGCGATCATTTATGCAAGTTGCACTATAGCACTGTGGGGGTGACTGCATGCACTGCTGATCAGCCCTGGGCTGTAGGTCAGTGTGCTTCTAACACTGCCAGCCCAGCAGCTAACCAAGGCAGCTTGCTCGGCTCTGGGGCATGCAAATGTCTGCAAGCAGCCCAGAATGCCTGAGGTCAGCACCAGTCGCCTGCTGGCTCTACCTGCTGCCATACAGAATCGTAGAATAGTGTGAATTGGAGGGGACCTTTAAAGGTCATCTCATCCAAATCCCCTGCAATAAACAGGGACACCTAAGCTGATCAGGTGCTCAGAGCCCCATCCAGCCTGACCCTTCTTATAGCAGCTTCAAATATACAGTGATTTGGGAAAAATTAAACCCCAAATTGGGTTTGTCTTTCACTAACCCACTCTGCTGTTTTTTGTTATTCTTTTTAAGCTATATAGCTATGCCTGCATTAACAAGTTGTACAACCTGGTGGGAGCAGATCAGCAGAAAAGCAGTAAAGACCCTGGATCTCCCCTTCTGACTTTGAAGGAGGGAAGTGGCTTGGGACTACCTCTGGTTTGGTCCATTAGTGGTCGGGAGTGCATCATTTGCTCAGGGAACACAATACACAATATAGTTTAAAATGAACAAACTCAGTTGGCACTCTGCAGTATGAACCAAAATCAGGCAAGCATTGACTATTGGAAGAATTAGCACAAAGGCACACACACTTGCAAACTGAACTAAAATGTGAGCAAGACACATTAACTGATCTGCTCTTCATGTGAGCTTGTTGTTCCAACAGCCTCTTCAATGCCATAACAGCGATGTGTTTCAGAAGGAATTACAGTATTGAATGTCTCCTACGAATATCTTGCTTCATGTTTCCAAAGTGGAAAAAGCATTAACACAAATTCTCTGTGAACAATTCAGACAGAATGAGGATAAAAGAAAAAGCAACAATGCTAGATTCCGCCCACTGCCTTGCTATGAGCAGTTCATCTCTGCACCCCGTTATCCCCATCTTCTTTGTTAGAGCTACAGATATTGTGCTGGCCTACCAGACATTTCTCCATTACAGAATAAGAGGGAGCACCAACCTGGCAAGGATCATCATTCAGCAATCAAACATCCACATTTTTTTCTTTGTTCTTAGCCAGGATGGATAGGGATCAGCCAGACTAGTGGCTCAACACTAAATAGCTCCTTTCTGAGCTATCCAAATCCCTTCTTAAATGCATACTCTAGTAATATCCAGTCACAAACAAGCCATTCACATTAACAAAAAAAAAAATGGGACTCACTTGTAGATCCAATGCTGCAATCTTGCCTTTATCCCCTGAATTCCTCGTGTATTCTTCTATGGTCCACGATGGCTGGGCACGTTTCACTTCAGCCAGTTCTGTCAACCTCATATCTGTGTAGAGCGGGTTGCTTTTCATGTGTGACTTGAGTGATGCAGGGTAAGGATGAGGACTAAAGACTTGTTCAATCAAGAAAGCATCTTTTGGCTGTTTGGGGAGTCTGTGTGGCTGTGGGATTTCGTATTGCCTGTCTGCCTGCAATAGGGTTCAAAAGAATTTGAAAAAAGAAACAGGACTATGAGGGAGTTAAACACAGAGGATAGAGATATTCCTTTCAGACTCACCAAAAGATATTGCTTATAGGTCACAATAAGAAAAGTATCAGTTAGAACAAAGGCTTTGGTTGTCCTTAATCTTTTTTGCCCACCCTCTTCTCACAACCAGATCAAAGAGGTATTTTACAGACTTGGCTCTCCACAGCATGAACACAAAGAAAATGCAAAGAGGAAATCTAGGTTTCGTACTGTTTGCAGGCTATGAAACTATTCTGAAAATAGCCCTGACATGCAGAAAATCCTAGCTGACCTGGTAAAGCTATGAGCCCCACGCAAGCTTCCAGATTTGTGTTTCCAGATCAAATCTTGTCAGGAAGATGTCCTGGAATACTCTCCCCTTGACACCATACCACCTGTTGAACCAATCCAACGTGATCCATACTCTACCACAGAAGCAAGGAAGGGACTTTCAAAATCAGCATTTCATTCTGGGCAGATGAATGTACAGAAATGCTGAGAGTTGGGCTTACTAAGGGTAACCCTCCTCCCCTTCTGCAATCTGCTAATAACCCATGGTTCATGGCTTCTTGTTCATCCCTTTGGACTTGCCCCATCAAACGTCACCCTCTCTTTCCTCAATCATTCTTTGCCCTCTATCCCCATCTTAAGGAGTCACAGCAAGGCCATCTTGTGTTCATGGTAAACAGTGGAACTGCAGGATCTCCAGTGCCCTCTACCAGCCTCCACTTCCTTGAAACTGAAACAACTGCCCACGTAGTATGCAGTTGTAGCTGAGCAGCAACCCTATCTCTGTGCAAGGACAGCCACAATAGGCATGTTATCTGTGAAGGCAGCAGTGGGCAGTGGTTGGGACAGATGGTCAGAGATCCTCTGACTGACGAAAACAAGACAGAGGAGGGTTTAAGACACTTGTAAATGGCTGTGACGGTCAGACACGTAACTACAGTTTGCATCTCATGGTGCACATGCAAAGATTCAAAACCATGAATATATTTTTTTGCGTTTTAAATATGCTTCTCTGATAATAGCCATCGCCATGCAATTTCAAACCATCTTTTTAAACCAACCTCTGGAGAATTTCAGACTGTAACAATTTTCCTCATGCTCTTTTCACCAAGTTAATTACCTGGCCTCCTTACATGACGATGATGAACATCATCTTCTTTCAAAGACTTCACCCAAATTACTCCTCTCTCTTTTCAAAAGAGCGAAGTGCTTTTAGGAACAACTTGACCATATTGCAGCTGCTCAGCACAAAATATGTAGGTACAAAATCACTCAATTACAATAACAATAAGGATAGGAATAACATGGCAGGGCAAAGAATTGCCATATCCTGAGGCTCGTGGTGACTGTGGAAAACATTCATAACTAGATTATTTTTAGGTGTTTATTATGGGAGCTAAGGTTGAAATTACCTCTTTAGATTTCCTGTGCCAGTCCTTGTTTTCTCCTCCATCTCTATCTTTCATTTCCTCGTCTGTGATGCCAACTTTGTTGGTGTAAGTGATGGCTCTCCAGTCTCGAGGAGAGTTTGAAATGCTTGCTATTTTGGATTCAGTTGCACTATTTTCCTCTGTTAATGATCTTGATGACCTCCTAGTAAATAAGCTTTTTTTTAAGGCCTTTACTCGAAGACTCTCACTGTTACTTCCGCTGGCGTCTGAACAGCACCATTCAGGATTGTTCTCTAATTTGCTCCCATGAGGAGTGTTGTGGCACTGAAATATCTGGGGGGAATTACTTTCATCTGACGCGGCATCGCTTGTCAATGAGTTGAGATCTATTTGCACGCTGACCTTCTCTGGCTGCTGAATTTTTTGATCCAGCTTGCTTAATTTTCCCAGGACCTGGGAGATTTCTTCTCGGACGCCTGAGAGCGATTCAAGTTTCTTCTCTATTTCACCAATCCTCAAAACTAATTTGCAGACACTCGTTTTCAGTTCATCATCCACGTTACTGATATCTGCCCGGACCACTTTATCTAATTTGTTGCAGGCACTCCCGTTGGAGATTTTAGTCAGATTGTGCTCAGGTGAGCTGTCACAGTCTGATTTATGCATCTGAGACAAGGAACCTGTGCTATTGTAGCACGAAGACTGCATCACTCCTGTGGACCCACTGATACTCATGTCATCCAAAAAGCGGAAAATGTCACTGATATCATCACTCACTATTTCAGAGTCATCATCTGAGTGCTTAAGAGAGTGCCGCTCTGCATACTTGGCTTGGCCAGGTGCGCACAAATCCTTACATTTCTTATGGTCCAGGACTTGCTGCTCCGTTTGTGTCCCAACACTCATGGTTCTGTCAATACTTAAGATTTGAACAGAAGTGCAATTAATGCTTTTGTCCTTAAACTTTTTGACTGGCTCGTGCTTTTCCACATCTAGAATGGAAGGAATTTCCTTGGGTTTGTGTCCATTTTGTTTCACAGCGTAGTTTGTCTGCATAATGGGTTGCTGATCCTTCGGATTTAGGTAGGACTGATGTCTGTCAGCTGAAGGGAAGTTTGGAGATGGGTTGTTTGAGCTCTGGTACCGTGGCTTCTCTTCTGACTGCTTTCTATTAAAAAATGATCGTTCAAAGTCAGGTACCTCCTCAGTATTTAAGCTCCAGCTTTTAGCTGGCCAGGCAGTTTGTTTGGTTGGCTTTCCAGTCCACTTTTTGGTGTCCTGGGGCCCAAGAATAGTTGTTGGGCCGAAATATGTTGAAGCTTGAAGATCATCTAAGCTCTCGTGCTTCACTCGTCTTTTATCTGGTATAGGAGAATAAACTGGATTCAAGTACTGGCTGCTGTATGGCATTTCAAAGCTGTGGTTGAAAAAAGTCTGCTTAGAGCTTTCTTTTCTGTTCTGAGGCTCTCTGTGTCCATCTTCTGGCTTTTTGTTGGATGGTATTAAGTTGGGAGATATTGTAATCAGATTATGAAAATCTTCTTTGAATATATTTCTTTTCTGGACACACGACTGCATCACAAATGGCTCATCGTTTGAAATGAAAGTTTCTTTCAGGCCTGTGCTTATAGGCAAAGAGTCTTGGTCTGAAATAGATTCATTTTCAATGTTCATGGGGAAGTACGTGCTCTGCATCTCGCACGGTGGAGACGTGGCAATGGAATAGGATGCCAGAGCCTGCAGCCTGTCCAGAGATGCAGCCCGGCCCTTCATCTCCTTGTTAACTCCAAGCAAGAAGTTGGGCTCTGATGAGGGAACAAACTGCTGGCAGTCTTTGCAGTCCATCTTCCTGCATTTTGAAGACCTTCTGACTGCAAAGCCCTGGCTGAAGTCCTGCTCACTCAGCTCACAGTTGGGCACGCACTCTGCCATGTTGCAGATCTCCGTGTCAGACCTACATGACTCAAAGGACTCCTTCTTCTTCACTTTCTGCCTTGCAACTGGAAGTTTCTCCTTGGCCACTCCCCCGTTCATTTGTATGAGGTTGAATATCGTTACTATATCTGCTGCCACCATGATTTTCTTTGATTGCTGATTGTTTACAGTGCATCGCATTTTGTCTTTGAATAAAGTTGCTGGGAAATTAGGATCCAGGCAAGCAGTGTAAAACAGCACGCTACGGAGTTTGGCCAGCTGGGACAGATCAAACCTTGCACAGAGTGACTTGCAGAGATCCTGGTAAGAAACAGTATTCTGCTTTGTGTCCAGCTCCTCCAAGATCTTCACCAGAAAGAGTGAGGTTTCCTGGTTGGACTCCATAGTTTAAGCGTATTTTGTCATTTAACTGGAAACTGTGTTCCACTTCTACAGCAACACACAACAGCAAACAGAAAAGATTGTAAGTCACCCATAGATAATGCCCAGGACCTTGTAATTCAGCCACAGATGGGACCTGACTCTAGTCATGCAATCAAGGGATCGGTTTTATAACCCAGCCTCAAGTTTCCAACCTCCAAGGCTGTAATCCTAGCATCAATGAAGTCAATAATGCTTAAATGGAAGCAGGATTTCATCCAAGGAGGCTCATTTGTGTCAGTATCTGCCAAAATGAGCAAGTGAATAAACAGTAGGAGCTTTGCAGGGGCTGAACTCATGGCAGATGTACTGTGACAACCTGCTTGCTATTGAGAGAAGAATAGAAAGAGTTAAGGAAAAAAAAATCTCACAATCTTGAAACCAATCCAGCAGATGCTAGAGGGCTGCCTGCCAATCAGGGAGCGTCTGAAGGCTGAGAAATATCAAGGACAGAGCACATCCTCTTCAGTGATATGATCCCAGAGAAAGCTGGGCAATGCAGCTCCATTCACCAGCCTGAAGAGACAGGGCAGAGGTGGGGAGAAAAGGCTGCACGTTTCTGTGAGTAACAGGAATAACTGAAGCAAGCACAGCTATTGTGAGCAGTGTGTTGGGAAGGTTGTGAAACCGTGCTTTCAGAGTGGGAACCAACCTCTGGCTATTATGGATCTGGAAAGGATGCTAGCAATTCACTGGTCTACGCAGGTCACAGTATGCTGTAATCTGCCAATTCCTATGCCTGGTCACTTGTTATTCTTACTCATAGGAATGACACAAACATTTCTCCTTCCCTAAAAGCTGTGGTATTTCCCCCCATTCATTCCCACCCTTAGATGTCCCTGAAAAAGGGCATCTCTATCCACACCAAGTGCAGAATATCTGTCTGAATGACAAAGCACAGGTTAGGCTTGCAAGGTTCCTTACTACTCCTTTAAAAAGTCACCCCCCATCCAAAAATATCAGAATTCCTGAGCACTGAGCAGAAACGCTGAACTCTCTGTGCTGTGGCCTTTCATCTTGACCTGATGTTACACTGCTGATCGCTACCAGTGTCAGAAGCCAGCGTACAACAGCTTTCACAGCCAACACCACAGCAGCACCTTCCACAGGGGGAAAAAAAAAAAGAAAAAAGAAAAAAAAAAAAGCAGTTGCCCATGAGGAAATCTCCATGCAGATTTGCCTTTTTATTTCAGAAGCATCTTCCTGCTGCCTACGATCAGGAGCTGAGTAGCAACAGCATCAATGTGTCCCTGTGATAGTAAACACCACACTCGGAAACCAATGGCTACAGGGATTTTCAGGCACCTCGGCTGCAAGCATGTTTGCTTTTAAAGCTCCCGTATTATGCACAGCAGCACAGCTCTTCTGCTAACTGACAGGAGAGCAAAAATGTTATATTGCTCAGCGCTCAGCTGCAGAAAGTAATGCTGAAAGCTGCAGGAGGATGGTTGTACCCTTTTCCTCTTTATCAACTGAATGTGCTTGTGCACAGCCTCTTTATCACCCTGCCTTTGCATCTCTCTGACTTGTCACCATTAGGAAATGAAGCATCCTAGCCAAGTCCAGGCTGCTCTAATCCGCCACCGAAGCCACCAAGTGCTCCCAGAATTAACTTGACATGTGGGGCCAGCAACCAGGGGACCAGCGCAGCAACTCAATTTTCAGCATGCTATAAATCTGCCATTTGTGGAAATTGTGGCAGTCTGACGTTTTGCCACCTCAGAGCTGAATACAAGCAAAAGCAAACATCTCCTCCCTTCTGGAGCTTCACAGCTTCTCACCAAATCCACACCTGGACATGCATTTTCACAGCCTGATGTACACTTTGCTCTGCCTGCACCAATCTGCCAGAGCCCTGCTTTTTCCCCATTCGCCCTCCTGCTGAAATACACAAGTAGTCATTTTGCAATAAAATACTTCTTAAAGTCATTAACCCATTTTTCCCCTGTATTTCCCAGCACACTGTCTTTTCTCATGCCAATGAAAAGAAACCAAGTAGAGTTTCTCAAAATTTTCTATTTTGCACAAAGCCATTCTTACAGCACTCTTCCCATCAGAGGTTTCAACTTCCTGCCAGGTAACTAAACTTCATGAATCCAGTATACAGAATCATAGTGGTATTTTCCAACCTTAATGATTCTAAGATCACCAGGCCCAACCATCAATCCACCCCCACCATGCCCACTGACCACATCTCTCAGTGCCACATCCCCACAGTTCTTGAACACCTCCATAGGCAGTGACTCCACCACCTCTCTGTGTAGCCTCACCACCCTTTCTGAGAAGAAACTTCTCCTAACATTCAACCTGAACCTCCCCTGGCAACTTAATGGCAACTTAAAGCCATTACTTCTTGTCCTACAACTTAGGCGCTGCCTGCTTTTCAAAGCGCTGTCGACACCTTCAGTAGGGTTCAGAGGAAGCCTCTACATAATTCCAGGTCTCACACTGCTTAGCTGGACCAGCACCAGCAAGGTGCTGGTAAGTCAGCTAATAAGGCAGCACGGGAACAAAGAAGTGACAGAGGCTTTGAAACAGGGGTTGTTGAGAGAACTGATCCTGTGGAGGTGGGATTTGGCCAATTTGCACAACTGAGACTGAGCTCTGGGAGTTGGGAATGGAAAAGGCAGGTTGCAAAATTAGACACATGCCTTGAGGAGAAGCACGCTAGCTGGGAGGTGGAATTATTACCCCTTCACTCTTTGGCTGTTCACAAGCACCTCTCCAGTGGGGACATGCTCAGGTGTAAAAGGTTCATTGAGCTTCAGACTGGGCATGGAAGTGGGAGCACTCCTGTGTCAGAGCATCAGAAACTCCGCCAGTAGAATACACAACAGATTCATGCTGTGAGAATAAAATAAGATGCAATACCCCAGAAGGACTATATATGACAGCCTCCAAATCTTGTTTCCAGGCAAACCTGGTGCCCAGGCTTTTAGTGGCACACTATGGTCTCCTGTCTCTTGTTATGCCTGTGACAGAGGCAGCAGCCTCCTGGCAAGTCATCGTAGGAGCTGCCACATCCCCAGCACTGGGGCCATGTTCATTCATCACATCTCAAAGCAGGACCAGAATAGACCTGGACATGGCACATAAATGCAAAGCTCCAAAATAAGAACAGGAAGAACTTTCAGAGAGGGCATAGAGTCATGAACCAGTCAAAGGCAGCAAAGAGAATGAAAGCACCCACAGCAAGCATACCAGCACAGAGGGGTGCTCACATGGCCTCAATTCCACCCAAGTCCTCCTGCCCTATCTTCACATTCAGCCCCCCCAGACCAACTTTATCCTCCAGAGACACAAAGCTAACCAGGCACAGGGACAGGATCCAGCTTATTTATCCTCAGCAAGATAGCCTCTGATCAAACGAGCCACTGAACACTCCATCCTTAATGATTTTCTTCTATTAACTCCAGGAGAGTTACTTGGACTTAGCTTCCTCAGCCCCAACATCTGCAGCCCTAATAGCACAATTATATCGCAGCGTGGACTGTGCAGCATCATATTGCACGGGCAGTCGATGGGCTCTGGCTCTGACTGTGCACAGATGAGCTCCAGGCTCACCGCAAATCAATGCCTTCTTGCCCTGCACCAAGAGCAGCAAGCGGAGCTCTCATCTTACCACAAAGATCTCACAGGCTCTGGGGGCACAGACCAAGAGTATGGCAGCCTCCATCACAAGGAGAATGTGCTGTTCTCTTTTCTGGTGGCTCAACCCAGCGCTGGGGCATGACAGCTTCAGCCCAAACTCTGCCCCACTGCTTTGGAGTACACCAATCCCAACATGGAACTCCAAGTCCCACCTCTGGCAGTGGAAAGGTGCCTTGCACAAGCCCAGATAGGAGCTGCTGGCAGTCAGTTTGTGTTATCCTCCTCTGTGATGCCCTCCCTCATTTCCTTCCCTGCTCTCAGTGCCTCTGACATTTGCTCTCCCCATTTCCCAGCGCTCACACATGGATGTGGTTACCAGAGTCATCATTTCCCTCTCCCTTTGGTTTGCTTTTGTTCTATCCCTGTTGTTGACTACCGGGCCACCCTATAGCACTATCACCTCAACCACAAATAGATGAAATCCTCACATCAGTTCCCCCAGGAAGAGAGAGCTACTTCAGTGTGGGAGAACATTAATACGGAGGCTGTAATATGCTGTTTTACTATTAGCTTCAGCTCATAAATCTTGCAGCCTGTCTTCCCTGCGCCAGATACAATAAAACAAGGCAGGCAGGGTGCACTGCACGAAACATGGAATGCATGGAGATGGGGCTCCGTTTTTGTTTTCTCTCACGCTCACAGATACATCTCAATGCCCACACATTAAGAAATGCTGATGGACATGCACCCCGAGCTCTGTTTTCCTTCCACCCGATGGAAGCAAAGTCCCTTCCCACATGCCTTATTCCTCCCCCTGCCTTCTGCTTCTTAAGAAGAAAACTCAGGAGTGCACTTCAGAGCCCCATCCATGCGATAGGAATGGAAAAGCCCTCTCAAGCAGCTCTAGCTCATGCAGGGTTGGAGAGACTATACACCCAGGATGGAGGGAGCTGTGCCGGCTCTGCGCCGTGCTGCCCTTTTAATTCACTCCTCTGGAGGATTTTAATTCACTCCTCTGGAGCCAGAAGGGAGGAATGGCTGCAGACAGGCATCCCGGAGGAGCTCATTCACTGGCACTGTTCTGTACAGGAACAATGCACACTTAGCATTCTCATGGGCATCACCACCGCTGGCCCCATCCAGGTTCACCTGGGGTGGGCTAACAATGGGAGAAGTTGCTGTTTTCTGGCACTGTTTGAGCAAGCCCTGTGAAAGCACACTGTGCTAACCCAGCTCCCAGCAGAGACCATGCTGTAAAGAGACTCTGCACTTCAGCTCCCCAATAAAATCCAGTAGCCTCCAAAGACTTCCAGGGCATCAGCTGACGGGGAACTTGTGGGTAAAGACAGCATGTCCCCACAGCAGTATCAAACAGGGTTTGCCATAGGTTTTTCTCATACAATAACATCAGGCTTATTATTTGCATTGTTTGGTTATGTAACACGGGTTAAGATTTCTGTATGGTCTGGCAAAGTGCAATCAGTCTAAAACCGTGCAATAAATTACTTGAATTATTACTGCATCAGATGCTCCTAGTTATTCTTTGCCAACTACTGGCCAACAAGCACACACAAACGCTGTCCTGCCAATGCACTATATCAGAGCAAACCCAAATTAAATTTTTTGCCAAAAATTTCTGTACAGTGAAACAAACACCACTGCAAACACGGTCAGACAAATACAGATCAAGTCAAACATGAGCGCTTCATTCCATCCATGCTCTACCTGCGTTTCTACATGGCAAACCCACAAACACTAGATCTGACTTCACTCAGATGGGCTCCTCAACCCAGGGGGTGCAGAATCTCCAACAGGGATTTGGGGGCCCAGGTTGGGGCCCACAGCGTTGGTCACCTCTAGAGACAAAACAATCTGTGTGGAACTATGCTCCACACCAAAGTCATGGAGTTTCAAGATTTTTGAGTCTCCCCTTCCTGGGGAAGCCCAGCAAAGAGGTGACACCCCAGGTGTTAGCAAAGCACTGGGGGCTTCCATCCTGCACCCCACATCTCCAATCTGTGGGGGTACCGGTGCTGAGGTCACCTCCCACCCTCCAATCCCTGCATTCTCCCGACAGATGGGGACCACTCGTCCCCTACACCCCATCCCGCACATCCCCCCCGATGCTCACCTGGGGCTCCGCCTGCCTCTTGCCAGGGAAGCGCGGCCGTCAGGGCTGCCCCTTCCTCTGCAGCAGCCTCTTCCCAGCCGGGAGGAGGAGGAAGAGAAGGAGGAGGAAGAGCCCAAAGCCCCAGCAGGATGCCATAGCGCCGGGCTGCGCTGACAAAGGCGGTAGCAGGTTGGCACGGGAGAAGGAGGAGGAGGGACAGGAGGAGGGAGGGGGCTGCACAAGCCGAGCCTCCCCGCGCCGCCTCCTGAGCCCGCAGCTGCAGGAGGGGGTTCAGCCCGGCGGGAGCCAGCGCTGCGGCACCGGGGCTCGGCGCCCTACCAGGGATGCTACATCTTTTAGGCTTTATAAAATCCTTCTCACACGGTAGATTTTGCAGCCTCCCAGCGTCCAGCTTTCAGCCCCATTATGTCCTTCCCGCACCCCAAACCCATGGGTGTCTTGGTACAAAGGGGTGCATGTGCGCTGGGCTATCTTCCCTCTTGTGGATCGATGCGGGGTGCCTCGTCCCCCCAGCATCCGCCCCTTTGCGCCCGCCGGCCTGAGGACGCAGCTGCCTCGCGGTGCTTCCGCGGTACCGAACCGCATCGCTCGGGGGGTTGGGGGCCCTGGTACCCAACCTTGTCTCAGAGAAGGACGGTGGCCCTGGTTGGGATGGGGTCACTGGCACAGGGAATGGCTTGCACAGGGCAATCAGCACCTCGGTTGTTGCGTGATACACGTGCAGCACCGAGGCACTCTCACTTGCCAGAGCTCATCCAGCATCAGGGCACTATTCCATTGCTGATGGTCTACTTGCTGTGCTACCCAGGAAATACTGCAGAGAGTTTTTAATAAAGGTGTTGCTAGGTAGATAAAGCCTCATATTTCATCTCACAGTAATCTTCAGGAGGTGAAATGTCATGTTTTCTTTCCTAAATGAATCCACCCAAAGGACTGCATGCCGTGGACATCTGCCTCTTACTTACTGTGACAAACTTGGGTACAGATAATTCTGCTTTTCTGGAAAAAACAGGGGGCCAGGAGAGGGTTTTTGTCCAAAACTCACTGATACATAAAAGTCCTTCCACTGACTTTGAAAAAAATTGCACATGATTCAGTGTTTATATATATATATATATATATATATATATATATATACAAACACACACATGAATATATGAAAAGGGTAGATGTCACACTGAGTGACGTGGTTCAGCACTACAGTGGTGATGGGATGATGACCTTTAGGGGTCTTTCCCATTTTTTTGTGATTCTCTCTCCCTCTCTCTGATATAAAAACATATGCAAGCAACGACTAATAAAAGAAGAAAAGGTAAACATGGATAGTGGCAAATGGAAAGAGTTTGTACTGAATTTATTCTCACCCACCACTTCACAGAAATGAAAGAGGCAGTGCCCTTGAGCCCCCTTTTCCATGCTTCTCTCTGAGAGTTCTGTGCTCTAAGTAGGCGCTTAGTTGTAAATTGCATGCTTAGATGACTTCAGCCCTACACCACATCTTGTAGAGAATGCCTTCAGGCAACCAGAATTCACCACAAAGCTCTCCACATCCTTCAGAACTGCAAGTACTAAGAAGGCAGAAGCAAACCCAGGCTGCAGCTGGAGCACAGTTTGAGCTCTTCCTGTTGTTCCCTCACTTCCCCCTCAGCACACAGAAGTTATGTATAATAGATGGCAAGGCTCTCACAAGCTGTTTGTGACCAGTAGCACATATTAGGAGTTACCTGCAAAAACTGATTTGAAACAGTGAAATGCTGCAGCTGGTTTCACACACAGCGGTGTGTCCTGAACTGAAGGCAGCTCTGGAGAGAAGAGGGTTGAAATGTGCAGAGATGGCCCCAAACAGGAAACTCCCAAACAGCCCAGAATGCTGCAGGAACCACATCCCCCACTTTCCCATCTGGACACCAAAGACCCCAGTCCTCACCCTTCTAACCCCAGCCAGGATGGGCAGCAGCTTCATTGGGAATCTCATGCCTGGGGTGAGAAGCATAGCAGCTCTCCCTGTCCCCATTCCAATTTTAGCACCATCATCGTTTCCCCTCCCCACCTTTCCTTGACGTCTGCACTTTGTTTTCCACATTCCTTTTCCCTTTCATCTCTTTCCTTCAGTTGCTGGCACATTTTTCTTGTCTAACTCCTTCATAGCCTCCACCTTCCTCCCAGATTCTCAACCTCCCTGTTCAGCCTCTCCTCCCAGGTTTAGGGATGGTGACATGCCCTCAAGCCAAGGCTGCACACATCTGCCCTCCTCATGCTTCAGGAGATCTCAGGAACTCCTAAATCATTTCCTGATAAATCTCTTTTTGAGAGATAAAAGATGATTCTGTGATTTGGACATAATAAATTTCATTTTGCCTCGGCCCTGACCTGGCTGCTTTCATCCCATCAGAGTCTGGGCAGAACGTTTGTTTCTCTCAGAGGTTAAGACTAATTCCCAAACTTCCTGCTCTGTTAAATAGCACTTAGCAATAAGCAGCCTGCAGTTTGCTATTTTTATCCAGCACTCCACGTTTGCACTCCCTCAGATAGCTCAGTAGGGTACCAATATTGCTTAAGTTGGCTTCTGTGGCCAGCGCGCAGTGCGTGATTGATAATGGGCAGCCATCGTGTTCAGCTAAACAGGTTTTGGCACAGGATTCTTTAAATATAGCAACAACAAAAAACAGTCTGTTGAGCAGCATCCACCCATACCAGATGTACTGACTGGAGGTTATGCCAGACGTTCAAAGCAGAACACTTGACACTAATGCTGGACGATTTTTTCCCCTAAATTACTTACAAACAAAGAGAATGGAAAATCTGAAGCACAGTGGATAACAAAACAATTCCGTGAGCACTGACTTAAATTTTAAAACAAATTTCAGGATAGATATCAGGAAAAATCTCTTCTCAGAAAGAATGGCATTGCACTGGAATGAGGGGGAGTCACCATTCCTGAAGGCTCTGAAGAACTGTGGAGTTGTGGCACTGAGGGTCACGGTTTGTGGGCACAATGGGAGTGAGATACTGGTTGGACTGTGTGATTTTAGTAGTCTTTTCCAACACTAATGACTCTATGGTTCCCTCTGTTTTGCTGAATTCTTTTCCAGTGGGATGGGAACAACTACCTGTTGCTGGTGTAAGTGCCCGTTAGAAACGAGCCCACAGAGCAGCCCAATATTGTATGTTCAAGTATTCACAAAACAAACCTTCAAGACGTGTACAAAAACACAGACAACTGAAGTGGTCACAGGCTGATACACCTGAGACCAGAAACTTCACATTTAAGCTTGTGTGACCAAGTGAAGCATTCCCACAACAACTCAAGTCTTTGTATTCATGACTGCTATGTTATAAATGAGCCTTCACCTGAACTCTTTAGTTCAGCTTTTTCTGAATGCATCATTAACCACAAGCAACAGATTCAGACTCCCTTCCTTGAGTGAACACGCACACACAAACACAGGTACAACTTGGTTTAGGGAGAAAAAGGAAGAGATAATTAAGGGCTATGTTTCAAACAAAGCTCCTAGGAGAAAAGGAGCATCTTGCAGTGCTGGAAGGCTGCGCAGATGGAGTCAGCGTGGCTCATGCTCATCTGTGCTCAGGTTTCACTCTGCTTCTGCACCGCTCCCTCCCAGTGTGACAGGTGACCACCTGTCTGCTCTGCAAGATGGCCATGGCCACAGCTTAGCAGCAGGCTGTGCACGGCCATAGGTTGGAGCTGAGGACATGTTTGTACCACATGAGCTCTGGGGAAGCTGTCTCCTTCCATACCACACACTAGAGAGGTGAAGGTTTTTCCAAGCTGTGCAAAGTGCATGCTGATTTCTTGCAAGTTCAGGTGAATCCTCTATGCAATCTGTCTCTCTGCTTGTTACTGGCCCATCCCCAAGTCTTACTGGTCATGGTTTTACAGAGGAAAAATAAAAATTACCCTCCTGCAAGAGGGAAATGCTGAAGGAATATCTTTCACCTCCAGCAATGCTCTGGGATGGAGGCAGCCCTGCCTCGAGCCCTGGCACTGCTTCCCTAACTCATTGGCACGGTCTGCAAAGGGAGGTGGCAGGTTCTCCATCCCAGAGGTGTTTAAGAAACAGGGAGGTGTAGCACTGAGGGACATGGTTAGCAAGCAAGGGCCGATGATTGAAATAGGTGATCTCAGAATCATTAAGGTTGGGAAAGAGCACTACATGCACACTGAAACCTGGAGGTCTTCTAGATGTATCATCAGGCATCAGCTTGCCCCCACTGGCAGCAAGGTAACGTGCAACAGTCCTTAAACCTCTCATGGACACCAAGGAATTCACAAGCACTTTGCTTTTACCACCCTGAGTAATTATTTGTAATTATTTGCTAGGATTTGCCTTTTTATGGAAGCCTCTTAAAATGCCCATCCTGATTTTAGGGCAGGCAGAGACTATTATCTCATCAGCCTGCAGAATAACAGTCGATAGCATTTCACCCAATAATCACCATGCTTAACAGTTAGTATTTGATTAAAAATATCTTTCACAAAGACCTCAGCCTCCAGCAAAGGCATCAAGGAATGAAGAAGCTATCATTGACATCAGGGATTTGTCTGGTACTTGATCCTTCTTGGGTTTAAAAGTGAAACTTTTATCACAGTTTTCCTCTTGGATGTGAGCACCTTCGGAAGCTCAGCATCAGCATCCAAAGCCTCATCCACCCTCGGCATCCTCTCAGCTTTGTGTCCACAATAACCCCAGGTGCCTCACAGAAACATTGGGTACTGCCCTACTTGCCCCTTGCCCCTAATTTCATCTCTGAGGTTTCAAAAATGAAAGAAGAGCCTTTGTTATTGGCAAATAAAGGACAGAAAAATCCTATTTTCAAGGTGGACCCAAGGGCTCAGGGAAACACCAGTCACTGTAATGGAGAGGATTAATTCTGACTCCTTCCGGCAGATCAGATGTAGCATTTGTTTGCCTTTAGCTCTCACAATTGTCTCCCTGCTGTTTTAAGCTCTGGTTTCCCATCTCCCTGTGAGATCTGCTCCAGGAAGCAATTATTTTGGGAGCAGCCCTAGAATCACTGTGTTCACATCTGACAGTGGGTAGGATGCACCTCCACGAAACCTCTCTAGATCTTCTTAGAACTTCTTTAGATCTGCTTTAATTTCTATCTCCTTCCTCCATCTTTGGGAATAAAGTTCATGTATCAACCAGATGCTCCAAGGTTCTCACAAATTAAACAGCGTAGAGGGCACAGCCAAAAGGAAGGCAGAAGGTAACCACTGTACAGGGTGCAAGGTCAGGTTCCTTGGGGGGAGACCTTTTATGGAAGAACCAGAAGAGCCATCCCACATGTTTCAGCCCAGATCTCTGTACCTTTCCCTGCTCCTAGTATCTGCTCCTTTGAGCCACATCTTCAAGAATTCTCATCCTCTTGTATTCTTTTTCCTCATAACAGCCCTGCTGTGGGTCACTGGATCATTCACATCAAATAACTTATGGCATAAATAAGATGCATTGCAACAACTCGCTTCTATTAGCCAGGAAATCATGCTTCCTCATGCTGGGAAAAATGGCAGATGAAAGACAAATGACCCACGTGGATCACAGTAACTTAAATTACATTATGGAGACAGTAAACTGCTAGTGACACATCCTGTATGAGCCTCTTTAACCACAATAAATAGATTGAAACCTTCCTAGCATTTAATCTTTTCTCCCATTGACTACGAGCAGGTCAGAGAGAAAAATAATCTCTTCCTTCTACATCTCCACTGAATTTAATTAGTTATTCCAAGTCCATACAAATACATTCTCTTGCAGTATCTGACAGATTACATGCATGCTCAAGCCTAGATCTTCTATAACTGCTTTATCAGAGGGGACCATGTAGAACCACATCTGATATGGCAGTTTTTACAGAATTTATTTAGAATATGGGAAATTTAAATACTTTAGAGAAAAACAATGAGAATAGTTTAATTTTTTCCCTTAGCAGACTGTTCTGGTTTTGCTCTTTTATGGCTTATACCAGTTTCACTTTTGGCACTCCATAATGCTCAGGTTTTGGTTTTTTGGTGTTTTTTTTTGTCCCCCCTTAGGTGAACACTGTGCCCTGGGAATGCATTTCTACAGTGTTCCCTAAGATGTCTGCTGCTGCCTCTCCACAGTGACTAGACCTTGCATCAGTGGGATCCATTTGATCTGATCTGTCACAGAGGTGCCCTTGTATCTGCACTCCAGCAGGGCATGCCAGACTCTGCATCAGAGGATAAGAAGGTAATTGATCCCACAGAGGAAAAGGAAGAGCCTGAGGCCAGAGACACAGACTGGAGGAAGGCAACGTTTATGCTTTTACCTAAATCAATAGTACCCAGAAGAAGTGGCTTTTGCTGTGGAGCTATTTGCTTGATGTCAGGCAAGGCTCAGATCTGGAAAGGAGTTTGGTAACTCCTGTGGGTAAGAAAGCACCTACAAACTGTGCTTGGAAAGTGCAGAAAACTCAAAGAAGACACCTTGAATTGACTGCATCTGCAGACAGGCACGAGGCACAGCAGCAATCTTCCTGCTCCAAGTAGGGGCCTTTGGGGTGGTGGGTATTTGTCCACGTTATTTTAGCTCCAGTGGCAGGTAGCACTATGTGAATTCATCATGGCAAAGAAGTCACTAATAAAATGTCTCAGGTTAGAGCAATAGTGATTTTTCCCATCAAAACCAAACTAAATAATAGATAAATAGCACAGATCCTTTCCTGCTCTGAAGTCGGGAGGACCCAGGGTGCAACAACACAGCACAAACAAACAACATGAACAATTTGCAAATAGCTTCCTCTCCTCTAATGGCACTCCCCCTCTAACTTCCCTTTCAGTATGACTTGTGGAGGTAACAGCTATTGATTTACAACTATTTTGACCAGGAGTGGTGCTGCAGAAACAGCAGAAATCTCATCAGGTCGCTGTCAGCTAATCTGACCACACAGCACGGGCACAAACAATTAACACCAAGAACTGACTGCTGGGCTCATCATTACCCAAAAGTATAAGGTCCTCTGAGGACCTGACTTCACATTTGGGTACAATTCAGAATATAAAAGCTGCACCTGAGTAATATGTGCCTGCAGAGGTGCTTTCACAGAGCACAGAGTTATAAGCACAGGACCTGCAAACATGTTTTCCGTTGACTGGAGTATACAACATCTTACTTATCACTAGTCAATTGATGACAAAACTCACCCAGCAAACTCATAAAAGCATTAGTTTGTATTTGTTGTTCACATTCAGAGACATTATATATCAAAAAGGTCAATGCTTCCCAACTAATTCAATTATAATGCAGCCATCTATCACACCAGCTCAGCTAAGACCACATTAGCTTGCAGTTTTTGGAGAATAATAGAAGTTGGAGAGTACAAACAGGATATTCCACCTTCATGACAAACCTCTCTGCAGCCTCTCTTTGCTAAATGCTTTCCATCATACCTGAACTTCTTCCTGCAGGAGCCACAGTGGTTAAATATATTGAGACAAGGCTGCAACCTGAAGTTAAGCTAACTGCACCCAGCCTGAAAAATGGAGGTGCCCAAGAATGTTTTATTTGTCTGAGTTTGTTATTGCAGGTGTGGCAACTCAGATTCATTTGCTGGCCTTTTTCAACAGATTTCATCACAGAATGAACCTGTCTCGTTAATGCTTTCATTAATTACTCCTAGACAGAGCAGGAAGACGCTCATTCACTCAGTGGCATTAGGCACCACAGAAGGGTGTTGCACCTTTGTAGGGCACTGAACAGGGTGAGCATTGCTGGGAAGGCGCAGAAACAGGGGGAGGCACTGCCCCACATGAGCTGTGTGTTCAGAACACCCAGCTCAAAGCCAGGAGAAAAGCCACTGAGCACACAAACCCTGTGACACTCTGAACTCACAGAGCAATCTGAGCCTCCGCTCCCCTCACACAACCTCGAAGAGATTTGTGTTTTCTTCTTTACAAGGCTGTTGTTTCCCACCCCAGCAGCCAGGAGGGACACAGAGCACCCTGCACGCCTTCCTTGCAGCACTCATCACCCAGCAAACCAGCACCAAGACCAGGAGTCATTCCCAGCCCCAGAGATGGGGATGCAGCCCAGGATGTCATTCTGTTGTGTCAGATCTCAACACAGCACACTCAGGCTTGCTGTTTGTACGCTGCCTCCCCATCAGATAAGATATTCCAGCATCTTCCCTGAGTCATTTCTTTCTCAGAGCAAATACATCATTTTCTCAAGTATTTTTACATTACGGCAGCAGAGCTGATTTGATGGCATACAACTAATGCAAGGCTTTGCTTTTACATTTTGTTGCAATCTGCAAGGAAATTAGATAGAGGGCTCCTGAGATGTATGCATTCTAAGTCTCTGTATCACACTGGAAAGTGTCAAATGATCTAGCAATAAACAAGTGGAATCCAGCAGCAGAGACTTAAGTGTACACAGTTATTTCAATGAGTGGGGCAATAGCAACATCATTCTCATTGCTCTTGCTTCATGTCATGCATGACAATTCTCCTGCATACCCAGATGAGCTCACGTACCCCTTCTGCACAAATAGGAAATGCATTCCTCTACTCTGGACATCATCTCTTAGCTCGTGTTGATTCTTATTCTGCGGGCTGATAACAACACTTTTGCCATCAATTTGACCTATATTTATACCAGCTGGAGTTATTCCCCATAACAGAGACCATTGCTGTTCTTTATAAATCTTATCAGGAGGATAAATCAAGAGTAACGCACATTTTTGTAGGCCTATGAATCCTCAACCAGCATTTACTCCCCGGTTTATGCAGATGAAGACGCTCCTCAATACACTTCTACACGCACAAGAAAAAAGTTACACGCTGTTCTATGAAGCCCAATGAATTGTAAATTGAAACCCTGTAGATTGCCTGTGTGTGTGAAGGCAGATTTTATTTCCACACTGAACAAACTCTTGGAAGAGTAACACATTCATTTCAATACTTACTGCTGGAACTTAAAGTGTTTTTTTCCTGGATCAAGGGAACTCGTAAGGAAAAATCTGCTGTTGGGGGAAAGAAGGCTGCAGCCTTCCCCATTCCTCTTACGTGATGTAAAATTTCTACTAAAGGGCAATACCTGTTCTTCACAGGAAGAAAAATAAAGGAGTGACGCCCTTTGAAAGTGAATACGCGTCATTCCAAACTGATGGTTTAAATTAAATATTAAAGATTAAATAAATAAAGTCTCCGAAACAGAGTTTGATTTATGTAGTGCTGTGCCTTCAGAGAGGATTTGTGGAAGCAGGAACTCACACTATTGTTCTTTGTAGAAAGAAGAGCAAAATCAATTTTTACAAAGCAAGATTATTTTGGGAGTCAGCTTATCAGAAATGCTGTATCTGGGACATCTGTTTTTCTCTCCCCCGTCCTTCCTTTCATTTCTGGTGACTCCAGAGAAGACTGAACAGCATCCCAGATCCTGCCCAGAACTGGGTTACATATTACTGCTCTTATCAATGTGAGTACGTTGGGTTTTACTGCAGTCTCACCCATTTCCAGAAGAGTTATTTCTCACCAAACTCCAGACTCCTAATCAAATAGGGTGAGACTATATTAGTTAGGAGCCTGGGGCCCCAGTTCCAAACAACACTGGCACTGGATGGTTCTTACTGGGTTCTAGGTTCCTAAAGCCCCCCACCCTCCTCCTCTGGAAAGGATACTAGGAACAAATGCTAATTAGAAGAGTGCTGATGCAGTGGCACAGGCTGCCCAGGGGGGTGATGGAGTCCCTGGAGGTGTTCAAGGGAAAGGTAGATACGGCACTGAGCATGGGTGGGTTGATGGTTGGACTGGGTGACCTTAATGGCCTTTTCCAACTGCAGTGGTTCATCTCACAGCATCTCACAGCATCTCACTCTGCCACACAACTCAAGCACAACTTGTCCTGGCCAGGGCAGGAGAATTATATCAGAGCCTTTCACAGGAAAGAATTTTATAATCATGAGAAAACAGCTGCAGAAGACAGGGAAAGTTCAAAATGAAAGTGGCAGGGAGAAATGGTGTGGGCTTGCAAGAAGTCACTGCAGGAATTCTGCTCTTAAACATGTCTGAAATCCCTCCAGAATAAAACATGTTATTTTGGAGAAGGATGTTTTTTCATAGCCAGCATACAAGGATCAGTTGCCAGTGAACAAGCACAGCAAAAGAAAATACTGGAAAACAATTGGAGATTGTACTAGTGCTAATCACACTGATTAGCACACAACATTGGCCTCATTAACACAGTTGCACCTCAACTTAAACACATTGAGAACGCAAAGGGACTAATGAAATGCACACAAGCATAATTAAACTGGTTCATTCCAGCCTCCAGTCCACTCAGAGGGGTTTTCTCTCCTCCTGCCCTGCATGCGAAGCCATCTGTAAAACTGATGTGGGAGCTTGCATCAGGACAGCAAACATCTGCAAAACCCAGAAAACTCTCAGGTCAAGCTGGATTTGGCTCCCTGAGTGCAAGCAATGAATGCAAACTCTGTTCTGTGTTGCACACCCACAGCAGGATATGGGCAGAGCAATGCATGGGCCAGGACCTTCAGTGAAGCCTCCAGCACATAACATAGCCTGGATTTTATATCACACACACGTGCTTTCTCCAAGCTCAAAAGACAGACTGTTCTTGCTCAGCAGTGTTTTTCCCCATGTTTATTTTTTCCCTGAAAAAAGTTCAAAACAATTGTTTTCTGTGATTTAACATGAAGGTAAGAGAGACAGGCTCCTCCATCCTCTTCCAAACAGCATCCATTGCCACATGCACCTCAATTGTGTCATTTGGAAGACGTGTTTCCTTCATCTCACTTTCCCCAGGCTTTCTATTGACACCACTATTACAGAAATTGCTAGGTTTTAATGCCCTCTATCCCAAATGGACTGGAACTATTACATAGCTCAAGTTTCTTGTTTCCTGTTATCATCCAAAAACTGAAGATCTGAATAATCTTTCTGATGCTGCATAAAGTGCTGTTAGATACAAAGGGATTTTATCAGGGCAGAGATGCACCTCTTGCCAGGCATTCCTTGTATACCCTCCTGGATGCTCACAGGTGCAGACAGTGACAGATGAAAACATACAAATTCAACCTTCCTACACAAACCAACCCAAAGCTTCACTTGTCCTACATCAGGTGAGGAACCAGCAACCCTCATTCTATACAGAAAATCCCTCAGCCTAGACTCCCAGACAGAACCCAGCAGCTTTAAAGGTTAATTTCTAGGCACATATGTACGCTGATGGCTCAGCCAGCCTCATTATTAGTTTAGTAGGCTACAAAACTCTTAGTACATCTTGCCACGCTCTGCACTAGGACATTAAGCTGTAAGAATTTTCCTCTTGACACCAACATTTCATTATCTGCTTCTGTTGATTATTCAAATTGCATTAGATGTCGAGCCTTGCTAGATTCAAAGACCTCAGTGAGACGAAGGCAGTTATCTCCAGCACAGACAACACCAAGGAAGTGAGCATAAAGCCACACCATCCCTCAGGATAATAAGCAGGAGATGTGATATGAAGTACCAATGCCTGTCCCCCATTCCCTCCTGAAGATGTTCCATAGCAGAAACATTCAATTTCACAACCTTGGTCAGACAAAAACAATGGAACTCTCACAAAAAAAAGAAAAGAAATTGGAGATTGCCTAATTATTCTCTCAACTAATAGTGTTAACCTCATTTTCTCCTGCTAAGTGAATATCCTATGTGAGCTCAGTGCTAAAAGCAGCTGAATGTCAAAGACATTGATCTTGGCTCCAACCTTTGTTTTTATAGGGTTTGCATCTACCCTGTTTTGGCACCATGCTATTGGTTTCTATTAGTGCCAAAGTACCATTCTGTTTTGTTTGTGCTTGCTCACAGAGCCCAGCCCTTTGAGGGCAAACACCAGCCTGGGTACATGGGGAAGCTAAGCTGTCATGGGAAGAGGTTCCTCCTGCCCTACGGCATCCTTCTCTTCCCAGTACTTCCATGCTACCACCTGGAGGGGTAAAATGATTTACACATGGATTCACCACCTCATTTCTGTTCTGAAATCACTATGGACTCTGCCATGGGGTTCTGCCCACTGGCAAAGCACGACCACCCATTGCTGGCAGTGATGGGAAGCAGAGGGATCTGCAGCTGCACCCTCCTGACTTGGAACCACAGGGTCACTGTGAAAACAGTTCTCCCTAGTTTTGCCCTGCACAAACCACAGGATCATTAGATTTAAAGCTTATCTCTGACTTCTTGCAATAAACTACTTCTACATTCAGAGCATCATCATCCTTTCATTTCTGTTTCTTTCTCCCAGAATGCTGGATGCTGCCTCCAGCTCCCTGCCTGCTCTCCAGAACATGAGTACGAAGCATTCGCTGTCCCCTCATGATGATACACTGCATAAAGGCACATTAATCACAGAGCCCACATTCATTTATTCACAGCATTATAAACACAAAGAAGTTCTTTTGTTTTGAAGATTTGTTTCCTTAACAAATGAAGGTGGGGGTGCCGAAAGAGAAAAAGAAAGGAGAAGGAAATAAAAGAGCTACATCAAAATATTAAATGTGGGAGAATATCAAGCCAATGCACTCACAGATTTCTTGCCAAAATATTTGAAGGACTCCTATATCTGAAACCAGGACAGAATAATAGGAGCAGAAGTGTTAAATCAACCTGCTTAACAATTAAAAACTAAATAAAAGATGAAAAGAAGCTCTGACTGAAGAGATTTCTCTGCAGTCCCAAGGAGCTCCTGCTAAGCAGGAGAGCCCTTGTAAGGAGAAATTTCTTCTCTAAAGGAGCAGTGATGCAGTGGCACAGCTGCCCAGCTGTGGTGATGGTGGTGGAGTCCCCATCCCTAGAGGTGCTCAAGAACCATGGGGACGTGGCACTGAGGGATGTGGTCAGTGGGCATGGTGGGGTGAACTGAAGTTGGACTGGGTGATCTTGGAGCCACTCAGATTGGAAAAGACCACTATGACAATTATGTCCCAAGCCCACAGCACCCATCTGAAGTTCAGCAGATGGAGAAGAGGCTTTCTGGTACTTGCCTTCGTCAAGCCACAAACCTTAACACTGGGGGAAGTGACATCTGCAGCTGCTTACCTTCAGGGGAAAGGATGAGTGTGGTGCTGGGAGGGCTACTTTGTGAGCATCTCCCACAATTACAAAGCATGATATTGGCAAAAACGCCATTTGCAGGAAGGGTGATCACTCTCAAAACCTAATTAAGCCTTGCCTACAACTAAATGTCAGAGCAAAGTAAAGGTGTCTGCTCCAATTTTGTCAAGAGCCTTGCAGCATTTCCATAACAGACAGTTTGATTTTTGACAGAACCGTGATGCGTGAAGTCAAGGCTCGCCTGCAAACTGCAGATGATGAAGACATGATTAAGGGAATAAAAATCACCGCTGGAGATGGTGGTCTTAATTAGCTCCCACCCTCTGAATGCTTGCCTGCATTAACTCTGCTCTACGGCCATCTCAAGTGGGCACAATTCTGAGCAGCCAGCAATTTCCTGTAACACCCAGAAAACACAGTAACCTATAAAGCAGGAGGTGGATGCAAGTTATTAAGTCTTCCAAACTCCTTGCTCAAATTCCAAGCCGGCCATTATTTTGTAGTTAATCTTCTGTCCATTTGTGGTGATGAGGGAGACAGATGTTTAATTAGTTTTAACAAAAAAATTCCATTAAAAATTGCCTTGCTTCTACTGAGCTAGATTTATAACCTGTGTAGACAGCACTGAAAAGCCAGAGAAAAATATTCCGTGGGGAACACAAGAAAATGTGCATCTCGGAACATTTTCTCCTGCACTCGGGGACCTCCAAGGTCTGCGGAACTGGAAAGAGAAAAACACGTGCATTTTTCAGCTGTCACCATCACTTATTCACTTAACAAAGGAAGAAGAAAAGCCTAATTACTCATGGGTCCCTTTTTAATTTGCAGGGTTAGCGATGTTTAAAAAAAAAAAAGAAAAAGAAAAAAAGAAAAGAAAAACACACTGATGAATTACCCCCGTGCTTACAGCAATAAAAGGAAAGCAGTGTTTCTGAGCAGCCATGTCCAGAGCAGAGTGCTGTCGGATTGCAGCCCACCCAGCTGCTCCAGTCTTGTGCTCCCAGCAGCCTTTGTTTACAAGATTTTAAGCAATGTTGTGCTCAGGGATCAGTTTCAAAGCTACTCTGTCCAAACAATCTCATCAAGGCCGCTGGCTTGCTCAACCTCCTTGTGCACCACTTCCCTAGCATTCCAGATTCAGCAAGCAAAGGTCTTAATCGTTATTTATTTATGCTGAATTTAAAAAGCACTTTTTCCTATCCCCCCCCCTTCCCCATCTTTCTCCTTTCTTCCATATTCTACTTGCACTTAATAGGCCCCTTCCATCACACACCCCAGCTGGAACAGGAAGACTCTTCCCATGCAGGCAAGCTGTCGTTAACAAAATAACTACAACCGATTTCTAGCTGACACTTTTCATCAGACTTCTTACTACCATTCTTTGGAGTGCAGAGATCTCTCTGGTCCTGGTTCTTTCTGCCCTTTGGACCCTCCAGTTCCCCACACCACGCTTGGGACAGCAGACCCATCCCAAGCAGGCTGCTAGTATGCATTTCCCTTTGTAGTTTGCTTACCTCTTCTAATTAACATTGCAAGACTTGATGCTCTCCCTTAACCTATAAGGTCCTAGCACACACCGTCACATCAAACCCTTCAATTAAATATTTGCAAATACTAATCAAGACAAATCTGGGGGCCCTGCACAGCCACATCAGTGCAAATTGGGTGTAGACATAGAGCTGATAGGGAGCTGAAAGGATTTCTTTTGATCACAATAAAAGCCTGTGAGCACAATGGCTTTCAGGCTGCATACTCCTGTTTTCTCATACAAAAAGAAACTGCAAGCAGCTCTTTCAGGGCAGATTTCGGCCTTATACTAAATTGAATCTTTTTTCCTTCTTTAAACAACACTGTGCTGTGGGATAAAGAGAACAGCAAACTGCATTAGCAGGGGCCATTTTTTAAACTGCTGTTACGAAAAGCAGGTCTTTGAGTAAACAACCCTGTGTCCAGACTGAGCCTGAGAAGCATCCACTAAAACCACTGGAAGAGTCACAGGGCACACATGGGTCTCCTGCCCTGAGCACCTGACCAGCTGTAGGTGCCCCTGTTCACTGCAGGGGAGTTGGACCAGGTGGCCTTTAAGGGTCCCTTCCAACTCCAACGATCCTATGGTTCTACAGGAAGCAATAGCCATCTCAGAGCAGCCCTGGGAATTTCCTGCAGCTTAGTCACTGCCTTTCAAGGGACAGGTGGATTCCCATAGTGCTGTTTCTCCCTCCCTCCCCCCCCCCTCCATCCCACATGAAGTAGGGCTCTGGGTTCCTGGGTATGGGGAGGGGGAAATAAATCTCAACAGGGAAGTCACTGCACACTTTGCTCCCCTTGCGCTCTGCCTGCACAACTCCACCAGCTCCCATCGTCTCTTCAGTGCAGCATCCACCCCAGTGGCCTCCCACACAGCAGGATGGAGCCAAGAATAAATATCATAGAATGGCTTAGGTTGGAAAGGGCCTTAAAGATCACTGAGTTCCATCCCCTTGCCATGGACAAGGCTGCCAGCTACCAGACCAGACTCCCTAGGGCCCATCCATTTCTGCCTTGAATAGCTCCAGGGATAGTGCACCTACAACTTCTATGGACAAAATATCATTTGGTATGGTCCCAAAACTAACTGAACACTTGAAGTTTCAGTATGTACTCAGAGAGATAGATTTTGAGCTCTGGGATTCAAATTGGATGACTAATATGAATGAGTTCATAGAAATGGAAATCATCCCCATCTGAAGTGGAAGAAAACTCAGAGCTTAGCACAGTCAGGTCTGGGGAGCTGGGTAATTTCTGAGGATAGCAATAATTAAAAAAAGTAAATCTATCAAGGCAAAGATGGCAGCGGGTGCTAGGGAACTGCAAATGTAAAACAACGTTTAAGAAAAGCCCATTAATTCAATTGCAAATGTGTGCAAGATTTCCTGAACAAGTTATGAAGGGAACAGTAATTAAAAGATATGGTGGTTAATGGAAAGTGGTATAAAAAGTAGCACGATTTACAAAAGGAAGCCAACAAATCCAGTATCTTTCTTTAGAAAGATAACTGGTTCTCAGCAAGGGAAATATGGTAGATCTAATCTGTTTGGATATCTGTGAAGAACTTGGTAATAAACTGCTAGCATATCACCAGTATTTCCCACTAAACTGTGTCCTTCAGTACAATATCTAAACATTTCTTGAGCACCTCCAGGGTTGGTGACTCCAGCACCTCCCTGGGCAGCCCCTTCCAGCATCTGATCACTCTCTCAGAGAAGAATTATTTCTAAACACCCAACCTGAATCTCCCCTGGGGCAACTTGAGGCCATAAGGAAATCCATTCAGGATCTTCTTCCCACATATGGTTATGA
This sequence comes from Lagopus muta, assembly GCF_023343835.1. Taxonomy (NCBI): domain Eukaryota; kingdom Metazoa; phylum Chordata; class Aves; order Galliformes; family Phasianidae; genus Lagopus; species Lagopus muta. The sequence goes on along the minus strand of NC_064442.1, from coordinate 7,608,674 downwards.
AATCACCACTTTGGGAATGGCAATACTGTTCTTCTAAAAACTGAGTTGCCATTTTTATAAGGTGCAAACAGATCCTTACTGGTGACATACACGAATCCCTGCCCAGCTGATAGTCACATCTCACTTGGCACTAACCAGTTGCCAGCACAATGTTTTCTTCATGCTTTGTTCTTGTCTTCCCATCTCTTACCTTAGATAAACATTAAAGGATTAAGGTCACTGCTGTTGTGGGTTTTTTTTTCCATAGTAGATTAAATTCAATTTTCACATTTCTGATGCTTTATAAATCTACACGCAGAATGAGCTTGTTTCAAGGAGCTCAACAATTTCCTGTCCTTAGAAGCAGAATGTGACAGTGCTGTAAATCTCCTTTGTTTTTAAAATGTTTTGTAGGAATTTCACATCATAAAACATCATGCTTCTAATCTCCCCAGTCATGTAGTTCTTTCCACAGTGCAGAACAGCAGTTTGGAGAAAGATACCTACCAGCAAGGAAAAGATGTTGGACCATCCTCCTGCCATCAAATGGAGGAGCTTACTGCATTTTTTAAATGACTGTTTAACCAATACTATGCTGCAAACCCAACAGCAATCACTGCAGAAATGCCCAGTGCACAAGTTCCCTCAGCCACAGGAAGATCTGATACCCTGCAGGAATGACATTGGTCCAGACTGCAGCCAACCATACAGGGCTCAGGAGATCTCTCAAAGCCATCCTCCTCTTGGCTTTCACAAACACATATCCACCCAAGCTCTCCTTGCTGCCCCAGCTATTTGCCCCACAAAGCATGATTTTCCCATTACTAGCAGTGGCAGTTCACCAGCATGAATGCATATGTATGGCAATTAAAGAAATAAAATCAGGGAAGGCTGCTCACACTGAGCAGTGTAACTGCTATAAAACTCAGGCTGCACGACCTCATACAGCTCTTCACCCCAACCACAGCAAGCCAGAGTATTAAAAGGAAGCAATTTGAATATTGTAGAGCAAAAACAATATAGAAAGCTGGCACATAATTTTCCTGTCCCCGGGCCATAATGTAGCAGTGCTGCAAAGGTGCCTATTTTGGAAATACCACACAGGCACTTTCTGCCTCCATCCCAGCATGCTCTAATCAAAAGCATCCTGATCTCAGGTTCAGGAGCTATTTGCAAGAACAGCCAACAGCACGCAAGCTATCAGGGAGATTGCTGAAGAGCAGAGTTCTGCACCAAGCAGGCTTGCTAGGACATCACCTACTCAAGGATGTGAATGATAATTCGGAATATTTCTACTTTCTGTGGTGTCCGGCAGCAGCATCTTTCCACTACTTGAAGGAAGCTTATAAAAAGCAGGAGGGGGACTGACTTTTCACGCAGTCTGATAGTGATAGGATGAAGGAGAACAGATTTAAACTAGAAGAGGAAAGATATAGGTTTGATGTTAGAAGAAATTCATTATTCAGAAGGTGGTATGTCACTGGAACAGATTGCCAAAGTTGTCCCATCCCTGGTCAAGGGCTGAAGGCTGGGTTGGATGGGGCACTGGGCAACCCAAGCTGGTGGGTGGTAACCAGACCACGGCGGGGCTGGAACTGGATGTGTTTTATGGTCCTCCCAGCCAAGCCCTTCTTGGATCACGGTGTGGTGAAGAATGCTGAGGGGAGGCTGGGGGTGGGATGGGAAGGTGCTCAACCCATTGGGAAGGCACCTATAAGAGCAGCCGCATCAACAGTTGGACACTGGCTTGCCAATAAGCAACAGAAGTAGGACCTGTCATGATGTAATTTGTAATCATTTAGCTGCTTTAAAGCAGCTCAGGCACGCATCAATTCACAGCTCTGCTTTCCCTGAGACTACAGGTTCAGCCACAGTGGAACAGAAATCAATGACAGTGAGCCAGAGCTCACTTTTTATTGCAGGAATAATGAATAAACAGCCATTCCTTGCAAAGGGTAACACCTACAATTGGAATCCTAGCAAGCTTAAAATATATGAACGTGGCAAGCATTTGATCTTTTATGAGAAGGGGCAGAATATAAATTTATTTCTGGAGAATATTTTGGTTTTTCACATCTCATGATGAATATTTCAGTCAAAAAAATCAAATCAGCTCACATTACCACACGTGTATCAGATCGTACCAAGATACCACTCAGAAGGTAACTGAATAAAGATTTTAATCTTAGATAACACTCAATAAGTAAAAGTGTTTTCTCACTATTAAAAACAATACTGCTCCTGCTTAACAGGTGGCAGAGGCTATGACAGCTTTTGAAGAGATTGCAGTACTGAGCTGGACACTATGACAGAGTTGACAGTACCTCTACATTGGTCTTCAGAGAAGAAAATTTGATTGCAAAGTTCCAGTCTCACAGCATCTCGGGAGCTCACTGGGAGCCATCTATGTGTAAGAGGCTCAGAAATGTACAGATGATTAAGTGCTACGTGCAGGAAGTTATATATTTCAAGAGACAAGAAAGCTGACACCGATCTTTCACTGTTTCACTCCAAGCCCTAATCAGCCACCACTGGAGCAGCACCACAACCACTTGCCTGGGGGTGTTTGTCCCCCTGCATGTTTTGGGGGTCCCAAGATCACCCAGGCCAAGGCCAGCCACTCCAGGACTTCTTTGGACACCTCAGCTCCTGGCTTCCAAGCTGGCCCCTTCCTCACTGCCAAACACCACAACACCACCCTTCTGCAGCACAGCAACCCTGCCCAGCTGGGTGCCCAATAGATACAAAGCCCAGCTACATCCCAGGAAATCCCTGCAGCCAGAATTACAATTGGTTGAGAATGCTTAACAACACAATTAGTTTCAAATGACCTGCTCTTAAGATGCAAGGCAAAAAATATCAAGTCAGGAGGAGTTCTCTTCTTTAATTAACTTCAGTGGAAAATAACTTTGTCAGATCAGGTATGGATGTGTTTGCTTTGGTTCACTAGATTTCCTAATAAACACATTAGCCATAACTTACTATTCCAATCTTAATTGTGCAGCTATAACAGAACTCAATAAAAAGCACTGTTAACTCTTGCAAAGCTGCAGTTGCTCTCATTATTGCTCCCAGATGGCTGTGGCTGCCCTGGAGTGCAAGTAGCAGGGACCTCACTGACCCATGGGAGAGGCAGAAACAGGGATAGTAATACACAGTTCAAGAAACACGTCATGGAGTTTCATAAATTCTTACTTGTATGAGCACAGCTTCTCAAGGAGAAAAAAGAGTGGGCAAGGAAAAGTGACAGAGACATGAAGAACCCTGGTTTTGTGTGACAATTCACGTTTCTATTTCTCCTGATGAGCTGAGCAGCAGCAATTGCTCCCTATGTAAGTATAGAGCACTGATTTGTGAGATGGATGCACTCCTTCTCTACACGTATCCTTCAACCGCCGCAGAAATTAACCTCAGCCAATCCATCATTCTGCTATCAGCATCTATCACTGTGTATTAACTCTGGTGACAGGACAAAGTTCAGATATAGGCCTCTAAACCCTGCCTGGTGCAAATGAGCTTACGCAGCCCCAGCTTCTGTCATCTCATGAGAAGAAATAATACCGACTACCTCCAGTTTAACAACGAGCGCAGACTGCATATTGCACATTTACAGGTACCCTGGAGAAAGGTGGGGAGAAATGCACTGCTGATGAGTTATATAGAAGAGCTCCCAGCGCCTATTAGACCTCTAATATGATGTAGTCTATTAAGGGGAACACAGGATGAATTACTGTACTCCATTCATTTTACGAGCACCAGGCAAGAGGTTAGTGGACAGTAAGAAGTTCTCTGACTGAAATTCAATCAGACAGCAGGTAGCACACAAGTTTTCCAGTGCTGTTCCACCCATCATCACTTGAAAGGAGAAAAATGATCCTTGCTTAGCTGTGCTGATGGAGAATTATTATTGCCGTGCTGGGGTGGGGGGATTTTCTTCCCAAAATAGGCTCTGATCTCTGGCTGAGTTCTTTCACTTCTGCATCTTCCCCAAAGCCAACCATTTCCCAAACCACTCATTTCACATGCTTCCAAAGTGATATAAATTTGTTCCACTCCTTGGTAAACTCCATTTCGGCCTAAAACAGTGGCAATGCCACAAAGGAAAATAAATTTGACTTCTTTTGGTCAATGGAGCATACTGGTCATGGACAAAATCTCCAGTTTTCTCCTTCCCCTTGGAAGGACATCCTGTATGTGGCCTCACATTGCTCAAAGCAGCTGTGTTTGGGAATGGTGGTTGCAGATGTGCCCAGGAGACTAAATTGCCCCAGACAGGCTGGGGAACCAAGGCATCCACAAGCTCCCTTTCAAGTTCCCCTGCTCTTTTATGAATGCTCTGCATAAAAATGGTAAAAAATAGCACAAAAACAGCCTCTACTGTAACACAGCAAAAGGCCCAGAGAGCTTCAGTTTAGGTCAAGGGAAAGATTTAGAAGGACCAAGAGCACGGGAACAGTCAGCAGCAAAATATTGCCAATTAACATAAAAAGCACACAAGATGTTCATTCTATTTAAGCTAGTTAAATACAGAGATTAAATGCTATGAACTATTAAATAAAATTAAAGCCAAAATTAACTGCCATGCATGCTACACTTAGCCTTATAATAGCTTATTAGCAATGCTCATCAAGAAGCATCACCTCAACACCGACCCCACGCTCTCCCATGCCCTGTCCCAGCACATGGGGTTGGAGCACACTCCTTGAGGGAGTCCAGCCCCATCCATCCAAGCCAGGAACAGCTGGCAACGGATCATAGCCAGCAACCATTGCCCAAACGATCAAGTGGCAGAGCTCTTCACAGAGCAGCTTTCAAGTCTCCCTCTGCTTCCACATGCTCACTTAGCTAGTCACTAAAAATATATCGCTCGCCCCAGAGACCAAGAGGATTAAGTCACAGATTTTTCAAGATATGGCTTTTTATAGGAAAGGAATTTGGTAAGCATATGGAAATTAACAGGCTCTCCAAAAAGGTTTGCTAATTTTAAATGAAGACAGCTCTGCATCACCAGATGTTTATATGCACTGACTGAAGGCTTAATTGACAAGCAATAATTGCTTATTCTTCCCAATATATGGTGAATTACACTTCTCCCACTCAGCTCATAGCACTGATTAGAAGCCCCGCGATGGCAGGCAGAGCAACTCTGATGGAGTCATCTTGGAGAGCAGGAGCTGCACAAACTCCTGCACAGGAGCAATTCCTGCTGCCCACAGGAGCACAATGGGAGTTGTATCGAGCTTTGGCAGAAGTCCATGGTATTCATGAGGGCTGGGTTCCCACAGATCTACTTAAAGCAAGACTGAGCCACAGAAACCAGCAAGTTCACAAAGTGGGAAAATATTTTTCAGAAAGCATTTAATGGGTTGAGGAGCAGAAGTCCATTTGGAGCTCTTCCCAGAAGACTTGGAGATTAAGTTGGAGGAAAGCATTCTCACTGGATGCCAAGTCCAACAGCTCTCCAGCCCAGGAGCAGCATTCCTAACAGGAGGGTGCAAAACGGTCAGTGTTGAAGAGGTCCTATACAAGACAACAAAACTTCCCCTTTATTAAGTACTGGTTTCAGTGCTCAAGCAAATGCATCAAGTGAGATGCACCATGGCAAGGCTTTACAAGTGCTCTCACAACCACCACCCCCCATACAGCAGTGAGACATGGCTTAGTGGGCTTGGAGATGGGTTGATGATTGGAATAGATGATATTAGAGGTCTTTTCCAACCCTAATGATTCAGTAGTTTCAAAGGCTTTGATAAGACTATCACACTGCAGCATTTTCCAACTCTTACCAGGTGAGAAGTTCTTTGAAACCCAAAGCAAGGGTATTACAGTGCTCTTTATTTTCTGAATGTTCATTCTGTGTCAATGGAAAGAGTTTCAGCTTTTCTACATTTTCTGCTCTGGATACAGTCAATATTTAGCCTAGACTGGCTGACAAACAGTTAAATGTCTCCAGCTTCTTTTTCAGTTAAGGCTCTCTTGAAAACAACCTATATCATATTTAATGAACTTGAAGCAATTAGTGCTTATTCAGTAAGTTTCACTGGACTTAATTTTTGTTTTGTATGCAAACAGCATTTCTGATAGGTTCAAGTAAAGTGTTTCTTAAAATTAAAAACTGCTGCTGGAAGATGTAATCTAGCATTTCCTTCAAACTAATGCCAAAGTTAATGAAAGCAATCTTGAAGAACGCTACTGTTCCACAGAGCTCTTAAAATAAGAGATGGATAAGAAGGCACACTCAGTAATAAGGCATTTTCACAGAGGTCCTGGGTTCACCTTCCCTCACAGGGTACTCAAAGAGGTCATCCTTCCTGCCCTCAAGCATATTGGGTCTTCAGATATAGCATTGTTCCCGAAAGGGCTGCTGAAGAGACACAGCAAAAGGTAGAGAAGAGCTAACAAGACTCAAATGAATAGTTGCTCATCCGTCCTTTCCTCTTGCCTAAGGGAAGGAAAAGTCTGCAACAGCAGGAGAAGTGGTCCCAAGCAGCAGCAGAAGCCTTAGAAAGCCTCTAAATCCCCACATCTCTGATTTGCCTCCTATGTTTCAGCAGTGGGTTTGCTGGGTGGATAGGGAGTACTCCTACTTCATCCCCTGAAGACAGGTCCTATTTCAGTGCCAATGACTTGGCAAGCATTGCCAAAGGCTTTGCAGCTTGGGAAAACATCCCATGTTAAACACTGCACCATCACAGGCTTCTGCTGTTTAAGTCAGGGAGATGAGACAAGAACAGAGGAAAGCTGTGAGGCTGAATTGCATCTTTGAGGAATTTCTAGGGCTCCAGCAGTGATGCCCAATTAACAGAAACAACCAGTGCCAAGAGCTCTCCCAAAGCACTAGGCACAGATTACTTTGCAAAACACAGACATCAACTTACCACATTCACATACTGTGCTCTCCAGAGGTTCTACTGCATGTCACCAAGGAGATGCTTCTCCTTAATCTATTACTATAGGCTACAGGCTTAGAAGAAATACAATGAAAAGGAGAAAAATGAGGATAACCTAAAGAAAAAACATCTGCACCTGCTCTCAAGAAAACAGACAGCTCATCCATCAGCCAAGAATTAAGCAGGAATGGTGGCTCAGTTTGGCGGCTGCTGCTGTACCACCCCAATAAACGGGGGAGTTTAGCCAGGATTCATTCATTCCACGTGCCACTGAGGGTTGTTTGATACATGATTGGATGGAAAATATTGAGAACCATTGAGTGCTTCTGCAGCGATACTCCGATTGATGCTCAGGAAAATGAGTTACTACCCCTGTTTAGGCCAAAGCTTAACATGGCAAAGCTTGTCATAGACTAGCTTAGATTTAAAGGGACCTTAAAGATCATCTAGTCCCAATCCCCACCGTGAGCAGGGCTGCCAACCACATAATTCCCCTACTCTACTTCCAGACATGGGAAAACACAAAATGGATGTGGGTGTTCAGGGATAGCTGCATGAATTGACTGTGAGATTCTCAGCTGCCCCATCCACACTGTCCAGGAGGAATACCTGCTGCAAGACCATCTGGTGAGCTGGGAGAAGGGGAGCAGGAAGGGTTAAAGGACCACTCTGAGGCAGACAGACAGGTCTGGCATTGTTGCAGGAAACTCCTAATAGGGAGAAAAAGGAAGGGACAGAAGAGAGAGAGCTAATTTGAGACCCAAAACAGCAGGCAACAAGTGAAACTGCGCTGATGGACAGTTGGGAACACAGAGAAAAGAATTGAAGACGACTGAGAAGTGCTTTTAGGGCATGAAATTACAGGTAGAGATATCTAGCTGGCTTAAATACAGAGGCAATTGAATTTGAGCTCATTGGGGTATTAGGGTCTAACACAAGAAAACCAGTGACCTCAAAAAAAAAAAACCCACACCACTACTTTCTTCTTTTAGGACAACAGCTTTTGAATATTCTTGTTCTATCTATTTCTAGTCACTGAAAACTTTCAAGAGCAGATGTGACCCTTGGAGGCTTCTCTGCACTACAGAAAGAGGGAGACGCTGCTTTCTGCCATAGAATCATGAGGACTGGAAAGGACCACTGAGCTCACCCTGTCCAGCTGTCAGCCTCTCCCACCATGCCCATTAACCTCATTCCTCAGCCATGGCACACTGCCTTGAGCACCAGCTCCACATTCAGACAGAAAACTGCTATTTCAGCCTTAAGTTCAGGGCCGTTGCCTTGGTGTCCTCCAGCTCCTAAACAGCACAGGCAGCTTTGAGATGGGCACCTTCTCACCCCGCCATGGTGGCAGCTCCTGCTCCGTGGCACAGGGGATGCACTTGGTGCTTCAGAAGAGAACAAGCTGCTGCAGGAGAACCAGCACATTTGAATTCCTGCCCAGCAAATCATCCCCCTGAACAGGAACTTTCAGATCAGCGTTTATTAATTCTGAAGTGTGATTTTGTTTCCAAGAAACTTTGTCGGTTGCAACAATAAAAAAAAAAAAAAAAAGAAAAACTGCTGCGCTGGCAAAGTTTCTGATTGAGGAGAATTCAAATGACAGCACAAGTGTTTTGCTGATAACAAAATCATATACATTTGTTTTATAGCCACTGCTATTCACTGCAGAATATTTATGGCATATGCAGAAAAATTCTATGCATTCAGCACAGTTTAGAATCCTTTCCCCTGGATGGTACTTTTTCTGGCCAGAAGCTTTGTCTGGATTGCATAAACCAACACATCCACTGCAGAACTCTCCTGCTCCCACGTGCAAGGCACATAAACTCGCATACAGCTGCTTTCCTCCTATATTTCCACTTAAACCCAAGCAATGTTAGTCTAAGCAGATACTTCGCTATAACCTGTTTCCAGGCAGCCTACCTTATACCTGTTGTTTTATCCAGCTTAAGCCTTGTTTTTAAAATACCTCTTGCAGTTAAGACTGGGGGCATAAGGCAATTTCCAGCTCTGGCTCCTGCCTCACTCAGTTTGTCTAATAGATCTTTGGGCAATGCTGCAGATTACTTGATGTCTGCTGGATCTCATGTTGTCACCTCTGAAAAAGTGCTGATAGACACTGATGGCTGCAGGTCAGAGCAAACAGCTGGCAAATGGCTACTAGCATTGCTGTGGAGGAAGCTAGACTATCAAGCCTGGAGCATTTATCAGGCTGCAGGGAAGCTGACTTGCCTGCTAAACAGGGTGGTTGGCTTCCTCATTCAGATGAGGAGGGAGTAGGGACTCATATGGCTGTTTGCTGGAAAGGAACAGCTTTCCAGCCCAGCGATACAGCCTGCCTGAATTGCCACTATCCTGACAGCTAGGATATATTGCTTTACTCTTCCTTTCAGAGCAGAACTCGTGGATTTGCAGCGCAGCTCCTAATCATTAATCATCTAGACCCAGAGATTTGACTTTCATGCAACTCCAACAGAGCCCTTTGATATTCAACAGACAGCTTAACCCCCAAGTGATGGCTCTGACACCAGGTTCAAACACAAGTCAAGACCATGTACTTCTACAACGCTGAAGTGGGAGGCACTACAAAGGGCCAGGACACCACCACTGGGACCTGCCTTCCCATTCACTGAGAAGGTCTTCAGCCTATCTGCACCAAGTCAGGATATCCAGTTAAACTGTCCAGGCTCACGTCTGCCAAGTGAAGACACCCCAGGTACGTTCAGACAGGAGACTGCCCAGAATTTGTCACTCACCTACCATCGTTACCAAGCACAGCTGGTGTCCTGCATTTCTCATTTGAGCTCAATCAACAAAAAGGCTATTACTGTTATCAATATACCTTAGACTCCTGGAGTCATCAGACCTACAGCCCCAACAGCTTTAAAGTCATGAATTAAACCCTAAGAGTCATTATTTTAAAAGTTCCATCCATAGAATCATTAAGATTGGAAAGCTGGAAAAAGATAGGCTAAGATCACTGTCAGCTCATCCTGACCATGCCTATCACCCACGTCCCTCAGTGCCACATCTTCACATGTTCTTGATCACCTCCAGGGACACTGGCTCCACCACCTCCCTGGGCAGCCTGTTTCAATTCATTACCAGTCTTTCAGATACTGCTTTCTCTTCTAACAACCAACCTGAACCTCCCTCACAACTTGAGGCCATTCCCATTCATCCTACCAGTAGTTACTTGGGAAAAGAGGCCAACCCCCACCTCACTCCAGCTGCTGCAGTGGCATGCAAGTGCTCACATCAAAGTTTGCCCCTGCAAGGGGAAATTGTTAAAAGAACAGCCTAATTTCTGTGTGCAATAGGAATTAAAGAAAAATCCAACATGTTTGTCAAGCTGGGCTGCTCTTCAGTTAGTTTTCTGCTTTATAAAATAATCCTATTGGAAACACCTCTGTGCATACATTCAGTAACACTGTTTCAACACAAGAGGAAACCCTACCCAATATCATAGATAGCTTTAACAAATATTGGAAGGATTGCTCTGCAAATACTAGAGTCCTGCACGGCACTGGAATCAAGAACAGAGCTGGCAGGTGGATGTATTATATCTGTGCACAAACACGCCACTCTCCTTCAGCAAGGAGGGCTCATGCCCTCGTGGTGATATTCCCTACAGTGTGGGTCTCAACTCAGTTGACAACAGCAGAAGGCAAACTCACAGAATAACATCCACTACAAAAAAGTCACAAGGAGCTCCCATGTTCACAGCCCCAGTAAGGCAAAGGCTCTGTTAAGAATGGGATCAGCCACTCAAGTGTGACAGTAGACTTCATTCATAAGTGAGAGCCAATGGAAGTAGGATCATAGGGGTTGGAAGGGATCTCTGGAGATCATCAAGTCCAACTCCCCGATGCCTTGCTTTGTTCCATGGGCATTCCATCTGATGCGGGCTGGCTTTTGGGAAGTTGAGAGCAGATTTAGGAATCAGCAAGTGTTTACATGAAGAAAGAGATCAGGCAATTTACATGGCCCCATTTCATTTTAGGTAGATGAGAAAGAATCAACAAGGTAGGAAAAAACTGTTAAGATCTACTCCAATCATAAATGCTGGTAGGGCAAAAAGAAAAAAAAAATACATGATAAACTTTAAGACCCCAAATAAACCTGGAAATTTAGAGCAATTTGCAGATTCAAAACACACTCATCTCGGCTGAACCAATTAGTATTTCCTGCTACTAGTTGCAAGTTGTTCTTTCTGGAGAGCACTGAGTGCTCTAAAGCAGCTGTGTAACTCCTACAGGCACTAATAATTCCTCTAATAATTTTTAAGCCCCCTACCACACTGCCATTCAGGTCTCAGGGCTCATCTGTTGCTTCACAGAGGCCCTTTGTTAAGGCCTGATGTGACTGACTGTACACTGGCTGGGATGAGCCAACTCTCACCAAATACAGCTTTAACAAATTCTATGTAGCCAACCGGAAAGTTAAGCACTGTCTTTTTCTCTGGGATTTATTAAGGTTGAAGTGGTTTTTATAAGAGTCTTCTCAATGCGCTGCTGCTATCTTCGCTTGAAGATAAATTAAGGTTGTGATCAGATTTTCTTTCACAGGAATTGACCTGATGGTCAGAGATGATGCCTCATGCATTATTCCACCCAGCGCAGGAAAAACCTCAACTGCAGCTTTCTGCAAGAGGCCAGTTTTGAGTGCTCAAGGAATCTGACCATTAGAAATCACTAGATAATACTGTTAACCAACAGCAGCTGTACAACATATTTGCTTTTCATTTGACTTCACTGGAGAACAAATACTGATTCAACAGCTTAAACTCTGACCGCTTGAAGCGCACAGGGCAAAATGGGTTGCAAAACCACACAGCTCTGTGCCGATGCCTACAATCGCACCTGTGCCACAACCACAAGAGACAACTACCTCTCTTATATGCAGGGCAGACAGGATCAACCCTATTACAGCTGCTTAAACTTGCGGTTGAGCCAACAGAACTGCTGGGCAAATTCAACAAAGTTGCTTGATATCCTTCACTCCCTCAGAGACATGCTTTAAGTTCCCATGCATAGGTAAAGATCCTGAAATTACCATACATTCATAACAGGAAAACAACTGCATCGCAGACAGTAAGAGTTAGAAAGTAATTTTGTCTGTGAATTATATTTGATGAGTGTAACACAAGCCCCCAGGAAGACAACAACCTTTGTGAATGTGTTGGTAGAACAAGCCAATGATACAACTGGGCCACAAGAGAGGCTAATGAGTTTCTGTAATTATTTCAGAAACTGCTCAGGAGAAGCTGAAGATTACTGCCATTGCTCAGCAGCAGTAGAATATGAAAACCAGGGCAAGACCAGGCATCCCAATTCAACACGGACTCAGACCAGAAAAGGTGCAAAAAAAGAAAAAAAAAATTGTAGATGTTTAGCTAATCTCTGAAAAAGAGGATTGAAATAACTCATTTTGGTTTGAAAATTAAAGACTGGGAGTTCATTTACAGCCTATGACCAGATCAGGGAGACTACCAATATCAGACCCTGTCTGTTTATGCACCAAGTCCCAAGATCTGAAGAGATTTTGATCTCCACTGGCAACATAAGACAGAAATCATTCAGGCAGAAGAGGAATTTTTCTTTTGATTTCCAGAGTGAACTCATTGGTCAGTTATGGGATTAAGCCTTGGATGAAGGCAAGAAAAAGGTTTATTTTCTATACCAGCCTTTCTAGAAGCTCTCCTCACTGGATATTTCCAAGTAGCAGATACACTTTCTTCTGAAAAGGAAGGAGAAAGAAGTCTAATATTGGAAAATTAATAATTTAGGAGCAGAATCAAACTAATTGTAACTTATGTTCAATTATATAACTGCAGGAATATCAGCACAGTTTTATCATTCATACCTCATCCAATAAAACCCTCAGGCCTTTGTCTCCACTCCAGTACAACCCTGCATCACAAGAATATTTTGGCATGGAGCAGAGGGCAGCCTGACTGCAGAACAGCACCTGCTGTAAACACAGTGACTCCTTCCCCTGTGGGATGGCACCAGGATGCCCTTTTCTAATAGGAAAAAATAACAACAACAACAACCAGACAAGCACAAGACCTGAGAGCTCATTTGCTCCCATGCTCTGAGGAACTGCATTGTCAGGACATACCCAGATTCCTCATCCCAGTCCCAAAGTGCCTGGAAAATGGCAGGGCTGGGCACCAGGTGGGGATCCAGCACCTGCTGGAAGACCCATGGGCTCCAGCTGCCCAAGACCTGCGTGGGTTGGGATTTTATTCTGACCATGTGTCATTAATTACCCTCCAAAAGAGCAGGAGATCAATCCCACAATGTTTCAGCAAAAAAAAAAAAAAAATTCAGCTTTGGAAATCCAGCAATCGACTACACTGTGGCTGAACTGACTTGTGGCACGGTTTTGAGGAATTATTTCATTTTCCTTATTGATATAAGCTATGCATTCATAAGCAGCTCAGTGCCTCACCAGCCTCCTGCCAGGCTGAATATTTTAGCTGCAAGATGAGAAACGACAAAAGTTCAAGGTTGCCACAACAGCAATCAGGCTTTAGGTCTGGAAATACTGTAGACAGGTAAGCAAAATCTCTCTCAGCCTCAGGACATCTGAAATTCAATTTCATTTAATGAAGCCGGCTGCAGTGCACTGTGGCACGCAGCAGCACACAGCAGTGCTTGGCTGGAGATAGCAGTCACCCAACAGGACAACTCCATGGTGGCCAACCCAGAAGAACAAGAGCACAGACCCCCTAAAAAACAACAACAAAAAAAAAAAAAAAAAAGCAGCTGTATGCTTCCCCAGCTCATACAGAAGTAGCTGTAGTGGAGGTCAGAAGATTTCATCTATGGAGGGGGACCACAAACAGAAAGCCACGCTGTTTTTCTTAATGGTAAGCCAAGATGAGCTTTACCCACTGCAGCTTCTAAAGAGCAGTGAAGATGGTAGGAATTGACACAGGTTGCCCAGAGAGGTGCTGGGTTTCCCATCCCTGCAGACACTGCAGGTCAGGCTGGATGGGGCTCTGAGCACCTGATCAGCTGTAGGTGTCCCTGTTTGGGGCAGTTGGACCAGATGGCCTTGAAGGCTTCCTTCCAACTCAAACAATTCTATGGTGGGAAGAGCCACCAGAGCTTCTTCCCCAGTCAGGCAGTGTGACACCAGCACCCCACAGCCTGCAATGGACACTGTGGACAGGAACCTGTAAGCAGCACTAAGTGGACACATATGGTCAGAGACTGCTTTCAGAACGCAGCAATTTTGATTACATTTGTTCCTGTGACAGATTACAGCAGTTTACCTTAGGATTAAGGGCCTGCAGCTCCCATGCCCACACTGTGTTCCTTTTCTATCCAAACCTTACTTCATATTTTAAACTGCGCTGGAACTGGATTTTTTCAAAGAAAAAGTTAGTAGCCAAACAAATACGCCCATGACATTGGATGAATGATTGCACATCTGAAGCAGTGATGTCGTCAGGATTAATCTTACCTAAATATTTCATTTCTCCATGCTGAATTATGAGCTCTTTTTTTTACATAAATACTGCTGCAGATTATAGATCATTCCTGAAAGCAAGATGTGATTAAAAATCTAGCAAACCATTTGGGGAGGAAGGCTTCAGTATATAATAAGGAAAAAAAAGAATCACTTAGTTGTGACTGAAGGACCCTAGGCAGGATGACAAATTAGTCACTTATTTATGACAGTGTTCTGATTTTAACTAAGCTGGCTATCATAAACCTTTTGCTACCTTTGCCATCGTTGGATTATCATAATGAAACATTAGAGAACAAAGCCATTGGCAGTGGTTATCCCACCCCCACAGCTCTGCAAGGATTCAGTACTGTGCTCCTCACGCGTTGGGCTGTCAGTGCACTTGAGAAAATTAGAAAGCATAAGGAACGCTGTGGCAGGCAAGACAAGATGAGCTGCAATCAGGGTAAATTACTGTCTGCAAAGGATAAATCCAGTACACAAGAAGAGAAAATGTTTATTATGACTATCAGACATACCCAGGTGCAACACCCACCGGAGGAAGTCACAAGGTTGCTATTTACAGCTCATGGCAGAGGGCTCTCAGTGAGACCTGTTCAGCAACTGGAGCTGAGCAAGAAGCACAAACACCGTGAGCAGCAATTTGCACAGCGTGAAGATGGGTGTACATTGCTGCAGCTAAGCAGAGCCAGATCTGTTATGCACCAAAGCCAGGTGCTCAATGCCATGGCTGGGCATCATCTCAGAGGGTCATAGGGTCAGCTAGAAAGAACTTGGACCTTCTGTAGGCCCAGTCCTGAATGGGCTTTCTAGTTGCTGTGCACATTCAGTGAGGTCTCTCTCTCCCATTGGTTGCTCTGTAAACAGGACAGATATCCAGCTTGGCAATGGAAAGTGCTCTAGGATGCCTCACAGATGAGCCTGAAGGACAAACTAAGCCCAGCATCATGAGACATCTGAGTGTAACGACATAAGCTAGGTAAGTTACAAATCACGTCCAAAGCTCTGCATGCTTTCTGTGTCTGCCCAATCTCAGCAGCAAATTGCATCCCATAACTCTTTCCTAACTAGGAGATAATCCTATTAATTACCAACAGGCCAGGGGATATCTGTGCTCCCTACTGCCCCACTTTTTCAGGCACCTGGATAAATAGCGAGCTTCCTCCTGCAGGGAAAGGATTGTATCTGCACAGCATTAATAGTCTAAAGCCACTTCCAAAATAGCTTCCACCAGCTGATAACTTTATCCTACATCTCAGCACTTCAAAAACAGCAGCTCCAAATATTCTCCCCGACCAATTTATCAAGATTTATATCAAATTTGGGATCTCTATCCCAGCTTGACTCACCCAATTTTTCAGCATTCTATAATCAAACCCTAAGAGGCTCATATTCCTACGTGCCACATTTTTCGTTTTCAAGATGTTCCCACGTGATGAAATAGAAGCAACAGGGTCAGGCAATGAACAGGAAGAGACTATTTCATAAATGCAAAGAAATAATTAGAACTCAGCAATTGATCTCAGAACACGCACGTGCTTCCATTGGAAGGAGAATGTCATCCCCTGCTTTTTAATCTCAGGATCCACTGATATATTGTGAGTTTTGTGCTTCTCAGTGCCGTGCATTTGCATCCATTCTGCTCCTTCCAGTGGGGCAGGCTTACCAGTGGGCTGTTGCCATTTAGTAATTACAAATATAAATGTCACTGCTGTCAGATAGCATAACGCACCTCACGCATCAGGACACAAGCTGCTTAAAATCAAACTATTCTAGTAAAGCCGCCTCCATGCGAATGCGCATTGATTAAATTTCTAGGCATTAATCATTTTTAATAAAAACTGAGTTTTGTCAAGGCAGCAATGAACTTTCCAGAAGACATTGGGATGAAATATCTCCAGAAGGCACTGATCCTCCAGACGTTGCCTCGGTGCTGGGAAACTGCTCGAGTACATAATGTACAGCTGCAGAAAGCGTTCTATGACAACAACTTCCATGCAGCACTTCAACCAAGACAAGTGCAGGAAACCTGAAAGCCACAGCTCCCAGAAGGCCAGTTCCTACTGCACCGACACTCTCTGCAGAATAGAAGTGCAATGGCTGTAACCTGAGCTCCAAAGGAGTTGGTTTCCCTGTGCCATCAATCTCACCCCAGGAAGAGATTTCTATGCCCAGAGTCAAAACATTTTCCATTTCCCACTCTGTCACTCTCAAATCCTATCAGATTTCTTGCTCTGGAAGATGGATTATCTCAACAGTCCTATGACAGATGCGCTGCTGTGGATGTCCACTTACTCAAAGAGAAAAGGGTAGATCTGTTCCACTTGTGTTTCTATCAGTGTCAGATCCACGTACTGCCCAACGCCATACTCATCTTTGACATATCCCAGAAGCGTGCCACAAGACTTTCAATAGTCACACATTTAATTAACGTGCTTTGGAGTGACTTGAGAAGTTGCTTCCTAGAGAAGCAACACCCTGGGAAAACAAGTGGTGGCTATTGCCCCTATACATTACATGAAGAACTCAGCACTGGGATCAAATCGCAGTCACAGTGCAGAGCAGCCACTTGGCACAGTGAGAGATGGCTGTATCAGTCATACCTGTGAGCCTCATTTACAGAAGCAACACAAAAATATTTGAGCTGGCAGCACTCTGCTCTGACAGCAAATACAGCTAAAGTGTTTTCTATCCTATAAAATTTACAACTTAGAAGAAGTGTGGAAAACAGATTTCTCTTTACAGTCCTTCCACTTCTGACTGATTGGTATAATAAGGAAAAAAAGCTTTAAGAGCATGAAGCATTTGCTAAAACACAGGCAAGGATGTCACTACCATTGCTCGGTCTCCTTACAGGAGTCCAGTTATGAGAGCAAAGGAAAGGAGGGAAATCTTGTTTGGAGCCAGACGCTGCCCAGCCTCAGCTTGCTGCAAACTCACCTGCCTTGGGGCTGTATTCCTCTCTGGGTAGAGCACAACAGCATAGCTGCACTGCCAACTGGTGCTGAGTGTGGTTCAGCTTGGTCCGAGCCAAGATGCTGGTGCCAGGCATGGCCCCACTCCAGGGGTGCATTGGGCATAGCCACCAGGACACCCTCATGGTCTATCCCAGTTCCTCAGCCCCACACTACTACCTCCATGACAGCTGCACAATAAAACCAGATTGATAGGCTGAGTTAAAAACAGGGGAAACTCTTCCTAAGCAGATCCTAAATTCAGCTTAAGACCATGCTGCAAAACCATCATTGAACAAGGCTGGTCTGTGGGGAATAAAGCACTGCAAGATGCCTCCTAGCCAGGCAGGCTGGGCTCCTCCAAGCAAACACACAGGTGGAACACAAGTTTCTCCACGCTGCTCTTGTGCACACCAGCACCACACACAACAGAGCCCATAGCATCAAGGGACACCTCGGTACCCATGACAAATATCTATCAGAAGAGAAATTGCACCATAGCACAGATCACATTGCTTCCTACTGAGTTAACAGCACATCTTGCATCTCCAAGCACCTCCTGCAGGATTGGAGCAAATTCAGGCCAACAGAGGATCTCTCCAGCACCAGGTGGAGCAATCCTGCTGAGACCCAAAGCAAAGCTGCTGCTTCAAGCACAACAAAACCAGAGCACTCACCACACCAAACTCCAGCCAGGCCCCCAAGCAGCTCCTCTTCCTGCAACCAGCTTTTCTTCCACAGAGTATCCTCATCTTGCAGGCACCAACCCAAAAACCTACCCCTACCACCATCCACCTGAGCCTTTAAGATAACGAGCCTTTATCAACCATGGCCCTTAATGATTTTCAGGTGGATTCAATGCACCAAAAGATCTCACTTTCTTCACCTGGAGGTTCTAACTCCCCCCCCCCCCCCCCAATCAAGCCTCCTGTTTAGGAGGCCTTGATTTCTGTGCTTTGCAAGTTGGGTCAGCCTGATGGTGAAGGATGTTTTGGTAAAACTGATGTGTGCAAGAAGATGCTGAAATATCCAGTGAGTTGAAGATCTTTATTCCAGGCTCCTAGAGCTGGAAAATAATGATGTGTTGAAGTAACAGAATTGGGCCTTGTGTTAGCCAGTTGTTCCCAGGCAATAGAAGATCTGGGTCCCATCAAATCATTTTCTCTAAAGAAAACTTGAGGTTTTGACAAAGCACAAAGTTGAGTGGTTTTACAAGATACCCGTTTCTTACATACTTTTCTTCTCTTGTAGAAGAAAAACAATAAGGCTCAAAACCTCAATTTCTTTGCTACAGAAAAGCTGTCATTGAGCTCCGTGGAGGTTTCAAGTGTGTTTTCATCCACACTGCATTGTGCCCTGCAAAGCAACGATGGATTTCATCCCTCGATGGATTTCACCCCCTATATGCATTTCCCGGGGAAGAAATGTGTGACTTTCACGGCAAATCAGTGTTGCTTCCTGGGAGAGAGAAAGGAGGCCAGCGCAGAGGAAGAGGTGACTGTCCAAATGCAAAAAGCCAACCGTGGCCTCTTCAGTTCTGTTTTTTCTTTTTTCCCATACAAAGTAACAAACATTTCTATGTGGTAAAAAAAAAAAAAAGTGAAGACATAAAGGCCAGCAAATGGCATATATTGCACTTTATAAAAAAAAAGATGTGTCTATAGATATAGAGAACACAGCCGTGGAGCTGAGCTTGCATCTCTATAAAGCTCTCATTCTGATCAGAATCTGAAAGTCTTTTCACAGCCCTTTCACACACCTCAATTATTTTAACCACTTAGCCATCACGTTCTGGTATTGATTTGAACACATACCAATTATTTAAGTCAATTGCCTATTAAAATTCATTTCCAACAAAAGGTCAGAAATGCAAATTGAAACCAGATGCAGTACATTACGCCTATCAGCATTGTGATCTGCACACACGTTCATTATTATGTTCCTGCAGAAGTAAATCCTCTTGCCACGTTTTGCTCTGTTATGCCAGAGTGGCTATTACGGGCTCTATTAATTAAGAGGGTATCTTTATTATTATTATTATTATTATTATTATTATTAACAGAAAGTTTTAAGTACTGTGATCTTCCATAGAGGTGTAGAAAGGCACTGAGGGCTGCCTACCTACAGGTTCTGCAGGTGGATGTGTGCCTTCTCTCCTTACAGATCTGAGCTATAAGGCTCCCAGTGGGGAATAACGGAGAAGTGGCACTTATCCTGGGTGCAGCCAGGACAGCACCACTTCAGCAGCACAAGCAGTCGTGTGCCAATTCACTCAAAGCCCATTGAGGGGAGGCAGCAGTCTCTGCTTGTCACCCTGGATGCTTTTTCCTGTGAAGGTGGAAGGAGGGGGTATTTGACACTTCTGGTGGGAAAACTTGGTCTCTGACTGTCTCTGAGCACCTGAAACATCTGCAGCTTGGCCCATGTGATTGTTTCAGGATGTTGCAGCTTAGGAAAGGTGAAAGAGGGGGAGTGAGTGGCACAAGATGAAGAGATAAGGATGGAGATGAGCTCTTCCTGGGCTTCCGAAAACTCGTGGCCAAACATTTACCTGCTCCCTTGCATCTGTCCCTCAAGTCAAGCCCAAGTGTCACTTAAATTAGGGGAAAATATTTTTGTATATTGTTTTTTAACTCATGTTTGGAGCAGATGGTGTAGCCAGCCTCCAGCTGACTTCTCTTCCCAGCCAGACATGTGCAGAAAAATCTGTGGGACCGTGACTGCAGGGTAGGTTGGTTCCTACTGGGGAACTGCACCATCAGCTAAAAAAAAGCCATAGGAAGTGCCTTGGAGCCATGTAACCCAGTGGTTAAATCCCAAATCCAACCTATTCTCTTGCTTACTTTATTAAAATAAGAAAGAGATGAGCAAGAACCCAGCCCTGTGCAGGATGTGAAGGTCTGTGGCAGGCAACTACGGTCTCTGTGAATGCCATTCACTGCAGAAAGGCAGCTCAGAAATGACCAGCACTGAGAAATTACAGCAATTTGACTGAGATCATCCCAGTGCCAACACGACGGTCCCCAGGCAGGGCACACAGCTGATGCGAAACTGATGCTACACTTGATCTTAGCTGAAAGGCCATTAAAAAGGAATCAGAAGAGACTGGCTAAAAGCAATTTATGGGGTTACAAAATGATGTATTACATGCACCATGGCTCCAGGTTTGCAGTAATTTAGGCTGGTATTGATTGAGGAGAGACTGGGGCATATTCCACCACCTTTTTAATTTCAGGCTGATTTGGCCACTGCTTGCAGGTCAGCAGGCAATGTGATGAGACAAAAACAAACCCAGAATCAGAGCAGCCAAAATCACCCCTCTCAGAAGTACCTTGTAAATAACTTTTAAGGCTGAGGAAGGAGAAGAGAATGAAAGCTATTAAGGAAAACAAGACTGGAGACCCAGACTGAGAAAAAAATGGTTTCAAGGCACCGCTAAGAGGGAATATCACACATACATCCTACCATTGCCTGCCTATATTTTCTCAAACAAATAAGCTGGGTTTATTTGTGTATTATGGTGCTAATTTTGATTCAGTATGACAAGGTTAGGTACCAAAATAAAGCCAAAATATACAGGGCTGCTTATAAAGGCCTCTAACCTTATCATTCCAGCCAAGGGATGGATGGTTTGGTGGTGTTCCAGGACATGCTGCAAACCTGAGCCTAAATCTCCTATGAGGGTAAATCTGGAGTGCTTTGCTCCTGCAGGTAGCAATTACAGCCCCAAGTGCATGGGCAGTGATGGTGAACAGAAGAAATCCATCACTACCTGAAGTGAGGAAACGGCCCATTGGCTGACATCAGCACAGGATATTTGCTGCATACATTTACCAGGTGATATTCATAGAATTATAGAATTATTTGAGTTGGAACGGGCTCTTAAAGATCATCTGGTCCAACACCTCTGCACTGAGTGGGGACACCTACAACTGATCAGGTGCTCAGAGCCCCGTCCAGCCTGACCTCAGGTGTCCCTATGGATGGGGCACCCACCACCGCCCTAATGCACCATGTGCTTGGGAGCCTGGCTGGAATCTGGCTGCAGGGCTGGGCTGCCAGCAAGGCCAGCTCCTCCCTTCTGAGCACAAGTTGTGCCATTAAGTGCAACCACCTGAGCATCTTGTTCCTCTGCTTCCGCTCCAGAAGGCAAAGACCTCCAAAGTTATTGGCAGATTTAATTAAAACTAGCTTTGAGATGCAGAGCGATATATAATGGTGACGGCTCATTCCGCATAATACTGTAATAACCCTCTCTCATATTAAACACAGCAGCAATATTGTTCACCAGAGATGAGGACATTAGCACAAATAATCAACCTGACTGCGATGAGGGCGCACTGAAACCGAGAGGAGGGCTGAAATGAGTGCTTCCTTCAGGTCCTTTTTCTTCCCCCTGCTCCTCTAATTAGATAATGAAGACAAGCAAAAAGCCCTGGATTTGTACTCAAAAGTTGAAAACATCTTCACAAGGTTTTTTCAAACTTCCTGGGGAAATGCTTACAACTTTCTGACAGATTATACTCACCTTCCTTATATAACCATAAGCTCCTGCTGACTTGAAATCCCTCCGATACAAAATGCACTTCAGTGGCCGTTCTGTTCAGGATCAGTTCATCCTTGGGAAAATATTACTGCCAGAATGCTACGTGAGTCCGCAGCTTCCACCTGGACGGCGATTTAAATCCTCTAAAGAGGCTTTAGGAATTCATAGCAGAGCCTGATCTTCCTTGTGGGGGAGGGAACGTCTCTTTGGAGCTGCAGCAGCTGAAGGCATTGCTTGGCTGATTTTTCCACCAACAACTGGTTATTTTTGATTGTGAGTCTGTTCTGTTAGCCCAGTGCCTTGCTAATACCTCCTAA
Source organism: Lagopus muta (assembly GCF_023343835.1). Taxonomy (NCBI): domain Eukaryota; kingdom Metazoa; phylum Chordata; class Aves; order Galliformes; family Phasianidae; genus Lagopus; species Lagopus muta. Next base: position 7,586,503 of record NC_064442.1, on the reverse strand, counting down.
CTGCAGGATGTGGTAAGAGAAAGAGTTGCTAAGGCCAACTTAAATGGAAATCCACATGCAGAGCAGGTGGCCTAAGTGTGCTCCATGTCTTCTTAGCAGATTTGGAAGGTTCAGAGTGGTCAGAGAGGGAAGCAACATGAAATTCAGGATTTCAGCCTCTCCCTTAGGTGGAGAATTTACAGAGGAAGGCTTTAGATTCGATTCATTTTGTAAATGAACTGTGTAAGTCTCTACGCACTCTGGTTCACACAGGTAAATAACCTCAGCCCCTCTGATCCCTGAGGAACGATGATTTACGACAGAGGTAATGTGCGCTGAAGAAAAACACAACTTGCTCCTGAAAACCACTGATTAAAGTGATTAAAGCAAAGCAAAATGACTCTGGGCTTCCTCCTTCTCTCCTCTACACCTGCTTTTACCCCTGGGAAGCTGGAATGTTACCTACTCAGGCTAGAATGGGGCGCAGCTTTGGGCAACAGAGGTAGATCAGCAACCGGGACAACTTACCACAGGCTGTGATGGAGTCTGTCAGACAGACAGCCTGAAATTGGGCTACCAGATTTTCAAGTGATCGATGTGTTTCAGACTGGGATTAAGTCAGAAGCATCCTTTGTGTTGTGTTTACTCTGCGTGACAGAGCCATGTTACACATTGGAGCCATATTACATATATAATTGGTTGTTAGGTGAGGATTGTGGACTGGCAGGTTCATCCTCTTCACCTAATTAATGTTTTTTTTCCTCATAGCTCAGCACGGGACTTGTTTTTCTTCCTCTGCAGAGCTCCATTTCCTGCCCACACCCCCTCACATCGCCCACTTATTCCCTCTCCCTTGGCCCTGGAACAACAACCTGGCCCTGCACACACAGGAACTGCTGGTTGCTCAACTAGGCTGACCCCCAGCCCCTAATCCCACTGAGGAGCTGGGGGCAGGAGAAGCATCTCACCCTTTGCAGCTCAGGCCAGTTTGCCTTGCAGATGCTGCATGGTGATGCGAGTCATTGGCCTTCCTCTTCTCTCAGAGCATGGACTTTCCTGGGGCTGAGCCAGCACATGTCACTACAGAGATGCGTGTTACAGGAGGGCCTGGCTCTGGCGATGACAAACCCTCTGCTACTGCTGCGCTGCCTAATGTGCACAGCACAGCACTGCCCCTGGCCTCAGAGGGCACAGCTCTGACTGTCCCCACCCCAGAAGGTGCCTGGAAACTTGCAGGGCTCCAGCCAGAAAGCAGCATCGCCCAGTAATCATGCACATCCCCTCTCTCTGATGGTCTCAGCCAACTTCCTTCTCATTTTGGCCTCAGAAACACAGCTGACTTCCCATCCTAGCCAGTATCAAGTATAAAGAGCAGTGAAACCAGGCTCTCCATGCCCCAGGACAGACTGACAGCATGTGAAATACTGTACTGGGTCCCAGACAGAGCAGTACAAGAACTACTGTGCAACCACAAACTGGGACAACTGGAAGGGGTTTGCAGAAAACCAAAATTAAACTAGACTGAGATGCCTGAGCACAAAGCACGAGGGAAGATTAAAGAGTAAATCTGTGTACTTTGGCTCAACAGCACAACTCCAACTATAGCCTGGTCTCAAAGAACAGAAGCGATAGGGATGCAGTACCTGGCTCCCCTATACCCAGGAGCTAGAGCTGCCCCTACACCTGTCTATGCCCCTACATCCGGAGAGAACAGAACAAGCATTACTGGGCCCGCTCTGCTCCAGTACCCACCGTACATCCCAGTGTGCTGCAGTGACACAGCTTGCCCCCACAGGACACAGAGCTCCTTGCACATTCCTCCTCAGGATGGCTTCAAGTTGCATGATAGCAAAGTGCTGGGGGATATAAGGACTGCCAACACAGGTGCAAGGAACAAACAGACCCAGGACCACATTCCTTCCAACCCCACCAACAGGGCTCACCCCAACAGTCCTTTGCTGGCCCTCAGAAGTGGCAGAATCTTATCAGATCAGCCCAATTTCCTTCACTTCCACAGCACATGCAAAGAAGTAAGCTGACATTTGGCTTCTTGCAGAGAACAGCAGATCGTTTAGAGAGATTAAGAGCAGCTCCTCTCCCCCAGACACCATCTCCGCCCAGCTGGGCAGCAGGCAGGCTGTGCTGAGCAGTGCTGCTCCAGCGCCTCTCTGTGGATCCCAGCCCTCTTCCTCTTGAACACAATCCACCAGCTGGGATATTTTTCCCTCCTTAAACATAGAGCCTGACTGTAGTACCTCTCAGCTTGTCACTTGGCCCGGGGAAAACTATGTTTCATCTTTTGACAGTCATCTTTACAATACCTCTGGAAGCTTTTCTGTAGTTTCCAGCAGCGAAACAGCCCAAATTGGCTCAGATCTACAGTTGCCTGGGGCTCACGGAGCAAAGGGAATGACAAAAGAACTGGCGGGGGCATCCTTGTTGGAAGAGGCCAGCAGGTGCCCCTGATCCTCTGCAGAATGTGCCATGAGCTCAGTGCACAGCTCCATCACCAACACACGTGTCAACACCCTGATCATACCAATTCTCTTGTATCCCTCCAAAGAAGCAGAAACAAATGGTCCCCCGCTGAAGTCATGAGGAAAAAAAAAGGCTCTTCATCAGCCTCCTGCAGCTGCTTGTTGTTTTCCTTTCTCTGTGCAGCCTGCCAGCTTCTGGTTATCTTGGCCAAGCACATGATTAGGGTTTTAGAGCAACTTCCAACTGCAAACAAACAAGCACATCTTGAGATGAACACACACAAACTGGTGGATGCACAGCACATCTCGCTTCTTAGCGGATCCTGCCCTACCTCTCCTATAGATGCAGGGAAAGCCCTGTCCTGATTCTGGGCAGGCAGCAGATGGGGTGTGATTAGAGGACTCAGGTCCCCAAGCCCTTCATGTGTGTGCAAACAGCAAGAATTAGCTGTTGGAGCAGCCACATATTCATTGTGCTGGCTGTCTGCAGAAAGGGAAATCCTGCCTGGAGCAATCCCCCATGCCCAGATATGGCAGAAGGTCCATTGTTTCTTAAACTGCCACAGAAACAAAATAATTCAGCCGTTACTGCCACCACAGCAAGAGCAGAGCAAAGGATGGAGGACTGCTTCTTGTTCACTTCATTGCTAAACCAGGTGGTTCGGCTTAAACAGGCATTGGAGGCGGTTGGAGCTTACCAGCTTGGCGTTGCACTGAAGCAGATGGCAAGTGCTCACACAGCCCAGTATCGATATCCATAACAATCAGACGAGCTGTGAGCTGTAAGCTGTGGCAGACGGAAAATGGCAGCACAAAGGGCCTTACTGGGATTCTCAAAACCCTTCACCAAGGCAGCAAATAGGAAGGCTTACATTCAAATACTCGTATCGGAAACTGCAGAACAGTTGGGATGCTTCTTCTGTTTCCTACCTCCACACCAGACTGGTTGCTTTTACAACCAGAAGAGCTGAGATCTCTCACCAAAACTCAGTGCAAAATAAGACGATTTGCTATGAGAACCCAAAGTGGGACTTCGGTATGGGAGTGCCTGCTTAGCTCTGCTGAATTCCATGTATTGATGCGTTGCTGAACCTTCGGGGGAGTCACCAGCAGGAGATGTGGAAAAAATACAGCTCAGCCATGCACACAGGAACGGCTGTTGGCAGCTTTGGTACATTCTTTGTGGATTACACAGTCACCCTGGAAGCACAGTCAGTTGTAAAGAGATTGAAGCTTTCTGATGGTATTTATATAAATCTTTGTTACATGCACTAACACAGCCCCTCCTGAGGTGGTGGCTGCAATGTCACAGCTCCACAGTGCCAGGAGCCAGGCCAATATGTTTTGTAGATGCTTGAAATGCATATTTTCAGTCTCCTCTCCTAAATCCCCTCAAGTTCCTTTGGCTACCATAGGAAACAAAGATGTCCAGTGCAAAAATGCAGTCAGCCCCCCAGCTGAGCGGCCGTATTCTGCAGCTAACACCAAGGTGCTGCCAGACAACTACAGACCTGAAAATACAAAGGGATGGTTCACCTTTCTATGGCCTCTGACCTGCGTTTGGCCCAGGTGAGGCCTGAGTCACTCTGCAGTGTCACTGCCCTGCTGTACTCTGGAGATGCCCATCTTCATGGCTGATCTGCTGCCTGGATTAAAAAGACCAAGTCTGAGCACAGGGATGTTGCTGCCTGCCCACCTGGCTCAGAGCAGTAGACAAGACATAGAGATCAGACTCAGCAACAAGAAGGACAGAAGACTGGAGTCTGGTAAAACACCATTTCTTGGAGGAAAGGCTTTATTCAGGAGGGAATTATAACACACCATATTGCTCTGATGTTCCAGGGCCCTGAGAGGACTCAAACACTCAGCACAAAGCCTTAGCTGAAGCATGCAGGTGTTAAACCTGTCACCTCAGTAATAGTTCTTTCCTACCTGGAGACTCTTCCATCAGCTGTGTTTGTCCCTGATGAGGAGGAGCTGAGCCCTGCTGGAAGGACCTGAAGATTAGGAAAGAAGAAAGGCAGGCTACAGATCCTGGTGGCTGCAGTGTGGCAAGCAAGCAGGCAGTTCACATGACAAATTGACCCAAGCTGGATAGAAGCAGGATGGATTTGAACAGAGCTGCTGATAAAATATCTGTGCTGGAGCATAGGTCTGCACGGCTGTGATAGAGCAGAGCCTGGCCCTCAGGATGCAGGGCTGACTACAGCTTCTTCTGTCCCTTTATGTTCTGACTTTCCCTGCTGCTCATACCTGCATCCACTTCAGTGCTCAGATAATGTTCCCTGAATCCTAGTAGTCACTGCTGCCTCACAAGGGAAGGAGAGTGTTAGCACAGCCCCTGCTATTCTCCCAGCTGACATAATACAGACAAGAGCATCCTTTCCAGCTTTTTAAGATTAAGGAACAGAGCTGTTGGCATGGGATAAAAGTTTTCAGTCCCTAACTGACCAGATAACACCACAGGATTCACTCTGGATACAAGGAATTTAGGGAAGCCTTTCAGGTAGTAAGTGCTGTAAGGTCATACCTGTGCCCATCTGTTCTAATTCAGACTGGAAAATTAAAAGTTAGTGATAAGAATGAACAGAATGTCATTGACATGGATCTGGCTCCAGGTTAAGAGTTGAAGGAAGAAGTGACCCAATAAGAGATATCACATTGCCATCTAGTGACAGCATGAACTCAGTGCACCTGCTGAGCTCTGCACCCGGTGCCAGGTTGCCCCTCGAACCAAAAAGCCCACAACACAAACCTGCTTAAGTATGGAATTGACCTAGGAATGGTGGGGAGCAGCGTGGTACAAAGAGATCCCAGCTCTGCCTGGCTGTGGGGACCAAACGAAGAGGCACGCAGTTAAGCAAGCATTGTTATCTGACAGCCTTGCACTGTGATTTACATTGCACAAATCCACCTAGAACCAGCACGCTCTTTACCTGGAATGAGAGGCCTGTCCCAGGCACCCAGATTTACAGCTGTGAGTTATCCTAGGGAGGGCAGAAAGGAGAGGAGGAAGGGACACACGTTCTGGGCCGCTGGCAGGGGTGCAGTTAGTTGAACATCAACCTTATGCAGACAGATGTCTGTGTCACAGTGCACAGAAGAGCCCACAAGCTCCAAGATGAGAACTCGCATGGATGTGACACCACAGCTTGCAATAATGCACTTACCTTACTTACCTCTGCGCTTACAAATCACTGAAGAAAATGTTACGTCTCTTAATGGCAGGTTCTCTAAGGACTTGAAAGGCAAATCTGGCTTCTCTGGAAAAGCCTCCTTCGGTACGTAGGAGTTGACATGAGAAAGGAAGATGGTGCTGTGACTGGCTCTGCTCTGTGCCAAGGCATCTGCCTGCTGCTGCTGCTCATCCCTCAGTCAGAGACAACAGTGAAGCACTGTAGAGATGTACCAATATGTACCAGTATATAACAGCTAGTCAGTTCTGAGCAATTCTTGTAGATTAACCCACGAGGTCATGTTGTGAGAATTTGTGCTCCCACCCTCCTCTCAGACATTCCCCTGACTCAGGATTATGCCACTGCTTGACGTGTCTTGTGTACCAGCAGGTTCTAATAATGACAGTGGCACTATGTGGCAAAGGGGCTGGTGTGAGGTTCCAGCCAATCCCCTTCCCTATGGAAACAAAGTCTGCTTCCTTTTGAAGAAGAGCCCCCAAAACCTGTCTCAGAATGATGCTGGAGTTGCAAGTCCCATCTGCCATGCAAGCAGGAAACCACAATCCCCAGAGCAGCAGAGTTGATAGAAAGATGGCAGGAGACACTTATTCTGTCTTCCAGGTAGAAGTTACTCTGTCAAGAACAGAAGGAATAAGAAAAAAGTGCCCTGGGTACCTGGCAGAGAGCTGACCAGCTGAACATCAGCCCTGGAGCAGGAATACCTGTAGTTCTGGCATAACCACTGGATTTCAGGGCCGGGACCGACTCCTCACAAAACCAAGTTGTGTGGCATGGCAAAGCTATCTGGGTGAAACTAGTGGAAAATCTGAGCCTCCCAGCTGGACCCAGGCACTGTAACACCTTGCTCTTCGGACTGAGATCTACCAGATGCTGCCTCACCTGTGCATGTGATGCTGGACTTCCTGGCCCCGCGTGCTCTCACCAAACACAAAGACTCCACTGTACGCAGCACTAGAAGTTCCACAATGGGAGAGGCAGAATTTATACCACAGGGCAGGATGTCCCATTGCTGGCAGCTGCAGCACTCTGCAGAAAATGAATGCAGCGGATGAGACAATCCTCTAGAATGGCAGCCAAATAGTGGGTAACCTGGGGAGGCATTAAAAAGTCTATTTTCAGATTTGCTCTCCTCTTCATTCCTCATTTCCTCAAATCGTGAAGAACTGCCTGAGTGACAGCTACTGGCCTCTGAACACTGCCACCCCCACAGAGTGCTCTGAGAGGGAAGGCAAGAAGTTCTTACCCTGTCCCCAAATGATTGAAGCAGAGATTGTGCTTCCCATCCCAGTGCACACTGGTACCAGCTGGAACATCTAGCATGCAGAAGGGGACAATAAATGTAGGAAGGAGACAAGGGAATGAAGAAAAGAACAATTCAGGACACCAAAACCCCACCATAAAACTTTTGTTAGAGCTCTCACAACTGCTGTGGAACTGCTCCCACAAACAAGAACACAACAAACCCTCCCTTACCTGTGATTTATATATAATTTTTTTTTTTAACTTTGCCTACTGCTCTCTCATTTATTTCAAACCAAGGAGCAAAGTTTGTTTGACTCCATGCTGGCATAGGGTTGACAGTTTAAGCCAAACTTTTGTTCTGGAAGATGGAATTTACAGAGTCAACCCAACCCAGAGTCACTGATCTCTAACTGGAGCTCAATGTCATGCAGTGACATAGTTCACATGTCAACAACTTTTAGCCCAGTTGGATTACCTGACAGGGTAATGCTGTACCTACAGGATCCAGAGGGGGAGGAGAAAATGAAAAACAGCATGTCTGAGTAAGAAAGGAAAGAAATATATGTAAAAGAAAGGCCTTGATAAGTAGCTAGCACTGCAACAGGATCTGGAATGATGCTAATCCCCTCCCCTGAAACCTTAGGATGAAAACAGGAGAACCAAGTCAGTTCCATCTGCACTTCACATGTCCCACACTGAAGTTTCATGGAACAGAATGTTGACTGGGACTCCCATTCATCTGAGGACCTCATCCTTGCTCTCATTCTCACCCTCACCCTCCAGATACCCCTGTAAGTGCTGCAAAAATTGCCTGCTTCTCCCACTAGAAGTCCTCACTCAGGTGACTCTGCCCCAAACCCAGCATGCTGCCATCATCTGCTTTCTTCAAGGCATCCAAAGGGCCTTGGAAATCTGCTCCTAGATCAGAAACGTAAAGGAAAGAGTCACAGCCCTGGGAGAAACAGACACTATGGAGATGGAGAAGAACCCAGATGCACATTCAGTATCCCATCTTCAGGGAGACACTGTCCTGAAAAGGACCACAGTGCATTTTCCTGGTAGAAGTAGTTCACCATTAAGAACATACACTAGGGACTTTACAGATCACTAGCCCATTTTTCAGTATTTGAAGGGAGAAATTAGGAGAAGTCATCTGAGGACCCAGCTCACCTTGCCTTTCTGAGGCATTTTGACATCATCTCAGTACAAGGTTAGCTCCCTCCCCATCTCGTCTGCAGAAGAGAACGTTCTTATGAATCCAGGATCAAAGAGATAAGATAAGGGTGCTGTCAGGTTGCCAGAATCTAGGAAGCAGCCTCCTCTCTCTCTGGTGGCAATGAAGCCAAGGACATGTGACATCTGATTCCAGACACATTGAAGTATTTTTTGCTAACAAAAGCGACACGTGAGATGGTTGGGCAACAAGTAGCTCCCACTACAAGATTGCAGGTAACCACAACGACAGCACAGAGAGGAAGGAGGGAGGACATTTCCGAAACTTTCTGGCTGTTCTGTAGACTTAAGGGCCATGATTCTTTTGCCACCTGCGTGTTCCAAGTACAGAAACAGCCTCTGACCTGTAATGGGTTTGGGTGGCTTCACTTTCAGCAGCAGCAGCACTCGGAGACTCAGCTTTACATCAATTTTGTCTGCAGACACAGGAGACTCCTGCAACAGAATAATGAAGACTGGGCAAAAAAATAAAGCTGCAGAAGCAGGAGTAAAGGTTGCAGAGTACTGATGAGTGCAAGGAAAGATTCAACTTCAGAGAGCCTAGGACTTTAGCTCATAGGCATGCTTTGCTGGGAACGGAAAATCCTAAAAGGAGCCGCACTGCTGTGTCCCCACCACCACCCACACACTAACACACACCAAGGACTCAGCTAAACGGAGAAGTTCTGGTTAAATTATCTGCCATGTCTGACAAGGAAGAGGTGAGACCTCAGGTGGATAGAGGTGAAACCTAAGGGGGTGAAAGTGACACAGGAGAAGGCTTCGCACTGACTCAGCATTTAAAATTCCCCAGAACAGCTCGGAACATTCACTGAGGTCAGCTACCACCTCTGCAGAATCATCTCTGTGCTGCTCCAGACTTCTCTGCTGAAGAACAGAAGCGGCAGTGGTCAGTCCCTACAAGCTCTCTGTGCCAGGGTGGATTCAGCTCTGAACCCACCAGGCTCCCCTCAGAGGCAATCTAAAACATGAACCCAAGTCACTGTCCTTACCAGGACCAGACTCTCCAATGGAGGTACAAGGTCTGATTCCCTGCTTTCTCCTTCACTTTCCCTGAGCGACACAAGGGAGAAGCTCTGGGAATACCCTCGCACAGGGCAAGGGTGGATGGGGCAACGCTGCTGGGAAAGGAGCAGGCAGTTTCAGGGAGGGGCAGCAGGAATGCTGGCCCTGGGACCGAAGGAATCCTGTTGGAAAGCATGTCCAGGGAGAGTACACATGTCCCAATAGCACAAAGGCCTTGTGCAATGTGGGCTGGGTGGCTGAAGCAGCTGCAGACACATCCCTCTGGGCTGTCAGACTTGTTCAGCCTGTATCTTGCTGTCACTGCTTGCAAGAGCAAGACCTGGGGAAAGACCTGTAGGCAAGAGGATATAAGAAGAAGTCACACAGAGAGTGGGGAACCATTCTGTACTGCAGATATGTGTTTGACCTCCTTTCCCTAAACGTCAGCCTTGCTGGGGCCCCTGAACTCCTTCCTGTCTCCTTCAGCCAGGAATCCTTAGGCAACCCGCAGACCTCCAGCCAAACTTTTGAGCTGCTTGCATTGGGAAACCTTGTTGAGCAACTGGAAGCAAGGAGGAAAGGTCTCTCAAGCAAGCAGCCTCCATTGTCTTACATCCTTAAAACATGTAGCTATTTTTTAAAATACAAAATCCCTGTGAGATCCCTGCAGTCCACCTCTCCTCTCACTTAAGGATTCATGTGCATGACTGAGACCGACACCACAGCCTCCTCAGCCTCCCAACGTCCCATGAGCACCACAGGAAGGAAAGCTGCTTCAAGGAGCCTTCTGGCACTGGAAACTGCACTGACCAGTTCCAGGGAGCCAACTTTTGGGATCAGCACTGATCCACACCAGGCCTTTTGGAGAGGACAAGGAGTGACAGAAGAAATTCTTTAAGCTGGAAGAGGAATGGGGATGGTTAGAAACAGGATTCCTAGGCACCTAGAATGCTTGGAATATTTGAAAAGCAGTGGAAATCACTTCCCCGAGACTAGTCTTAAGGCAGGCTGATTCCTCTGGTCCTATATGGAAGGTATCAGGGACCTCCAGGAGCTGCTTTTGCTGCAGATGCACCCCTGAGATCTGACATTCAGAAATGAGTTTGGCACTCAGGAAGCGTACATCACATCACAAACTACCTGCATGCTACTGGCTTAGTGAATAGGCTCTCTGCTGACCTCAGGAAATTCTGTCACGGGCAATTAGTGCTCTTCATGACATTATATGCCTGCCCTTGACCACTGTCTCATGGTTGACAACTCTGCCTGCAGCAGAGGGGTTGAAACTGGGTGCTTTTGAGGTCCATTTCAACCCAAGAAGTACCATGATGGTGGTAACTGACTCGGTACTTACCACCTCGTTTAGGATTTTAATGAGCAGGAAGTTTCCTTGTGAAAGCAAAAGAGCCAAACAAGCCCTGCAATGAAAATACAGAAGTAGCAGAAGGAAACTGAGCAGATGGCAGCCATGCTCTTGAGAGAGGGCTGTTACAACGTGCTGGGGTGTGAACAGGGCTATATTTTTTTCCTGGGCAGGTGGGAGAATATCCCACTGCTTCCAGCAATAAACTTTCATTGGCTTCCTTATGTCAACACCAGCAAGCACTCGATTGTACTCAGTGATGCATAATGGATTTGAAAGCTATCTCTGCCAGAAATGATTGGCTTCAGATTAATCAAGAAACAAACCTATTTACCACAGGACTGTGCAATTCCAGGTACTGAAACAAAGCAGAGGCGAGAGGTGACACCTAGCAATGCTTTTTTCTGTCTGGTCCGATGTATTCCTAAAATATATTGCACTCAGCCTCAGCTCCACATCTGCCTTTGCTGTTCCAGTCGGACACCGAACCCACACCCTTTTCTAATCCCAAGGCCCTAGGGCCACTCTATCACCCTACAATCTGTTATCTAACACTTTTCTCAGCAGGGCTTTCTAGGAAACCTGTCAGCCATATTCACACTCCTCCTGATTCAGCACTCTTCCATAAAGTAGCTGCCAACTCTTCAGCACAGCGACCCACCAGTCAAGATGGGGAAGCCCATGTCCCACTCACCAATTTCATCCACAGCTTGTGCAGTTCTCATTCCCTAAATTTGTGGAGCTGATGGTACAAACCTCTATCTTGACTGCATCCCAAGCACTGACCTGCTTACAGTCAAACATCCTGAAGGCAGCCATACCCACTCACAGACCAACAAAAATGTATTTTCCAGACACTGCCAGGCAATTGGCTACCCCAGTTACCTACCAAGGAAGGGAAAAGATAAGCGCACCCAACTAGCAGCGGACACAGCTTCCTAGGTTGGAAAAGACCCGTAAGTCCAAATGTCAGCCCAACCCTACCATACCACTGACTACATCCCTCAGTGCCACATCCCCATGGCTCTTGAGCACCTCCAGGGACAGTGACCCCAGCACCTCCCAGGGGCAGAGGACAGATGAGACAGGCAGCACTTCTGCTCCAAACAGCCCTGTGGCCCCAGGAGCAGCCCTTTTCTCTAATATTCACCATAACACAACCCTGAGCTCACTCATTTGTATGCTACTAATTACCTTCTCCTGAGCAAGCAGGGGCGGAGCCAGGCAGAAAAGCAGAAGGTGAATTTAGTGCTGTTTAGCATCTGCTTCTCTCTTTTCAGAGAGGTGTGATAGATGAGTGAGAAGCAGAACCTGTCAGGCAAGCTGAGAAGCTGCAGTGAATTAGTGGGGTGGTGGTGCGTTCTGAGGAAGGTGATGGATGGAGGGATGCAAAATCAATTCAGTAGATATTCTCTAGAAACACTGCTAAGGTAATCAGTGTTCTCCTCGCTCTGAGGTGCTCTCTATCTGGAATTCAGCTGTAGGAAAACATTTGGTGGGACAGGCCTTCCATTTTTGTGCTTCTTGGAGCGCCTCCCTTCTCTCAGCGACTGTCAGAGACCAACACCACCACTTTGCTGACCATCCTGAGGGGTTGAGGTGCGGCATCACACAGCCGGTTGGGATCCTGCCGGAAGAAATCCTCCTCGTCCTCCTCCAGATCCTCCTCCAGACCTGCTCGGATGGCAGAAGAATCACCAGGGGATGCTGCCCGACACGCACAGACATCCTTCTGCCTTTCCAGATGCAAAGCACAGCACAGATGCAGCCCCCAGAGGAGATGCAGAACAAGGAGCCGTACAGTATCAGCATTCATGAGGTAATGGGGGAAAAGAGAAAGGTGATCGATGAGCTCCAAGTGGGAATGGGGTTCCTTGCAATGTAGGCAAGCCTGTTAGATACAGCACATTTCTGCTTGTTACATGCATTACTCATGGCCTGGGGACACCTGCCACACGGATACTGGGGGGCTACAAGTCAAAAAAAAAAAAAAAAAAAAAAAGAAAGGAGAGAAAAGAAAGAAAGGAGAGAAAAGAAAGAGAAAGAAAGAGAAAGAAAGAGAAAGAAAGAGAAAGGAGAGAAGGGGGGAGGGGGGGTGGGGGGGGAGGAAAAAAGAAAAAACGCGAAAAAGACAAAAAAAAAAAAGGAAAAAGACAAAAGAAAAAGCCTTCGCAGTGAATAAACCCAACCGAGAGGCAAAAGACAACAAATGAACGCAGCTGCCTGCCTCGAGAGCCGCTATCCCAGCGCGGCGCTCCCGGGCGGACCCTTTTAGAGGTGACACCGCCCGCCCCCCCCCCCATCCCGCCCCACTGTGTACGGGTTGCCATGGCAACGGCGCCGCTCGGCCGGAAACGCGCTCCGAAGCGGAGGGTTCCGCCGTGAGACGGGGCGGGGCGGAGCGGAACGGAGCGGAGCGGTCGCGCACCTCCCGGGGCGCCCAGCTGCCACCGCCATGCAGGGCTTCGTGGAGTTCACCAACCGCAGCCAGGGGAGGGAGAGGATCTTCCGGTGAGTGCTCAGCACCATCCCGGGTTCCTCGGGGCTCCCAGCCGCTTTCTGCCCCCGCAGCTCCCGGGCCTCCCCCCCGTCCCCAATAACTACTCCACCCCCCTCCCGGCTCCCACAGCCGCCCTGCCCTCCTTCTGCCATCCCTGCGAATTGTCCGCGTTTCACCCGCGTGCCATTTTCCTCGTTTTTCCATTCCAGAGCCACTCAGTACACATGCATGTTGCTTAGCTATGTCGTAGAGCGTCATGCTGATAACAAGAAGCTGGTGCTGAAACTCAAGCAGCTGGAATCTAGCATGAGCTCTGGCCGTAAAAGTAAGTACCGGTGTGCAGAGGGGTCCTTCCCACGTGCTCCTTCCATCCAAACAGCTCCTAGCCTCGGGGGCTTTCTTTGGGCTGCAGAACCCCCTTCAGTGTATTCCCAGAACTGCCCACAGTCCTTGTCCCTGCAGTAACCAGCCAGAATCAATAGGGCCAGAATGACATTTATCGCTTCTGGGAGCTCAGTCATGCACCGTTCTGTACTTTCCTCACACTCTAACTTGAATGCATCCCTCCATCCCATGTCACACTTGCTCCCCTTGTGCTGTTGCTGCTGTTGCAGTTTGTTTTCAGGCTGACCTTACACCTACTTGTCAATTGCTCAATTCCAGAACAACTTCCAGAGGGAAATACACAAACTTAATACATTACCATAGGTTAGTTTTATTGTTGCAATTACTCTGGAGGATCATCATTTCTAGGAGAGAGAATCAGCACAGCTGTAATTCTCTTGCTTAATCAATTTGCTTGCAAAACAAATCTCTAACAGACTTCAGGCCTAAATTCACAGAATCACAGAATCGTAGGGGTTGGAAGGGACCTCCAGAGATCATCGAGTCCAACCCCCCTGCCAAAGCAGGTTCCCTACAGCAGGTCGCACAGGTAGGCATCCAGGCAGGTCTTGAACATCTCCAGAGAAGGAGACTCCACCACCTCCCTGGGCAGCCTGTTCCAGTGCTCCGTCACCACAGAAGCCTTGGGTGCTGCCAACATCTGCCACTGTTGTAGTGCTGCAGGTTATAAAAAGTATTTTGCATACTATTGTATTAACATTTGTGGGGTTGAAACCCAACCAGCAGGAGGGATGAAATCCAGCTTGCCCTGTGGTAAGGCTTAAAATGGAATATACTGCTCCTGCTTGCAGGGAACTGCATGACAAATTCATGGCTGGGGAGGCACGATTTCACAATTTTCCTGAAGACAGGAGTTATTTAAACATACAAATGCCCAAGGCCTGTTAAGGTTTTGAAATGTACGCATGGAGCAGTGACGTTCTGAGTCGTGCACAGAGCTGTGCCCCTGCAGCAGCCATTCTGACCTTCGTGGTGTTTCTTGCAGTGCTCCGGCTGGGCAATGTGGTGCACGCCTTGGTAGCAGCCAGGAAAACTACAGAGCTTCCCGAAGTGCTTCCTCGCATCTGCCTGACAGCCTCCAACCTGACCCGTGCTCTGTACTTCTTCTGCGACATGGTGCTGTGGTTGAAGAACGTTGGACTCCAGTCTGACATCAATAAAGCAAAGTGGCAGAACTGGGCTACCAAGTGCTACTACTTCTCACTGCTGATGAACCTGGCCAGGGATTGGTATGAGGTCTCTTGGAGGCTGGAACAAGCTGTACAGGAAGAAAAGGTGAAGAACTGTTTCTGGGACAAACAACATCAGCAGCTAAACTCTTCCAAATGTAATGGCTTGCATGGTTTTCTCTTCCTGCTGTTTCAAATACTCAGAAGTCACCCTCCTCTGCTGCTAGACCTGGTGAAGAACCTCTGTGATCTCTCTGGTCCTTTGGACACACTGGGGATCTACAAAACCAATCCAGGCGTGATTGGTTTCTGTGGGCTCCTCTCCTCTCTGGTGGGGATCCTCACTCTAGCAAGCCCACACCTGAAGCTGAAGGAGTGATGTAAGAGGAACTGCTCAGTGCGCAGTGAGCCAGCAGGTTTGATCCTCTGACAGGTTCTTATTCTCCACATGGCACTTTAAAAATGAAGATGTCTCACTCTAACCTCAAAATGAGTTTGTTTCCCTCCAGATAAGCCACTTCTGCCCTTTGTCCTTCCCTGTGCCTTGGCAGATGAGTTTGGTGCCCAACAGAGCAAAGGTGGAAGAAGGCAGAGTAAGATTGCACAGACAGAAGGACTTGGAACATGGCTGCTAGATAAGGAAATATTGATGATCCTGTATTTTAATACAGCTTTATGAAATAGCTGCCTAGACTACTGTAGTATGTGTATGACTCATAACTAATCATGTTTACAAAGGAAAGCTAGAATTCAGCAATCAAACGTTCCTATAGCCAAATTTTCTGTAATATGTTCAGACAAGTTAGAAACCGTGGTTAGATAGCCTGAAGTAAAGCCTGAGTGTTCTGACAGGACTGGATTGCTGGATCCTGATTTCTGTAGGCAGTGGTTTGATGATAACTGGAAAGTGGTGTCATCTGAGCTTTCAGTGATCCCTCTGTAACATGAACATGCACTGCTTACTCTGGACCTACAGTTTGGTGAGTGCCAGTTTACATCTCAAGAAATCAAAAACTTCTTTTCCTTTGATTATACAAGCCAAGATGGGTTGGCCACCAACTAACTCTTCCAGCAGGCCATGGCTGAGGATTTTGGTGAAGAAAAGCATGTGGGAAATGCTGATCTCATTGCTGCTAATGCTGTGATTTGTAGGGATCTGAGTGCAGTGAAGCTGTGAATCTGGAACCTGTCATAACCACTACCTTTCCCATTACATCCACACCTTAATTCCTGTGATTCCAAGTGAGCCATTTTACATTAATGACAGTGTGATAAGCAGCTTGTGCTGCTGTTTTAATTTTACTTGAAAAAGTCCAGTGTAATAAGGAGCTTTGGAACCTGCAGTTAAGGAGAAAAGGCCGTCTTGGAGCTTGTCAAGTAAGAAAAGCTGCAAGGGTGTTTCCAGTTGAGTAAGCTCCCAGAGGGAATGGAGTCACACTTGATCAGATATCAGAACGTCCTCGAGAAGAGAAGCTTATTACCTGGATTTGGGCATTCACGTTTCAGATTTTCTTTCCTGATTCTCTTATTCTTCCATCATGACAGCAAGATTTCTTGTGTGTTCTCTCACTGGTTCTACCGTTTGAAAATGCCTTTTGTTTGCCCTGCGACTGCGTAACTGCTCTTCAGTTTTCTGGCTGGAATGATTGCCTGGGTTGTGAGCGAGGTTAGAGGAGAAATGCTGTGTCCAGCAGTCTAACAGCTTACACGATGTGCTGTCTTTGTTGCTCCTGACTTTGCAGAGGATCAGTTCTAACACCATCTGAGAAAAACTTGCACGTGGCATAGGACACAAAATTATTGCTTTTCTTCATCAGTGCCAGGCCTGTGTGTTCTGTTGCTTTCTGACTGTAAGGGCTGCTTGTTTAATCAGTCAGGAGATGTGAATAGAGATTATCCTAACCAGGACCAACATACTTGATTATGATTTCTGATACTCTCTGTAAACAGAATTAAAAGGTGCCAGTCACCTTTATTAAAGGAGGAGGCTGTGGAACTGAGCAGGCATGGAAATGCAGTGTCCCAGTTTACCTGAAGTCATTGTGGTCCTGCTTGGAATTACTTCCACTTTGAACCTGAAGCGTTAGGCTGCCAATGAAGTGTTTGAAAATAGAGGTTGCTGAGCAGGGTAATTAAGTGTGCCTGAAGACCAAATATAGCCTGTAGCAGCTCTTCTTTTTAATATGGAAATGAATACCACTAAAAGTAGAGCACTCTGCAGGCCAGGCCATAATGAATGCGTTGTTGTCTTCAAGGGTTTTTTCTTGCTACTTGTTTAGCAGTTGGGTTTTTGTTGTTGTTTCTTAGTTTCTTCATACAATGTGCCTTTGAGTTGCTGGCACTGTGTGGCCAATCCCTCCCTTGGTCAGATTTGAGCATTATCCCAGTGTCAGCAACCGGTAAGGAAAGGAGAGGAGTCTTGGTGATGTATCAGCAGAGCCCTGGGCACTCTTTGCCTACAGAATCTTTCTTCTTGCAAGAGCCACATTAAGAATTGCTCTCAGGAGACCTCTTGGGTACAAAACAGATCTTACACTGGTCTGCAGACTGATTCCTCTTTTTCCTATGTAGTTCATAGGCAAGGGGGAATGGATTCACACACTGATGTGGCCCTGCCTAGATGCACATCCCTGTGCCAAGCAAACGCTGTGCAAAGTCACAAAGCAGACCTTGGTGTTTCTCCTGGAGGGGCTGGGGTGGCTCAGCAAGTACAGACTTAACCTGGGACATGGGACAGTGACTTTTCAGCCTTCCTCAGCCTTACCTCCATTTGGCGTAACACGGATCAGAGCATACAGGAGTAACTTTAGTGGATGTGAAGCACTAATACTGCCTTTCTGCTCCCCTGCTGGGGGCTAGCAGTTTAATGTACCTTAATGTAATGTGACTGAAGCCATAGAATTGCAATCAAATGGAGAAAATCCTTTTAGTGCCTTTTCTGTGTATGTTCCTCATACAACAGTTGGAATAAGGAGAGCTGTTTGAACACAAGCAATAAACTTTGATGCGTATAACACTGCATCTGTGTGTGACTTTGAGGATGGGGAAAAGAGATTCTGAAGGAGTTCCCTCTCATATCACTGGGATTTCTGAAGCTGTTGCAGATGTTTAATGATGAATTAAGGGCAGAGTGAAGGATAGCACCTCCAGCTGAGATGGGGAGAGATGGAGAAGGGATAACCAGTAAAAGCGAGCTCTTGCTGGTAGCTCACTGCTCTTACTGCTTACTCCTATCCCCTGCAGCAAGAACTTTACAAACGTGAAGGCTCCAAAATGTCATTCCCTGAACAACACACAAAGCATTGCATTCAGCAACAATTTAGCAAGAGTTTCCTTCTGAATAACTGCTCTTACACTCATTTCATAATAGCAGCAATTAACAGCAGAATAGTAAGCAAGATAAGTAATCTACTCATAGACAAGGCTTTCCTAATGTTAACATTGCACTTGGCATGATATTTCAGGAAGAGTGAGCTGCTCAGCATTCCCAGGTGAGCAGCAGGAGCAATCAAAGGTCTAAAAAGCAACATCTCCAGGGAGGGATCAAATGAGCTGTTTTGTAGAGGAAAGGTGACTGAGGGAGGGCGTGTGGAGGGTTTTCTGTCAAGTGGAAGGCAATAAATTAGTCTCCAATCCACCCAAGGGGTAATACATATCTGTTGCCACAAAGGAGAATCAAATCTTCTCGTTTGAAACTTCTGTAAAATGAAACACTGAAGAGATTGCCCAGGAAGACAGAGCCCCACAGGAAGGGCAGAGGCTGTGCTGTCTGCTGATCCCTGCTCTCACTGGGCAGAGGGAAGGCTGACGCTGCCCCTGGTATCATGCCTGTTCACCGTGGCCAAGAGAGGAAACCCATGAGCAGGCTGCTGCCCTTTGTCCCACTGCCTGGAGAGCCCTGAATCACTGCAGCACTGTGCCAAACCCTGACAGACATCTGTGTGCCTCTGCACAGGGTGAGCCCCTTAATGCAGGGCTGTGAGCAAGCCCAGGCTCTTCCAGGAGTCGTGGAGCATTAGGATCACCCAGTCCAACCATCAGCACACCCCCACCGTGCCCACTGACCACATCCCTCAGTGCCACATCCCCAAAGTTCTTGAGCACCTCCAGGGATGGTGACTCCACCACCTCCCTGAGCAGCCTGTTCCTCTCACAGGACACTGCCCATATGCCTGTCCTGCTGGTCCAGGTGAGTAAGGATCCAGCCAGGTCTACTTTCCCTGTGCCAACAATCCCTTCCTTTATTAGTGATAAGGGAAAGTGCTCCTGCTCATCCCCACTCAAAGTCCTTTTACCCTCCTGTCCTGCTGCTTGGCTACACCACAGCCACCTTTCCATCCCTCCCTCAACTCCATCGTCTGTGCTGCTCCAAACCCAAGCTGCACACTCATACATTCTAAACCCTATCCTCCTCTTCTCCTCAGCGCCTTGGTGTGCTGCCACAGTACTGCACAAACACAGGCAGGTCTTAATCTCTTCTGCATTCATCATCTCCTCATTTGACATACAGGGATGATTTTGCAGCCATCCATCCCCCAAGATGGGAGCCTTTGGGGAGCTGTTTGCCCACTTTCCCCAGCAACTTATGCCCCCCTAGCCCAGCCCAGGTTGGAGGTGGAGCCTGGGGGTAGTAGTGCCCCAACACCACACAGCCCAGGCACAGGGCTGCCCCAGCAGAGGAAGAGTGTGTGGAGCTCTAGGGTTTAACTGGTAAAAAGTCAAAGCTTGGGCAATGCCACAATCACAGCTCCCAGGGGAGCTGTGTGGCCCAGCCCAACCCCTGCACATCATGCTCTGAGCCCCAGCCTGGCTCAGACCTCACTGCACGCTCTGCAGCTCTGCACTTTGCTTTGCAGGAGGACGTGGCACAATGACGGCAAAGAAGAATCAGCCCTTGCAGAACGGAAGGGCCAAGGTGAGTGTGGGGAGAGGGAGAGGAAACAGGGGGAGGAGAATAGCTCATACCTGTGCTGTCTTGTGTGTTATCTTTGCTTGTAATAATACAGAGCAGCCATCAAAGTATCGTCACTCACATGCCTGAAATAAAACAAACGAGAATCAACAAAGGTAACCTTGATCTAATAGGACCTATCAGCATGTATCTGTATTTATCCATGGGATTTCTGGGTCAGCTGGCTCCACGTCAAGATAAAATTAGCAGGAGGTGTATTTTCCTTGTTGAACATGCAGATTCACAGACGAATCGGGCCATGAAGCCAGACTCAGCTTTCCTTGAGGAGTGGCTGCTGGCTGGCCCCTAACTGGTCCCCATCTGATGCACAGGAGAACGTGCTGCAGCGTGTCCTGCAGCTGCCGGTGGTGAGCTCAACCTGTGAAAGCTTGCAGCGGACCTACAGCAGCACCAAAGAGATCCACCCAATTGTGGCCTCGGTGTGTGAGGTCTATGAGCAGGGAGTGAAGGGCGCCGGCACCTTGGCCATGTGGAGCGTGGAGCCTGTGGTACGCAGGCTGGAGCCTCAGTGTGAGTCCATCAGCAGGGATGTGATGGGGTATCCAACAGTGGGACACCACCTGCGCTCACCCCTGGCACAGCCCCCAGCCTTAATCTCCACCCTGCATGCTTTTGTCCAAGGCAGTCTCTGTGGCCAACAATTTGGCATGTCGGGGCTTGGACCACCTGGAGGAGAAGATCCCAGCCCTTCAGTATCCTGTTGAGAAGGTAAGTCATGGGTGGGAAAGCCTCTGGGACCCTCTAGACACTCCAGCCCCCCTGCAGAGCCCACAGGATTTCTTCTCTGGGCCAAAACCCTGGTTCTCACCTGGCAACCAGTGATGGCAAGGGGCTTCCAGAAGGCACCTCAAAGCAAGGACTTGGCCACAGGTGTGGTTGGATTGCTCCTAAATATAGGCCAGCAGGTCCTGCATGGCTGGCTACCTGCAGCCCAGGCTATAGGAAATCGTCCTGCTGCTCTAGGGGATGTCTTCTTGCATGGCCCATGGTCTCTCCAGCTGCTCTGTGCCATCCAGAGCTCATCAGAAGGGTTCTTCTCCATCTCTCTGCCTGCAGCTCGCCTCCAAACTGAAGGACACCATCTCCACCCCCATCCAAAGTGCCAAGAGCACCATCGGGTACTCCATGGACAAGATCTTGGGGCTGGCGGTGGGTGGCTATGAGACGACCAGAACCACAGTGGAGACAACAGCAAGGTACACGAGGAGCAACTCAGTGAGCCAGATGGCAGCCGCCGGGATGGACACTGCCCTGGGTGGGCTGGAGAAGCTGATGGAGTACCTGTTGCCAGAAGAGGAGGAAGCAGGTAGTATCGGCCAAGATCACCTCAGGGTGTCTGCAGAGGGGTGTCCTGGTAAGGCAGGGGTCTGCTGGGGTGGAGGAAGCACCCAAAGCAGTCCCCATGGAGATGGGGACTCACTGATGGGGTGTAGGTGGAAAGAAAAAGATCTTGGTGCAGGGCTGTCCCACCAGGCTGTAACATCCCACACTCTCCCTGTGCTGTTCTACCTTTAGATCTGAAGCCCAAGAAGACCTGTAGACCAGCAAAGGTCTCCCAGCAGCAATCCAGGAAATACAGGGCTCCCAGTGCTCCCAGTGCTCCCAGCAGTGCTCCCAGCACTCTGGGCCGGATTGGAGCCCTGGTCAGCACTGCCTCTCACCGTGCTTACCAGCACACCGTCCAGAACCTCCAGCGTGCCAAAGCCAAAGGACAGGAACTGGTCGTCTGGATCCCCATCTTGGTGAGTCCCAGCCTGTCTCAAAGCCTTGGGGCCTGGAACTCACCCCGAGCACTGGTTTCTGTCTCCCCTGCAGGGCAGTCTGGCCAAGCCAAGCCCACCTATGGTGCCGCAGAGCCATGGTGAGAGGCAGAGCACTGCGGGCAGCTGGAGGCAGAGCAGGGTGCCGGAGCACAAGCAGGAGAAGGCAGAGAAGAAGGACAGCCATGCTGGTGAGGTAGGGAAAAATGGAGGTAGTGGTGAGATGGGGTCATCCCAGAGCATCATCTCGATCCCACCATGTTCTCGGCCTCTTCTCCAGCAAACCAAATCAAGGCACTTCCCTTCTGGCATTCTCCCAGGGGCTGGGTGCGATCCAAAGGACCCAGCAACTGGCATCTCTAACTCAGTCTGCCTTAGGAGAAAAAGCTCTGAACTCCCAGACAGGGCTGCGACAGCCTCTGGGCCAGGCAGTGCTCCAATTTCCGAATCGGCACCTAGCTCCCAATTGTTGGTTTGGGGTCTCAGTACAAAACATACTCCCACTGTGGTCCCAGGAGTGAACAGGAGGACCCTGGGTCTGGGGGGGCTCTGCTGACAGCACATGGGCTGGAGGACTTTCCCTGGTGGTAGCAGCTCTGCTGGGACCTGGGGACAGAAAGCTGCAGGTCAGGGTCAGTGCCCTTCACCTTCACTTGCAGCGGAAGTGTGAGGTCCCAAAGGGCTGGTGGGGCTACCATAAGTGATGCTGTTTTCTGTCTGCAGGCAGGGGATGGCCTTGGACTGGTGGGCAGTGTGGCTCACAACCTGCAGAGTGCCTGTGCCTCTGGCATCTCCAGCATGAAGAAGGTCCCTGCTGTGGCCTGGGACGCAGCAGAGGGGTTGATCCTGTTCACACCCCGCAGGCTGTCCAGAGCCATGGAGACGGTGGATGCTCTGGGAGGGGCGGTCATCAGTGCCCCTAAGCACCTGCTGGGCAGCCTGTACAGCTACGTGCCGGTGAGTGCATCCCAGCACCTTGGGGACACACAGGGATCGGGTCCCACCCACCTCCAGCAAAACCCCATCTGGTCCACTCCCTGTATAAAGGCAAGGCACAGGTTAATACTGGGACCACATTCCCTTCCTCCACCCATCCTCTTCCTACCTGCTCCCCCCCGGGGCTGTCCTGCGGTCACCTACTCCCTACTCTGAGGGCCTCCGTGGGGACAAACCTCCCGTCCCAAAGTCTCCCCAGGGAGAGCCCTACTGCTCAGCCCAGCCCTCAGCTCCGCAGGCAGTCCAAGGACGAGGCGGCAGCGCGGGGCAGCAAGCCGGGTCCTGAGGCCGAGCAGAAGGAGGAGGAGAGCAAGCCAGAGGGCACCAGCGCCGAGGAGAAGGCCCAGCTGAGGGGTGACTGGCGGCTGTACCGCGGCCACCACCCGCTGTCCTTCCTGGGCCTGGAGGACCCTCTCTTCATACGCAGCAATCTGTACCGCAGCTCAGCCCTGGAGCCCGAGGCTGTGCCGCGGAAATCGGCCTTCGCGCCCTACAGCCGGCGCGTGAGCGAGGGCTCCTACCGCTTCAGCCCCGAGGCCATGTACAGCCGGGCCTACTATGCCAACCTCTACAGCCCAGCCTTCAAGAAGGAGTGACTCTGAGCAGGAGAACCTCGGCCCCAAACTGCCCCCAGCACGCTTTGCCTTCATATACCTACATCCCACATCGCCTGCTTACCCACATCCCCAACATGGCACAGATACGGTTGTCCATCTTGGGTTGTCCATCTGTCCATACGTGGTTGAGGGTCCCTGCTCTGCTCCAGGCTCGGTGACAGCTGTGCCAGGGGATGTCCCCTCTTTGGGGCCAAGAGGAGAATAAAGGCAGCCCAAGGGGCTGCTGGTGGAAAAGTAGATAGAGAAGAGGGGATGAGTGAAGGAGAAACAGTGAAGGAGAAAAAGGGACCAGCCAGCTCTGACACTGGGCCAGCTGCTGCTCATTAGAGAAGCAGTGTCAGACAGGTGAGGTACAGAGCACTGAGACGGACCGGAGGGAACACAACCATCAAACATTGCAGAACATAGAATCATCACAGAATTGCTTGAGTTGGAAGTGACTTAAAGCCCATCCAGTCCCACCCCCCTGCCATGGGCTGGTTGCCCCCACCAGCTGAGGCTGCTCAGGGCCCCATCCAACCTGGCCTTGAGAACCTCCAGGGATGGGGCACCCACAGCTCGGGGCACCCTGGGTCCTCATCCTTCTTTCCACAGTTTTGGGGTCAGAGACAAGACCAGAGCACCGGTACGCCAGCCTCCTGCAGGAAGGCCCCATTCCCACAACTTGTGATTGTACCTGCTGCAGTAATAAACCTTCCCTCTTACCCCCATCACCCTTTGCATAGTCTGCTTTACAAGAGCTGCCTACTGGCTGCTGAGCCTTAAAGGGCTGGGAACACTGAGGGAGGGAGAGCACTGACGGTGCAGAGGGCTTTTTGCAGTGCTTGGGCAGTGCCCAACACTGTACGTGCCCCTTTCTATGCCTGGAGTACAAACTCAGAGCCACCAGGGGCTTCCTGCCAAAGATTTATTCCATTTGCAGAACAGTGCAGAGCAATCTCTGTTTGCACTGCACATACACAACCTCCTTCCTACACACTGCATTCCCAGGAACAGCAGAGAAGGGGAAAGGCCTCCCTGCCCCCCTCCTCCCTCCCCTTCCTCCCCGGGGACAGGCAGGCTCAGAGGTCTGTATTTATGAGACACACGGTACAGTCCCACACCCTGGGAAAAAGCCCAGTGCCTGACTTTCCCATGCTGAGCCTGGGCTGTCACCAAAAGGCTGCAGGAGGGAGGTCAGCAGCACAGCGCTGCTTGGAGTCACATAGGATGAGATGGGGTGGGAGAGGATGAGATGCAATGGGATGGAGGGTGAAGGACTCTGCCTGCTGTCCTCCAGGCTCAGTACTGGCACGGCCAGGATGCCAGGGTGCCAACAGGGACACGGAGCAGGACATAGCTGCACGTCCTCCCTGCTAGCCCACAGAAGGAGCTGGGGATGCTGCAGGCAACAACAGAGCCAAGAGCTGAGGGCTGAGCAGAGGAAGGCCCTTGCCTTGCTGGTCACATACAGCCAGAGACCCAGATCCTGGGGTTTGGAGAACCTGCCGTGCTCCTAGGACACATCCAATCTGCACAGAACACAGGAGGCCTCATCCAGCTACACAACAAGAAACAAAGACGCTGCTCAGAGCGAGTCCGTCCGCTTACGGGCAAACACTGCTGACACAGTCCTGACGATGCCTCGGATGCCGGCACCTCTCTTCAGCCTGGTATCGGGGATGCGCTCAGCCAGTCCATGGAACACCATGAGAGCCCCATGGTAGGCCTCGGCCGCAGAGACCTCATAGAAACCACAGTCCAGAGACAGGGCCAGGAGCCGTCCCTCCTCGCTGGAGACAGCCCGCCGGTGCTGCAGGTCCCGCTTGTTGCCCACAATGACGATGGGCACCTGCTCCTGCCCCTCCTTGGCCGCCCTAATGAACTGCACTTTGAGGGGCAGGAGGTTGAAGCTGGCACGGTCACAGATGCTGTAGACCAGGATGAAGCAGTCTGCCCACTGGATTCGTTTCTCCTCCGAGGAACCATCATCAGCCTGGTCCTGGGGAACAGGGAAAAGGAACGGATTGGGTTTCCTCTTTAGGAGGCGGGCACACAATGGGAAGGAGCCCTCTCACCTGTGAGCTGGGGACATCCCAGATGTGGAAGAGAACCTCTCTGCCATCCACGGTCAACATGTGGCTGTAGATGAATTCTGCCAAAAAAAAGTGAGTCTGAGACTGTTTGTCTCTACAGACAGTTCCCTCACAGCTGATCTCCTCCAGAACCTTTAGGGACCCAGGGCTGTCCCTGACTCAGCCCACGCACAGCTGCACTTTCTGCACCCCAGTACAGCTCCTGATCAAACATGAACATCAAGCCTCTGGGGAGCTATAGAATAATATGGGAGAGGACAGGAAAGAACCAAACCCTGCAGGAGGATCTGGCTCGCCCTGCAACCTCCCTGTCCCTAACAGGAATGGAACGGGGCTGGCATGGTCAGCACTCACCCATGTCTCCGTACTCCCCGATAAAGCGCCTCGTAAGGAAACGTACAGTCAGGGCTGCAAAGGGGAGAACAAGGATCACAAAATAATCCCGAACCTCTGAGACTTTCATCTTAAACCCAGCCCACACACAGCTTAGACCTGAACACACTCAGGATGCATTCTCCCACTAACTACCACTGTTGGGACCAACCTCTGATTTTCCCCTTTCTAAACACCAGCAGAGGCAGGACTGCTCTCTGCAGCTCATTCTGCAAACCCCCCTGCAGTCTGCAGCCTATTTTTGCAGTAGAAATGGTTTTTCCTGCCTGTAAGCTCTCAGCTCGCACTCATTCCTCACCTGATTTCCCCACGCTGTCTGCTCCCATCACCAGCACGTTGGCTTCTGCTCTCAGGGCAACAGGGCTGGGCAGCTCCAGGAGGGCCGGGTGCTCGGGGGTGAAGCTGGCACTCCTGCGCAGCCGAAGCCCCATGGCAGCACTCCCAGCTCCTCCACGTGCACCCAGAGGACCTGCCAGGGCTACGGGGCACTGCCTGCAGCTGCAGGCAGCGGGATTCAAAATGTTGCTATGGGTTGGATCATCCCCACAGTACGTCAGTGCCGGGGCTGGCCTTGTCACCTCCCAGCACGCAGGGCTGGCTGCAGAGTATCCCAGGAGGCTGCCCACGCTGCTGCTCCTCAGCTGGGACATGTGGTCCTTTTGTCTCTTCTCATGGAGGCTGGAGGATCACCCACAGAGCATCTCATAATGGAAGATGTGTCTCAAAGCACATTGTCTCAGAAGTGATGGAGTGCATCACAACTAATGGATCCTCTTACAGATGATAGAGTATCTCAAGGCTGATAGAGCACGCTGTGATCGATCACAGAATGACTAAGATTGAAAAAGACCTTAAAGATCACCCAGCTCCACCCTGCTGCTGCGGGCCGGATGCCACCCACCAGTTCATGCTGCTCAGGGCCCCATCCAGCCTGCCCTTGAGCACCTCCGGCGGTGGGGAGCATCGTGACGGAGCACAGCACAAGTGATGGAGAACCTCAGAAGTGATGGACTTGTGGGTACGAGCAGATGTGGAACTCTCCACGGGGCAGCGAGGCCCCGGCACCGCCTGCCCAAAAACCTGCGGATGCTCCAATCGGGTGGGATGGGGTTTTAAGCAAAGCCGATCCGGTGGGCGGCAACCAGCCTGCGGCAGCGGAAGGAACCGAACGGTCCTAAGACCCCTTGCGACCCACGCCATCGCACCCCTCTACGAGCGCCTCAGGAGCGGCGGATCACATCGCGCCCCGATCCCACCCACCGCCCCGCCGGGCGGAGCCGCCTGACGCCATCGCAGCGCGCCGAGCAGCGCTCCGCCCCGCCATGGGCCCGGAGGGGGCGGCGGTGCGGGTGGCGGTGCGGGTACGGCCGCTGCTGCCCAAGGAGGTGCTGCGCGGGCACCGCTCCTGTCTGCGCGGAGATGCGGCCACCGGGGAGGTGGCGCTGGGTCACCGCCGCCGATTCCGCTTCGCCGCCGTGCTGCCCGAGGCGGCGGGGCAGGAGGCCGTGTACAGCGCCTGCGTCCGGCCGCTGCTGCGGGCCTTCTTCCAGGGTTTCAACGCCACCGTCTTCGCCTATGGGCAGACGGGATCCGGCAAGACCTACACCATCGGGGAAGCCAGCGTCGGTGAGTGGCGGGCAGCGGCTTCCCGCCCAGCTCATCTCCATCACATTCCCATCCCGTCATCCCATCCCCTGCCGCCGTCCCATCACCCCCATCCCACCCTCTTTCCAAAGTTGTTTCAGTGGTATTATTGGATCTATAGTTACCTTAGTGAGTGTGGCCACAGGTCAGCTTAGGTTAACTGCGCCGTTTGGGAACGCTGAGTTACGTCCATACTTTGAGATTCGTCTCTGCTTCGCTCTCAGGTCAGGCTGTAGCTCCAGGTGTGGAGATGCAGTTCTGCGTGGCTGCTGGAGACAAAAGCAGAGCAGCTTAAGATCACAATGGCAGAGCAGGCAGATAATGAGCAGGGAGAGCTGATGGGGAAATGCTGGCTCCTAAGGGCAGCACTCTTTAGCTTTGCACTCAATATCTGTTATCAGTGGGAACGCTGACATCCTTTTTTCTTCTTGAGGAAGAATTGTTGTATGAGTCCACCACCACCATGCAGCGGTGAGGTTTTCCCCAAGTCCTAAAATCCTTACAGGAGTTTGAATTTAGGCAGTGCAGGGCTCTAGGAAGGCCGGGGGGGCTGCTCCCCTCTGATGAAACCCACACTGCAGCCCTGGCTCCAGCTCGTCCCCAGCCAGCGTGGCTCCAGGCACAAGCCATAACCCATGATTGTGTCCATGTCTCTTTGCCAGCTTCCATCAATGAGGATGAGCAGGGCATCATCCCAAGAGCCATGGCAGAGACCTTCCAGCTCATCGACGAGAACGACCTCATTGACTACACAGTGCGCGTGTCCTACGTGGAGGTGTACAAGGAGGAGTTCCGGGACCTTCTGCAGGTGGATACGGCCAGCAAAGACATCCAGATCCGAGAGGATGACAAGGGCAACATCGGTATGTGCAGCTGCCCCTGGGCTTCCTTTTCTTCTCAAAGGCCATTGTTTGGTTTTGTCATTTGGTTGGGTCCCTTATCCATTTGCCATTGCAGTGCTCTGCGGTGTGAAGGAATCTGAGGTGGAAGGACTGGATGAGGTGCTGAGCCTGCTGGAGATGGGCAACACGGCCAAGCACACGGGCGCCACGCACATCAACGCGCAGTCGAGCCGCTCACACACCATCTTCACGGTGACGATGGAGCAGCGGCGCGGCGCTGGCCGCATCACTCGCCTTGCCCTCTCCAACCAGCCCACCATCCCTGCTTCGGGGCAGGTCCTGGTTTCCAAGTTCCATTTTGTGGACCTGGCAGGCTCAGAACGGATCGTCAAGACAGGAAACACTGGGGAGAGGCTGAAGGAGAGCATCCAGATCAACAGCGGGCTGCTGGCCTTGGGCAACGTCATCAGTGCTTTGGGGGACCCTCGAAGGAAGGGCAGCCACATTCCTTATAGGGATTCCAAAATCACCAGGTACAGATGGGGAATGGGACTCCACACATCCCATGGGCTGGTGGCCCAGCAGCAGGGACGTGATGCGTCTTGGTGGTCCTTTTCATGCCCAGCCTACCTGGTTTGCTGGCAGAGACCCCAGGCTTGAACAGGAGAAGCTCACAGGGCAAGTCATCCCTTCTGCTTTCATGCCAGTGAGCACAGAATTGGGTGGTACCTGGCTCCAACAGTTGTTCAGGTAGAAACTTGGTCACGATGCAAGTTGTTACTCCTCTATCCTCTGCCATTCAGAGAGATCTATACAGGCTCAAGCACTACACCCAGGAGAACCTCATGAGGCTCAACAAAGCCAAGAGCAAGGTATTGCATTTGGGTCACAGCAAACCCCACTGTCAGTACAAGCTGGGGATGTAAGGATGGAAGACAGACCAACCAAAAAGGTCTTGGGGGTACTGGTGGATGACAGCTAGGCATAAGTTTGCAGTGCGCCCTTGCATCTGAAAAAGCCAGTTGTATTCTGGGCTGCATCCAAAGCAGAGTGGTTACCAGGGCGAGGGAGGAGATCCTGCCTCTGCTCCGTGAGACCTCACCTGCAGTACTGCATCTAGAGGTGGAGTCCTCAGTACAGGAGAGACACAGACCTGTTGGAGCACATCCAGAGGAGAGCCACAAAAATGACCAAGGGATGGAACACCTCTAAAGGACTGAGAGCTGGGACAGCACAGTCTGGAAGGAGAGAAAGCTTTGGGGAGCCCTGAGAGTGGCCTCTCAGTACCCAACGGGGCTGTAAGAATGAGGGGGCAGACTCTCTAGTGGGGTCTGTTGTAATAGGACAAGTGGAAATTATTTCAAACAGTAAGAGAGGACATGTAGATTCGATATAAGGAAGAAATATTTTTTTAGCAGTAAGGATGGTGAGGCACTGGCACAGGTTGCCTAGAAGGGTGGTGGATGCCCCAACCCTGGAGACACGCAGAGTTGGGCTGGACAGGGCTCTGAGCACCTGATCAGCTGTCAGTGTTCCTGTTTGGTATGGGGGAGTCGGACCAGATGACTTTTAGGGATCCCTTGCAACTCAAGCAATTCTATGATTCTGTTTAATCATTCTGCTCTCTTCAGTAGCGCAGAGCACGTGTATCATTCTCTTTGGGTTTAGCCTCTGGAAAGGACTGGAAACCTTCTGGTTGCCGTGTTACCATGCATCCCAGCCATCTCAGTCACCGCTGTCTGTGCTTTGTGCAGGATCCTGAAGGACTCCCTGGGGGGCAATGCCCAGACTGTGATGATAGCGTGCGTCAGCCCTTCCTCCTCTGACTTCGACGAGAGCCTCAACACACTGAACTACGCCAGCCGAGCTCAGAATATCCAGAACAAAGCGGTGGTGAACTGCCGCAAGGAAACAGAGCAGGTGGAGGAGCTCCACCTGCAGATAAAGAACCTGCAGAAGGCGCTGGAGCAGCGGCACCGCTCCGAGACACGCATCATCAACCGCTCAGACGCCACCAAGCGCTGCCCCCAGGAGCCCAACGCTCGGCTGCTGGCTGAGTGCGCGCACTACCGCACCTGCACAGATGCCGCTTACCGGCTGCTGATGGAGCTGCAGGAGGACAGCAACCTGACTGTGGAGCAGATCCTGCGGGTGAAGGAGTGGCTGTGTGCGGTGGAGAGCGAGAGGAGCGAGCTGACCTCGGCCGGGCTGGATAGCGGCATCGAGAGCACTTCTGCAGAGGATCAGAGCCTCGAGGCACAGGGGTGCAAGCTGCCCAAAGCTCAGGTAGCAAACGGCTGGGGGGTTTGGGCTCGGACGCAGAAGTCTGCAGACTATCTGCAGACTAATGTCTCTTCTGTATCCCAGGGGCAGGCGAGCACTGAGAAAGGCTGTGAGGCCATCAAGGACAAGCACGTGGCCAACCTGCAGAGACAAGTGGAGCGCCTGGAGGAGGAGAACCGGGATTTCCTGGC
Organism: Lagopus muta; assembly: GCF_023343835.1. Lineage (NCBI taxonomy): Eukaryota > Metazoa > Chordata > Aves > Galliformes > Phasianidae > Lagopus > Lagopus muta. Next base: position 7,556,160 of record NC_064442.1, on the reverse strand, counting down.
TGCCTTGGAGGATGCCATGGAGCAGTATAAGCTGCAGGTATTGCTGGGATGTGCTTTCTTAAACGAAACCTGCCCCGCTTCAGGGTGCAATCCAGCCTTGGAGTTCCACTGCAGCACCTCTGGGATCTGTGTTACTTTGTGACATTTTTCTCACTGCCTCCCTAGAGTGACAAACTGCAAGAGCAGCAGGATAAGATCTCAGAGCTGCACGTGCGCCTGGAGATGGCGATGCCAAACCTATGTGTGCCAGAGCTGCTGGAGAACCTGCACCTGGTGACTGCCACCCAGCGACCACACACAGCCCCGCTGGCAGCCACACAGCCCCATAGCCTCAGGGGCCATTGTCAGAAGGTGAGTTGGAGCTCTGCCTTTTTGCTGTACCTAGCAGCAATGCCCAGCTGGGAGTCAGCTGCCTTCCTTAATTCTGGCTGTCCTGCAGCACATTTCATCTCTTTGCAATTCTCTACCCCAGCAGCTCAGCAGCAGTTCCTCCTTAAAGGAGGACTCGGTCAGCTGTCACCCAAACCTACCCAGCAGTGCAGAGCTCAGGGACGTGGCCCTGCGGAGGGAACACAGCCAGGGCTTGGAGAAGGCAGCCGAGCTGTCCTCAGAAGAGGATGAAGAATGGGAGCTGAGGCGGTCCCTGTATCAGCGCCGGTGAGCTGAGGCTGAGCCAACACTACACACTGCCATGACAGTTGTGCAAGTTAGAAATGACAGTGCTCCAGCAAGGGGGTGCCTAGACCCAAGTGATCAATTTGCTCATCTTTGTAGAAATGGGATTCCCAGCTGGAGTAGGAGAGAGGTGAGCAGCAAGCTGAGTGAGGAGCCGAGCGGAGGCCATCCCTTCTTGATTCAGGAGGAGCAGCTGGAGCTGCCCAAAGGCAAGTGGCAGCTGTAGGCTGAGGGGCAGTTCTCCTGGTGCTGGACTGGTCCTTGGCTGCAGCTCTTATGTGTGATTGTCTTGCTGTCCCCTGGGCATCCTTACCCAGCAGTTTGTGTTGCAGAGGCGTGCAGGAAGCAGGAGCGCCCTGCAGGGAAGGACTCGGAATGGAGACTGGTGCAAGCGCAGCAGAAGATCCGGGATCTGGCCATTAACATCCGCATGAAGGAGGAGCTGATCACAGAGCTCATCAAGACAGGTGCAGAGCTACTGGTGGGCAGAGTGTGCAGCGGGCAGCTAGGGAGCTGCTATGTGGGATATTCAGTCCCTGCTTCCATCCTCACATCCTGGTGTGCTCCGCTCCTGCACTTTCTATAGCTACCTACCAAAGGCCTTGGGGGGGAGGGGGGATAGACCTGCCATCCTGCAGGGCTGGGACAGCAGGGACCCAGAGGTGAGCATGCGTGGTTGTGTTACAGGCAGGGACGCGCAGGCTCTGAACAAGCAGTATTGCCAGAAGATCGGTGAGCTGGAGCAGGAAGCAGAGCAGGTGCGGGCTGAACTGAGCGACAGCCAGAAGCAGCTCCAGGAGCTGGAGGGCAAAGAGCCCTGGGACCCTGGGGAGAAGCACAAGCTGCAGGAGTACCGCACACGTGTGGCAGCTGCCCAGAGCAAGGCACGGGTGAGTGTGGATGGAGAGCACGTGGCTCTGCCCTGATGGGAGGTGGCAACATTCTTGCCCAGAGCACAGGGGCAGCTTTGGTCCTCCGGCAGGTTCTGAGCAAAAAGAAGCAGGCAACCGAGAGGCTGGTGTCGCTTTCGGCCCAGAGCGAGAAGCGAGTGCAAGAGCTGGAGAGGAACATCCAGCTGATGCGGCGGCAGCAGAGCCAGCTGCAGAGACGACTGCGGGAGGAGAGCGAGCAGAAGAGACGGCTGGAAGCAGAGATGAACAAGCGGCAGCACCGTGTCAAGGTAGGAACCAGCAGGAGCAGGGGTAGCTCCAGGGGTGACTGTGGTCAGCGCAGCAGTGGGCTTGGGGGTACTGTGCTTTTTAAGAGTAGCCAAAGAGGCGCTGCTGTGAGAACATTAGCTGCCCATCAACCCGCAGCCCTTGGTTCTATAGAAACAGCTCACACCCCTTTGAGATGGCTGACGGTTGCTCCTTCCCCTGTAGGAACTGGAACTGAAGCATGAGCAGCACCAGAAAATCCTGCGCATCAAAACAGAGGAAATTGCAGCTTTCCAGAGGAAGCGGCGGAGTGGAAGCAATGGCTCCGTCATCAGCCTGGAACAGCAGCAGGTACAGGCACCATCCTGGCCAAAAGGGGCTCCTGCAGCAGCCCATCAGCTCACAGTGTCATTCAAATCTGACAGCAAAAACCTCAAATCACATCTTGCTTCCAGGACCAGGATTTCTTATAAATCATAACATCAATAAAAAAGCAGAACGTTTGCAGAACGGTCGTGGGAGATGGAGCATGATAGAAGTAGCGATGTCAGGGCTGCGTGGGTTAGCAGAGATGGAATCAACTCTGCTGCCCTCGAGTCTAGCAGTCCCTGGAATTGTTGCTGTATGTACGCATGTGTGCGACTTATGCCTTCTCCCTTCAGAAAATTGAGGAACAGAAGAAGTGGCTGGACATGGAGATGGATAAAGTGCTGGAGCAGCGCCAGGCCTTAGATGAGCTGGAGGATGAACTGAGGAAGCGTGAAGCTATCGTGGCCAAAAAGGAGGCTCTCCTGCAGGAGAAGAATGGCCTGGAAAGCAAGAGGCTGCGCTCCAGTCAGGTAGGACAAGAGTGTGACACCTGTGTCCCTGCTTCATTGTCAGCAAAGGTGGGAGGCTGAAAGACAGCGGTGCCACCTGGGGCTGGCAGAAAGCTGCGCGTCGGGATAAGGTGACAGTGTTGGGAAGGGGGAAGGAAATCTGCTTGTGCTGCACCTCACCGAGTTATTGTGATAGTGCTTGGTTTAATGGTGCAGTAGAAAGGGGCTGGGGACTTGACTTCCCATTAGAGCAGTCCAGCATAGAATCATTAAGGTTAGAAAAGACAACTAAGATCACCAAGTCCAGTGCTCAACCCACCGCACTGTGCCCACTGACCACAACCCTCAGTGCCACATCCCCACGGTTCTTGAACACCTCCAGGGATGGTGACTCCACCACCTCCCTTGGTAGCCTATACCAGCACCTCACCACTCTCTGATAATATTTTTTCATAATGTCCAACCTGAAACATCTGTTGCAGGCCCTAACAGATGACATAGTCCGTGTGTCGAGCCGCCTGGAGCACCTGGAGAAGGAGCTCACAGAGAAGAATGGGCAGCTGCGCCACGGCAGCGCCCACGACCAGCAGCAGATCCGTCAAGAGATCAGCAACCTGCGCCAGGAGAAGGACCAGCTGCTCAAGCAGAGGCTAGAGCTTGACAACAAGCTGCGCCAGGGCACGTTGCTGTCCCCAGAGGTACCTGCTCTTTGGCTGGGCAGATGCTCCTCCGCGTCCCCAAATGGCGCACATCCCACCTTCCCGCCAGTGCTGTCTTGGCTGTGAGATGATAAAGGAGGTAGGGATGGGGGTCGCACGGGAAATCCTTTGCTCTCTACTAACTGCTGCTCTGCATTTGCAGGAGGAGCGGATCCTGTTCCAGCTGGATGAGGCAATCGAGGCTCTGGATGCAGCTATTGAGTACAAGAATGAATCCATCACATGCCGGCAGCGCGTGCTGCGGGCCTCAGCCAGCCTGCTGTCCCAGTGTGAGATGAACCTCATGGCCAAGCTCAGCTACCTCTCCTCTTCTGAGACAAGAGCTCTGCTCTGCAAGTACTTCGACAAGGTGGGAGAGAACGCTGTCTGTGCTGGAGGGAGCTGTAGTGTGTCAACAACCTCTTGTTTTCCTCTGCTGCCTTTTTTTCACCCTAGAGAGCTACATGACCCTTTAAGTCCCTGCTTCTCCCAACACCTGGGAACAGGGTTTAAATACCAGGGATAGGATGCATACATCCCTGTAGGGCTCTGCCACGCCAGTGTAGCTGCACGTTGCTCTTCTTTCATATGATACACTAAAAATCTAACTTGGTGAAGCACAGCAGCGTGAGGAAAGCTCAGACTCTGAAGGAGCTTGCTTTTGTGCCCTGGCCAGGTGGTGACGCTGCGAGAAGACCAGCACCGGCAGCACATTGCCTTCTCAGAGCTGGAGATGCAGCTGGAGGAGCAGCAGCAGCTGGTGCACTGGCTGGAGGCAGCCGTGGAGCGGCAGCGCCTGGAGATGGACCGGCAGCTCACCCTGCAGCAGAAGGAGCACGAGCAGAGCATGCAGCTGCTGCTTCAGCAGAGCCGTGGTAAAGGCCCAGTTCCCAGGACAGCACTGTTGTTGCCTTTCCTAGGGCTCGCAGCTTGCAGTATTGATTGCAATGACCTGGTTTTCCCTTGCAGAGCACATGGAGGAGGGGCTGGCCAGCAGCAAGCTGCAGTACGAGGGGAGAATCCAGGTGCTGGAAAAGGAGCTGAGCCGTTACATGCGGGCAAACCAGGAGCTGAGCCAGAGGCTTAATAGCATTAATCTCCATCCAGGAGCGGCCAAAGGTGAGAACAGGCACAGGGGGTGCTTTTCCTACCAACATCAAGACAGGATTTTAAATTCTTTTCCCCAGTGGGAAGACAGCTGAGCCCCCAAGGAATAGCGCCGGCACAGAGCAAGCGCTTTCCAGGAAGCAGTTCTGATGTAGCAGTAGAGATCCTAAAACTAATCTCGCTCTTTCCCAGCAGGGATGGAGAGAAATGCAGTCACAGGGACCTGTGAGGAATTCAGCCACGGGGAGCTGCCCCTGCCTCCTGCAGAAGAGAACCATAGGGGCAGGGATGAGAGCAGGGACCTGGTGCATGCTCCTCTGCCTGCAACATGGAGACGTTCCTCCCTGCCCACTGACAGCACCGGAGACCCAAGGCATGAGGTGCACTTGCCCCGCAGCCTGGGCCCTGCCAAGCCACGCCGGGAGCCCCGCAGAGCCAGCCTGAACGTCCCCCCCCTGCCTTACCACCCAGCAATGATCGATGTTAGGAAAAATCCCCTCTAGGCACAGGCTTAATGCTTAGCTAGCACAGGGCAGGAAGGATATTGCTGGTGTGAGATTAGAAGCATTTCTGCCCTCTAAACCAGCCTGAGGCCCAAGAAAGAAATACAACTTTTCACTTGCAACAAGTGTGCAAGGTGTGGGACAGACAGTTTACACTGTGTTGCTGCCTGTCTGGGCAGCACTGATCCAACACTTTTCCTCCTGCACCCTCAGCATGAATGCTGGGAAGCAGGAGACACCTCCCACCCTGTCCTCTAACACTAAGAACATTTTTACAGCTTGGAAACCTCTGCTGGAGGGCCTTCTCAGCTTTGACAGCCTGAGAGGGAGATGCTCAGCAGTTCTGGAGAATTTGTACATAGATTTTTTTTGTAGTAACTTTTCTAAAGAAATACATTCCTACTGTAACTTTTCTAATAAAGCAGAGTGAGTTCTATGAAGCAGTGAAGCAGTCATTTGTCAGAGACTTCGTGGACATGGCATGTAGGAAAGATGCTTTGTTTAAAGCTCACTGCATGGGAACTCAGCCATGCAGTGCCACAGTGGTGCCTTCATGTTTGAGTACCTGGTTCTGTAAATGCTCAGAATAATCTGGACAAAAAGGCTTTTCATTTACTAGTTCAGCATTTCTTCCACTCATAGGGAATGTGGAAGGCTTCCTACAGTAAGTAGGCAAAGCACCTCCAGACAGCAACACAGGTGCCTGAAAAATCCAGGATAAAAGCAGCCCTGGTTCAGCACCATTTTCTGCTGCTCCTGCAGGACAAGAAATAAAAGCCCAAGTACCTGTTGAGGAGGGCAAGAGGGAGGGAAGCAGGCGCATGATTTAAGCTGAAATCTACCACAACTACTCTTCTAGGTATAACACACTAAGAGCCAGCATCTGAAGCACAGTCACCTTCCTGCACACTTAATCTTGGCTGCAGGGCTGGTTTTGGTGCTTGAAACAGGGACTTAGCATTATTGAGCACTCTAGGTTTGGCTAAGCTGCACATTTAAGACCGGAGCCTTTATTTTCTACAGAGATATTCAGTAGAGAAAGGGAAAACTCATCCTACTTTCTCAGAAATAATTAGTCTTAGAGCTCAATACTTCCCAAAGCTCATAAGAGAAGTGCACCAGTGATAAGGACACCATTCCTCCACTTGAAGAAGGAAACAGCCAGCTTTCCTTCTCTGAACAAATAGGGTTTCCATGAAGCAAATACCTTTGCATGAAAAGCAAGTTCCATTTGACACCATCAGCCCCTCAAGGCCTTAAAACCAATCAAAAAGCTTCAGAATTGCCATGCCTGGATTCAGGATGAGACAAGCCAGATTTCTGATGAAGCGACACCATGAGAATCCACATCAGTTTATTTTATAAGTAAAGTAGAAGAGTGACAATCCTTACCTAGCAGGATTGAACCCTCCACTGCAGAACTCAACTACTAACTATACACAGGAGAAGGGCCAGAAAGGGTGGAGAGATGCTGTGATTCAAGTTAAAACATTTAGAGTAGTCCTTATTTCCACTGCCATCCCATCTCACACCACTGCAGACAGCTCCAGGCCAGAACCAAGTAAGAGTTCCTTGTAAAAATCCATACTGCACAGCTCACATAACACAGTACTTCCCATAGTGTTCTGGCTCCAGACTTCAGCTCAGCAACCTTTTCCGTGAGTAAGTCCTGCTGAGGGAACGCTTCCTGGAAGCCATGCTGTGGAATGGAGACAGCTCCTGATTGGTAAGAACTTCAAGGTCATCAGATTCCTCATCTACAGAATGCAAAGATGAAATTAAAGCCACAATTTATTACAACTCACTTCCCAGTGACTCCAAGAAAACCAACACAGACAGGATCAGCACGCTGCACTTCTTGTTAAGCTACTCTTTGATTCATTGCTTACGCCTCACCCTCCTCAACTTCCCAGCTCACGCAAAGCTTATTGGAAGCATGCAAGATAGATACAGTACAACACAGCAATGGTAAATACACCCACATGCTTTCTGCACAAAGAACAACCCGTAGCACAGCCTGCTTTAGTTCTCTCTTAGTTGTAGGCACGCAGAGCACAGCCCAGCCCTTCCTTCCAGCACCAGAGGTTACCTTGGACACCCTTCCTCCGAGATGGCGGCGTCTGTCCCTTACACAGCAGTGGAGACTGCGTCAGTGCCAGGAGGCTGCTGGCACACAGAGAGCTCTTCACTGGAGGGGTGGCACCTGGAGAAGCACAGTGACACACTGCAGCAAACTGACAGCTCAAGAGCTCTTTCAGTCAAGTCTCAAACACAGCCCTTACTCTGCCTCGAAGCTTCCATCAACACAATACTTGGTATTCATCCCCAGCATAGTCCAGGCTAGCACAGTGCATTTCTGCCACCAAAAGATGTCTGCAATAGCTCTTGAAGGATTTAGCTTAGTAGGCAAGCACTCCACTTTTACTAAACATATCAGTGCTCACAGCTCAAGTGTCCTGAATGAAAAATCACCATTACAGCTAGTCTGTAAATGCAAAAATAAGGTTTGCAGGTACAGATGGTCCTCTACAGAACCAACTCGAGGTTAAGCACTGCTGTTATTTCACACCCTGAATATAGTCTAATGTTGCCTGCAAGTTCACTCATTTTTTTTCTACCTGCTGTAACACCTAAGGCACTGCCCTCTGTGAACAAAACTTTTCTTCTAAGAGATAAGACACTGAGATCTGGCACTTCAGGGCACACAATGACTATAAAACACCATCTGCCATAGTCCTCTGTAAAGCTGAAGGTTGTTCTAGACAATAAATACTGTTTTAGAAGTATTTGAAATTCACAGGGCCTTGCTCCAAGAGATAGCTTTATCAAGGTCAGGCACAAACGAAAAGCAGAGACCTTGCTTAAACTTCAATGCCTGATACAATATCACTGCTACAGAGCAAAGGTTTCTGATACATGCTTTCAACAGCTACACTGCCACAGGCCCAGGGGAGAACTGGAGCACCAATAAATACCAATATCACGCAACATCAACCCCCAAGGTGCTGATCCACACTGAAGAAGCTGAGGCTTTAGACTTGAGACAGCTGTATTCAGCGCTGGATAGAAACAGGGCAGAAACAGCCAAGAATATCCACATAAACTCAAATCTGCTGCCCAGTCTAACTTTCAAAACATACTGCAGTGTAGTGCTGCCAGTCCCTCAAGTCATGGTTTCCATTCCATCCTGAGCACTGCAGCTACCTTACAGCATCTTTTTTTCCCCCATTCAAGTTTCCATTATTTCCTCCTACAGACAGCATTTGGTTGTAACAGAGATCCTCCCTTAAACAAAACCAAGTTCTTAATATTTCAATTCTTCCAGCCTCCCACTCTTCCCTGTTTGTAGCCTCCTAATTATTACTCAACTGATTAAATGCTCACAGGTGATGACAATAGCAGAACTCCTCACACCTGATCAGCCTCTCCACATAATTAGCTTACATTCCATTTGCAACCCACTCTCCCCTTCCATCTTAGCCTCCCTCAGACAGTCAGACAAAACAGTTGTCTTTTTTTTTTCTCCCCACTCTGAATTTCAGTAGTGTCACTTGCTCCACTTAATTACCTGACAAAGGGAAGACATCATCATCCCCTATGCAAATGTGCCGCACAGGAGTTAGAAGCAAACACGCTCTGGGCTTCTCAGGAAGTACCGAGTCTGTCCTTGCTTTGTTTCTGTTGCCCTCTTCTGGGGAAAAGGCACTGAGAACCATGTTGCACTTAGCAGTGCAAGCTCTTTTGGCCTCATGATTCTCCTTCTCTGGTGATAGATGGGTAAAGACTCGCTTACGAGATGTCAAGCCAGAAGCCCCCATGGCAGATCTCTCTTCATCTCTGGGTTCCGTGTCATTAGGAGACACTTGATCCTGCAGTCTGTAAATCCCCTCCAGTCCAAACTCTCCAAAACCACACATTACTTTGCTACTGCAGTTCTCCAAGTCCTTCAGTTTTCCTTCTCTGCTTGTTGCCATTGCTTCATCTGCATTTTTCTCACTTTGACCACAGCTACTATTAGCAGTGCTGCTTGCTGCTCTCTTTCTCCGAGGCCAGTCCTTAATAGCATCAGGAGTTGTCTTCCCCTTCAGCTTTGGAGGAGTCAAGGGAACTTCTGCTTCCAAGGGGGACGGGGAAGTGGTGTTAGAAGCACAGCTTGTCGGGGTGTACGACTGACAGATGTAGGTCTGCCCTCCACCCTTCCCAGGTGTACCGTGGAAAGAGCGAAAGCAGGAGGGTGAAACACAGGCAGCTGCTAGTTTTCCTGGGTGTTTGCTGCACCAGATCATAGCAAGATCACCAAAAGGGCTTTCCCCTCCCTTGGGTTTGCTAACATTTGCTTCAGATCGAACATCTAATGCTGAGCAAGACCCAATTTTCTTAAAGCGAAGTTTGGGCAGGCCTGAAGCTTGCATTTCAAGCTCAACTTCGTACGTCGTTGAGCTCTCAGAAGGCTGCTGGCAGTGAAGTTTAGGAGTTGAGAACTTGGCTGGAAGCTCTGGATTTCCCATCCGCGCTGCAGCCTCCCGTTGCCTCCTGTCTGCAGTACAGCGCAAGGAATAGGCAGGAGCTGACTGAGGCAGGCGACGCGAGGCACTGCGGGCAGATCTGGAGTGTCTCTTAAGGCTCGGTGCCTTTCTCCCTGTACATTCTTCTTTCTGCAGAGTTTCTAGTTCCAATTCATCAATGCTTGTTTGAGAACTGCTTAAGAAGGAGTCACAGGTGCTTACACCAGAGTTGCCCTCCTTACTCGATGGCTCACATTCCATCTCAGCATCCAGCATATGTTCTCCAGCAGACAGCTCTGGAGAAGAATGCTTTTCCAAGTTTCCTTTCGTCGGAGAAGAGTTTTGAGCCACTGCATCCATTTGTTTATTCTCCACCACATGGGTATTTTCAGGAATTTGGGATTTACAGAACTGGAGCCTTCCTGAACAAGAATCATCACTGTTACTGTGATGACTGTCCTTACTTTTGGAAGGTGTTTCACACACCCGTGTTTGGCTCTTCCCTCCAGAATTTGGTTCACCTTTGGCCTGCTTGGAAGTGTTAAGGGGGGACTCCAGCAAAGAGCCACTGACACCTGGAGATTTCAGAAGAGATTTTTCAGGCATGTTAAATTCCCTGTCAGACTCCTTAGTCTCTGTGTGGGAAGGAGAGCTGATTGCTAAAACATCTGTAGCTTTTTCAGAGAGAGGAGAACTGAAGGGAGATTCCGGTTTCATGGTGAGCTGAGACATTTCCACATCACTCAGCGGGCTGGTTGAGAGTTTTGAACCTGAATCTTCAGCTTTCCTGGGAGTACTTTCCATGGCTTCAGACGTCAGTTCTGGCTGCATCTCAATTTCTCTTGGAAGGATTTCCCTCCGAGCACCAACTGGAGACACTGATTTGGAGACGGATCTCAAGGAACGTCTTGGAGTTCGTAGTTCTGCAAAAATGCTTTTCTGGGTGTCAGGTAAGGAAGCAGCAGCTGGAGTTGAGTCTTGCAGAGGTAATAAAGGATTCACAGTGCTCAGTATTTCATTGTGTTCTGACACCTGTAAACCAGTATCTTTGTAGGGAGATAACAGTTTTCCAGCTGGAGAACAGTCATTAGTTACTTGCAGTAAGCAAGCTTTTTTGCCTTCTGTTAACGCAGATGGTGACCTGATCCTTTGTACAGGATGAGAAAAGTACTTTCCCAAACACTTAGCTACAGTCTGCTTAGCAGCTGGACTTTTGCTGGGAATCTTCTCCACCTTTTGTGGTGTCCTGTGAAGAAAACGAGGTGATCTCCTCGGCGGTTTGCTGGCAGAACTCAGTAGTTTCTGTGCAGATTTACGAGGTGTTTTTCTAGGAGTCTACAGAGAGGAGAAAAAAAAAAAGAATTAAGCTTTTTCTGCTCCAGTACTGTTATTTATTCTTCCAAATCTTGAGAAGTAAATAAAAAGTAAACTGTTTTGTTAGACTTGCAGAAGCACTAAGTTTAAGACATGTAAGTCCCACTAAACATTAACAGAATAAACAGATTGAAGAAAGAGAGAGAAGCAAGTGTTTGTCTCTACCTGACAGCTAGTCAGCTCTTCTAAGTTCAAGGAATCTTTTCTTGTTCTCCTCCTTCCAGGTGAATGCTTCACTGCAGGACTACACGCATCAATGACTGCACCAAAAAAAAATCTCTTGGGAGTTGGACACCCAGAATGCAGCCTGACACCTAGAAAAGTGGAATGGTACAATTCAAACAATTGTCTCAATCACTTCACAGTGTAAGGACAGGTAGCCTCTCACAGCCCTAGCAGGTTTTTTTTGCTTGATGTTTAAGATTCAATAGAATTATTTCCCAATCTAATAATCATCCATAGGAGGAGTGCTCTAGAGGAAAAAAAAAAAAAACAAAACACCTAGATAACTCAGCTTCCTATTCTGTTTTATAGCTCATAGCATCAGAAAAATATAGCTCATAGCATCAGAAAAATTTGGTTCATGACTAAGGATCCTAGTAGATATGATATAAAGAACTGAGTGTCACCATGTATAGCTGATAAATCCTACAGAGAAAGCCTGCAAAGATGCCATCAGTCATTGCTTTATGCTGCCAGAAGAGACTGAAGGTAGCTTTAGGATTTCTGTCCCACATTTTACAGGGATTTCACTGCATTTAAGGAATGCAGAGTGACAATCAGTGATGTTCTGTTAGACAGGCCTGACTAGTTTCTTAAGTTGGCAGTATATTATTCGTTATAGAGAAAGCTGCCATTCCATCCTCCAAATTCAGATTCTCAATTCAAATACTAATTCTCAATACTAATATTACTCAATTCAAATATTACTAATCCTGCCTAAAGATGACATTACATAATAGCTCTTAGCTCCTCACAGTCTGTTGTAGAGCCAAATCAAATCAAACTTAGAGGTATCCAGGTCAGTTTTTCAAAGCAGCAATATAAGCCTACTCAAAATCCATTTGGTACCTGCTACATCCTGCTGAGTACAGCTCTCTTCCTCTTGTCCCCAGTGGACTTGCTGTGAATTCTGTGAGCTGGACTGTGCAGCAGAATAGAAAACACCAGAGTGGGTCCTATTCAAAGTCAGCTGTCTGATGCGAGGGCTTCTTCTTAAACCTGCTTCTGAAATGTAATATGACAGACTGAGCCTTCTTTCTCCTTCAATGATGGGGACATCTTTAGGAACAGATCACAGTGGAAAAAGGCACGCTCTAAGCAGCAGCTTTTGTACACTTAACATCTCACATACTGAGGCATTTGTGTGAAAAGATTCAGCTTTCAGGGGCTTTGGAATGCTAATGCATGCAAGCCTCCTTCCGAATCACAGCACTCTGTCCTCTAAGTCACGATTACTTCCCTTCCCCTCCAGCAATGACACCAGAAGGAATACTAGAAAAATCCATATTCGATTCAAGTAGCATCCAGGTTACAAAATTAGTTCTCCTGTCTCTTTTTACTAGAGACTTACTTTCCTATTTACCCAACTATACTCTTCCTCTTCTTCCTTCCTGCACATAAGAAACAGCAGCAGCCAACTTTTTTGCAGAACACTTGCTTGTTACAACAGAAATCAGAGCATTATTAGGGCTCAGCCTGGCCCTATCCTCTTGATACCCATCCTTTAGATAACTGGGGATGTTGTGCTCCACCAACAGTAATGTTGTATTGCCTGTTTGTGTATTATCTAAATTGTAGCTCATGGGATGAATGTGCTTTGAGTGCTTCAACACAGCAAGAACACCTTTCACAAACAAAAGAAATTAGTGCTTACCACTTATGGTTTTTTCTGGAGACTCTTCTACAACACCAGTCTCACAGCCTGGATCAGATGACCTTAAAAAACAACACAATGTTGGACTCAAACCATTCACATTTACAAAAACAAAATTTACCATGAAAACTGAGAAGCAGAACCATATTCTACAGCAACATATTGCTCTGAGGTACTCTCAGCAATTAGCATAATAGAAGGTAAAGTTCATACTATGGTCTTTCTAGCTGTATTAGAAGTAACAGTTTTAAATGGAAGTAAACACAAGTTTAGCCTGACCTGCACAGATTCCAGCACAGGCCTTCTCTTTGGAAGTCCTTAAAGCAGAAACTAAACCTAAACAGCACCTTGCTGCAGGAATTAAAGTACTTGGACACACAGTGAAGCAAGCAGATTTTCCCCACAGCCATACAACAGGACATGCCTCCACCGATTCTCTTTGCTACCTTAGGTGAAAACAACACTTTGACCACAGAAAGGAGAGCTGGTTCTCGTGCTCATAGCCATTAATTAAACATCCAGCACTTACTGAAGAAATTAAGAGCTTACTCACCGGCCTTTAATCTGCTTATGCAGCAGTCTCCTGGAAACCTGTTTATGTAGTGGTGTTTCTGCAACTCTCTTGGTCAGTAACTTGTGATGATCTTGAGAACAGAAGTAAATAAATGGAAGCAATGGATATAACAGCACATAATTATAAAGCAGTTAGAACAAGTAGTTTCACGTGGGTTTCAGCTTAAGAATGCCTGCCAATACAGAATCATTGTGTATCAGCCCCCCAGCACTCACAAGCTATAATCACAGCTATACATACTGGACTCTGAAATATATCCCCTACTCCTTCAGTATTATTTATTAATGGTACTGACTTTGATGTGACAGACATAATAGGCCTACTGAGGTAACTTTCATTCCTCATCCTTCATTCACACATCATTTCTGTAACTATTTTTAACATTTCATTTGAGAGGTGTATCAACTTCTAACTAAAGTAGGTTTCTGTTTCAGAACCACCCTGTTCACTATACAGTAACAACTGTGATCCAAAATGTTTTCTCCTTTACTGAAAAGGATGCACAAATTAGTTATCAATGCAGCTCTTATAGCTGTTCTACACCTGCAAGCCACATCCTACCTTTAGCCCCTTCATCAGTGCACTTGTATCTTAAGCCTTCCACAGCAGATACTGACTGACTTCTGGGCATTTTCTTTGCAGTTCTTTTGGATGGTGAACGCATCCCTTCATTGAAGAGGTTCCTCCTTACCTTTGTAACCTCTGTGCGAGGAGAGAAAACAAGAAATTAAAAGGGGAAAAAAAAGACATATTCCAATCAGGGATCAGATACCAGTGTAGGAAAAAACCCACAAAAATTAGGCACATTGGGAGGGGCTGCTTGTTTGGGTTTGTTTTGGCTTTTTTTTTTTTCTTGAGGTGGAATAGTTTATTAGAATATATCATATATATTCTTATCTCATATAGAATATAAGAATATAATAGTTTATTGGAATATACTTTATTATTATTGGAATAGTTATTACCAGAATGTGTCCTTCCCTAAATCTATCTTGGACTTCCTACAAGTTCATATTATTCATTCTTTACAGGAATATGCTATTAGCAGGCATCCCAGCAGAAAGTATGCTACCCAGATGAAGTACACGTGGGCTCAGGGAACACATACAGGATTTAATTCTCTTCAACATTCTGAGGAGAGATGTGTTTCCAGGTGTAAATGCTTACTCCTGTCCTCAATTTCAATTTTTTTTTCCAACAGATGGAAATAATTGCAAGAACCAAGGAAGACCTGAGGCATTTTCTTTTCATGATACAAGTTTGCTGTGTGTAAGCACACAAAACAACTACTTTAACTCTCAATTTTATTTTTTTTTTTTTCAAAATTCAGCAAAACTTTCTTCAGAATTCCAGCATGCTTCAGCATGGTTACACCACAGCTCACTGAAATTTACAGGGATGCAGGGATAATGTGCTGAAGGCACACATCTTGTCTTTCCACAGAAAAGCTAGAAGTCAATATACCTTGCACTGCTTCTTTCTGCAGCAAAGGCATTGGTTGGGATTTCTCAGTAGCAAGGTAAGAACGTGAGCCCTCCTAGAAATAAAGAGAACAGTGATAATTAAATTAGACTCCTCAGTAGTTCTTACATGCCTACTGAGTTACAAAGCAAGATCTTTTTTTGCACTCGTGTCACTTCACAGCACTGCTACACCCCTGCATGAGCAACCCACCCACAGTGCTTCTGGGAGAGTTTTACCTTTCTGATGAGATTCTTGTCTATCTTGGGAATCTCAATCTGACGCAAGTTCTGCGATGCTTCTGTCATGCTCCTGTGTCTGGCTAATACATTATTCCTTTAGAAGTTACACAAAGATTCAGTTAAAATAAGATCAGAAATGGAGTTATCAATCTAACTGACGATTCAACACCAGCTCGACTCCAGAGATAGAAAGCCTTAACCTGAACTCAGACTGCAAACTCTCTGTGGCGGTACCTCGCCTACATTACAACTCATCTGCAATATAAACAGCTGTAGCTAACTTTAAGGTTGGTATTAAAACTCATCTCATAGTTTGCAGAAATGAACACAGGATCCCCACCACAGAGGTCCGCAGCAAATCTCAGTCTTAACTTCAGTGATACAGGGTCACTTTGTGCATACTGGAACATCCTCTTCCTCTTACAGAAGACTTACAAACTCTATTAATGCATAGAGCAGACACACAGAACCCACCAAGTTCACACTAACGATAAGCACACAGTAACAATAAGCAATTAACATGAAAAGCAGGAGTCCTTTCTATGTTCCTCAGGCTCAGAGTTGTCAGCAAGCATGCGCTCACCCTAACTAGCTATTCAGCAACAGAAATCAGAATGATTGAGCTATAGTTTAGATAGTTCCACCAACACAGGTCAGATCACAACCAGCTGGCCCCCTTATTTGGGATTATTACTTTCTCTTTTGGGCAGATCGAGTGCGCAGTTCCTCCAGCTGATCACTCTCACTGCGTAGGCAAACAGCAGTGGGAGTTAGGACTGATGATAAAGATGGTGGAAGGCCTGGAGATTTGCTATCCACAGTCATTGAATCATCACTGAAGAAGTCTGAAGGCAGGACTGCAGCCAGCTTTGGGGGTATTTGTGTACCCAGACTGTAATAAAGATCTCCAAGGGTCTTTGGTATAGAATTCATATACCTAGAACATCAGAGAACCCACATCAAATACAATCACCAACAAAACAGTCAACACTAACAGCCCCAAGGCTTGAACCAAAGCTTTGTTTTTAAGCATCAGTTCAAAACATAAAGCATTATTAGTTTACTTGCTCATTAGCTACATTTAGCAGCAAACAATAGCTTAAACCCTCAACATCACGATAACACACCAAATCAAATCTGTACATTGCTGTTCTCTCAAAAAAGGTATGTGACAAAACCCACAGTCCCCAGTAACACTCAAGGCACCCCAAAGATCTTACAATTCCAGTATTTCCTCTAAGAACTTTGTAAGGTACCCTGGGTCTTCAGTCAGACATAAAATGCGCAGCATATCCGTCATCTGGAAGAGAACATCAGGTGGGAAAAAGGATTAAGGTCTAACAGTTGTCAACACCACGTTTTTAGCAAGGAACATAGAATGTCACAATAGATTCAGGGGAAAATTACAAGTCCTGGGTCTATATTCCTGCTCTCTATAGTATACTTGCCTCTTCTAACAGCTGCTCCATTTCATCAGCGTTGTTTTGCAGTGAAGGGCACTGAAGACACAACTCAAGCCGCAAAAAAACCTGAAGTCGACACCTTAGAAAAGAAGCAGTCATTTACTGCCCAGTTTCCTGGTGGGAACAGGGTATTTACCCCAAAACAATTGCTCATAAAGCAGTAAGGTCTGGACAGCATAATTTGGTTGGCATTTCTTTTGGCAGCAGGAGAGATGTCACATTTTACATTTAGACTGCAATGCTTATCACATAACGTACGCGTATTTGCATTTAATGTTTCTATTTCACCACCGTAAGTATTTTCACTTGCACAAAAAAGCTACCACTGAGAAGTGCAACCAACTCCACTGCATCTCAGGACTTAAAGGAAGTAGGGTGTCTCGTACTCTCTGACTTTGGTTTCCTTCTCTGAGCCATGCTGTTGTCTGAGCAACTTGCTTGTCTTCAGGAGATGGTTTCTGACTTTTTCCACACAGGCGACCTGCAGATACACACAATTAGAGCAAAAACTTCAAGTCTGCTCCTTGTATGCAGGACAGGTTCTTCCCACCCCTCTCTTCTCCCAGTCTTTTTAGAACAACTTAATTTTGTTCTCTTCCTTCAAGGAAGGCATTCTCTCTTGCTTCCAGTAGTAAAGTCACAATGCAAGGTGTAGAAAAACATACAGCCTAATGACAAGAGGCACAGGGTTGCTTGCAGCTTCAGGCCTTCAGTACCTATGGATCTGTCTCTGAAAGCACTTGCTTTGACTAGTGACAATCTTACCAATTCTAGCTTAAGCCAGCTACAATCCATAACACTACTCAAACTGAAATACTTTCGACTATTTCTCTCTCTTGGAGAATTAATCTGCCTAGATTAACCATGAAAAGCAAAAACAGACACCATATTTTAAGAGATGTCTTCTAAGAACTTTCTTTTTTGAAAACACTGTCTTTAAATGAAATTAAAATCTAGATGGAGGTCAATGTACAGGGAAAAAGATCTGTTTCAATGTGTTACACAGAGGTGTAAACTACTAGCTGAAATGGATTACCCTGTGTTCTTTATTCATACTTTCTACTACTGATTCAGCACAGATAGAACAACTTGCTGTGGTTTTCACCAAGTGTGCATATAAATAACTTACACTGAAGGAAAAGTAGTTTTAAAGACCTTGCTGCTTCATACTCAAACCAGTAACAGCTCTGCTCACGTGTTCTTACCTACCTCTTTCTCTTTGGCATCCTGTATTTTCAAGAACCTTTTAATGGCCATGATCATATTCTGCGCACACACAGATGAAAGCACTTCCTCAGCAACCACCTTTTGATAGCTCCTAATTAAGTGAGACTGCAGCTCCTCTTCAGTTTTCAAGTCTGAAAGGGAAATGGTCCACGTCAACCAAATATCAGCTTACCACACATTACTGGTAGAAAAAAAAATAAACCAACTCACTCCAGCTGAAGAACGGAATACAGGTCATGATGCAAATACGCATGCAAGGCTCAGAACACTAACAGAAGTGGTCTTAGCTCCAGAACAAATAGAAACTTCAGATCCAAGCATTTCACCAAGCTTCTAGGCTACTGTAATGTCTCACTGCTCACTGCACCAGCCCTGGGCAGCTGCAAGGAGAAGCCTTATCCCACATCAGAATAAAGGGTAAGTCAGTACATACCCACTGATGTTTTAAGTGCCTTTTCCTTCCCTTCCAACTTCTCATCCAATCTTTTTGCTGGAAGCTTCTGTGGAACCTTCTCGCTCACTGCTGGCATACCATCAGGTTGAAACTTCTGTGCTTTTACATTCAACCTTGCTACGTTGAGCATCTGCAAGGACCTGGACATGGTCTTCATCTTCTGCCTGACTGGAGTCCGAGGAACCCCACCTGTAACACCACGAGAAGGGAATTTCAGACACACTGGGTGGGGTAGGAACTATTCTATCAAGATAGAACACAACATACAATTCTGCACTGCAGTCAAGCAAGATAAGTAATCAATAGTTAAGAACACACTCTAGAAGGTTTTTATTTCTCCATAAAACAGATGTACAAGCAGCACAGGAGGCAGCAAGTTCTTAAAGCCAAAAGCAGATGAAGGCTTTTGCCCTGCTTATCAAGTAGAATCGGCAGCTGTATATATAGGAAAGAAATCTTGTGCTGACTTAAGTATACATCAGATGAGTTCATATGCACCTTTGGTTTGTACATTAAAAAGCAATGAAACTCTTATTTGAAATTTCTCCACTTTCAAATGAAGTAGAAGTGTTCCAATGTTCAGAAGTTGCAGCGGTCTGTTCCAAGAACCAGTGAAACTGCAGAGCTCTGCTCTCTGCTCTCTTCACAGATCTGCCAGTCACTGAGCACCCTGCATTTTGGAGTCATTTGGATTGTTCTAAACAGTAATACTGGTATGTAAGTTACGCTGCCTTTAAAATGGAGACAAAACCTAAAGCATGCCACTACTCGAGATCCTGAGCACAGAGCACTACGGTTTATGCACTAAGGCTTCTCTATCATCATTCCTTGACAAAATACACACAACCCCACACTGTACATACGTCTTTTTTTGTTATTTCCTGCTCCAGCAGATATTTCTCTTGATTTTCTTTGGTACAGCTCAGATAGGCTTTCTGAAAGTTCCACTTCAGATTGGTCTGCATCATCCTTCACATTAGTACATGGAACCTGCAGGAGTCTGCAGACAAGGACAAGTCAATACAGGTATGAAAAGCAATGGAGAAGAAAGCACAATACTTGTCCTTACTCCACAGGACCTGTTTTTCCTACATCCAAGCAGTAGGGAAAACAATTCTATACCACAAGTAACACATGCCAGTATTCTTCCAAAGCCTAAAAGCCTTACCTAGGAAACACTGAGGAAAAACAAAAAGCAATCTTAAAAGGACTGCACCAAAGTGAAAAGAAGCATAGCATTGTTTCAGAAAAGTACCTGAATGAATCCATCAGATCTGAGCTGGCTCCACAAGCATTTGAAGAAGAATACCACGCTTCAAGCACTGAAGGGTGCCAGCCCCCTGTACTGCACAGCTCTCGTTTGACCCACTCTGGCATAGGACTTTCTTCTGAATAGAGAAATAAAAATATCAGAACAAAGCTCTAAATGAAATGGTAGAAAGCTTGGCCTTCACAAAGGCTCTAAGGCAGCAGTTCCCAAAGCTCTGCTCATGGAGGGGCAGTTTACTCGCCAGGCTTAGAGACTCATAAGATTCACAACAACACAAAACAGGTGAGCCAAACGCAGTTATCTTGAAAGCACTTGTAAAGATTTGACTGGCCAGGGATGGTCCACGTGACAGTTTTTAGGAACCCTCATTATAAAAGCCTGCACCCATGCATGTGCAGCTGTGCTTTACCTATAAGCCAATAAAAACTAACACTGTCAATAAAACTGTAAAGTACATCAGAGCAGATTTCTGTATAGCAAAGCCTGAGCCACAAAAAAACAAGCCCCAGGAAATGAGGCTCCGCATTAAGGAACTCATAACTCATTAAGGAACTCATAAGCACCACAGTCTTCCACCCCAAATCAGATCTAGAGATGAACAGAAGACTTGCTTTGCATTTCCTAACACCTACCTGTATTAGCCAGAGAGTCTTCCACTGCCATGTCGATTTCACTCAACACACTGTGTACAACATCCGGGAGGTGCAGAGCACCATCCTGGGAAGAGGTCTCCACTACAGCTCCCTCAAGGTTGCACCGCTGAACTTCAGCTGTCTTCTCAGCACAGAGCAGAGCGAGGACAGCAGCACTCTCAGAGAGCGGTGATAAAACAGCAGTGCAGGGGCACGAAGATTTAGCTTGAGACACTTCAGCAATCTACATTCAAAAAGAAAATGTATCTACATTTTCTAGAAATATACAGAGACTTAATTAGGTGGATGTTCTGAATTTAGCTCCACATGACCAACTTGCCGCATAACAAATACCACTGCTATTGTCTTTATGATATGACATGTGAGACTGTCACCTTTCCTGACACAGTTCACTTAGAACTAGCTCCTAGCTGATGGCAAAGAGAAAGATTTACCATGTGCAGCTCTTTCATCACTAGATTCCGTAGCAGCTGATGGAACCAGTTCTGCTCTGTGCATTCAGTCTCAGAGCTTCTCAGTATCCAGCTCTCTGTAAGAAAGCTGACAGCCTGCATCCAGTTCCAGCTCATCGTGCTGCCTTTCAGAATGATGTTGAGTGGACAATGCAGTTGTCTTTGGCTCATGGCTAGAGGTTCCAGAATCACAGCACAGCTTTCCTTCTTTCCTTCTGTGTAAGGGTAAAAGAAAATGTAAGTCTAGAGCAAGTACAAAATGTATTTCTCATCTACGTGAAGAGAACTTCAATGCAAGGAAGATGAACTGCAACATCACACAGCTCCACAGTGAGTTCCCTCCAGCTTCTCTCACGAAAAAGAAGAGTGCAGAAAGGGCCTACTAAAGAAAGAGCAGATGCACACAACATGTTGCTTTAAAGGTAATCTGTTCTGGACCCACACTATAGAGGTGTGTGCAAAGAGCTCATAAGACTCCTAAGCTTTCCCAAAGTCTGGGTACATAGAGAGCAGACGAGGAATGCAGACCAATAACTCTCGTATCAAAGCAATTAAGAGCACCTCGATAACTTTGTTAATAACAATTAAAAAACAGGTCTTTAAATACCTGAAGTTTCTGCCATACATACTCTTCACAACAGAAGCTCATCAAGAACTTTACATCACAGACCAATTATATTGTCTTAGAAAAAGAAGAAAGATTACCAGGCATGCTGAGAAATAACGTCCCTTCTTGTTGGGGGAACACTGCACGAAATACAGGGGGCTTTGAAAACAAACTGTTTAAGGCTGAGTCCAATGGCAGAAGTGTTGTCCATGGCACAGTCTGTGGCAGTGGGGAACCCGAGTCTCTGAGAAAGACATCAGCAAGGTCTGCCCTGTGGTGACTTGAACGTTGCACTAAGGTTTCAGATGGCAAAATGGTGCCTCCTATTTGCTGGAGCAGTTGGAGCATTATCCAGTATCCATCATGATCGGGGGATTTAATCAGCTGAAATGTAGACACAGAAAAGCCTTGAGTTAACGCTGCCCAAAGAGGCAGTGGATGTTCCACCCCTGGAAACATTCAAGATCAGGCCAGACTGGGCTCTGAGCACCAGAGCTGTTTATTATAGGAGAAGTGGACTAGATCTTTAAATGACCCTTCTGATTCTATGATTCTAATGATAACAGTGCGATTACATCCATACAAGCAACCAACAAGGACTGCACTGCATCATTTTAGAAGAACCAGCATAAGAAATCCATACAGTACCTCAATGCAGCATCTTCCAAGTATTTTCAGGGACTTGAACTTTCTCAGGAATCCAACAAAGGTAAAACTGCCACTGAATTAAGGTGTAAACAGTATTTTCAAGCGTGGGCTTTTTAATTTAGCATTATGGTACTCGAACTGTTGGGCTGCCACTCTGGATACCTGTAACTTCC
This sequence comes from Lagopus muta, assembly GCF_023343835.1. NCBI lineage: Eukaryota > Metazoa > Chordata > Aves > Galliformes > Phasianidae > Lagopus > Lagopus muta. The sequence goes on along the minus strand of NC_064442.1, from coordinate 7,534,223 downwards.
ACCCAACTCCAAGCACAAAACAGCCCATCAATAAACTGCTGACACAGCTCAACCTCCACAGGGATCATCGCTCCTCGTTTTCAGCCTCGCGCAGAACAGAATCACTCAGCAGTAAGCGAAGACCCTTCACACCTCCCCCACTCAACTAAGAACCAACGGGACGACGGTACAAACGCCTATCGGCACCGCAGTGAAGAGCCGCGCTCCCTTCGCTCCTCACCTGCGAGCTCTCGGCGGTGTCCACCCAGTACAGCGTGATCCTCTGCTCAGCAAGCAGCTCGCGGACGCTGCGGGGCAGCAGCTTCTCGGCCACCTCCAGCAGTGTGGGGGGCCCCGCGGGGGCCGCGCCGCCTCCGGACACGAACTGCCGCAGCTCCCGGCTGGAGCGGGGACACGGCGAGAAGAGGAACACGGCGTTCATGAAGCCGTCGCTCGGGGAAAGCTCCCCGCCAGCCCCGCCGCTCCCGCGGGGCGCTTTGGCGGGGGACGCGATTTCGGGGCGGTCCCATTGGAAGTCGAGGAGCGTTTCCTTCAGGCCGCTGTGCGTAAGGGCGAGGCGGGTCGCCGGGCCGGGCAGCGCGGCGGAGCCCCGAGCTCCCAGCCGTTCCGCCAGCTCCTCCTCGAAGCGCGCCCAGGCCCGGGGTGCCGGAGGACGGAAGCCGCCGCCCCGCGAGGCCCCGCCGCGACCCCCGAGGGAGTCGAAGAAGCGGTAGGCCCAGCGCAGGCGGGGCAGGCCGAAGCGGCAGCACAGGTGGTTGAGGATGCGCAGGGCGCACAGCTGCAGCCGCTCCCGCTGCCCCGGGCTGGCGGTGTCCAACAAGAACACGGCGCTGGGTGAGCACGCCATAGCGGGCCGGCCCGCCCGCAGCCGCTCACGGAGCGGCCACCCCTACGCGCCCACCGCCGCCATCATCCTCTCCAACCGCTCGCGCGCTCTCACCGCGCGCTCTGATTGGCCACCGGCTCGAGCCCACCCCTTCCGCTCCTCGTTTCTCATTGGACCGCTGACGCAGCGTGGGGAGAGCGCGCTTGCGCGGTGAGGCGCCCGCGCCGCTCGCCACCAGCTGAGGGCGGAGCGGAAGAGCGGAGCGAGGGCGGCCATTGGAGAGGAGTTCTCCGCCCGTTGGCCAGCGGCCGCTCGCAGCGGGGTGGAGCGTGGCGTTCCATTGGCCACCGTCCGTGACGCATTGAGGAGGGGGGGTGGGGCCAGTGGTGCGAGCGAGCTGATTGGTCGCTGCTGCAAATTTAAAATTTAAAGGTGGGAGGGAGCGCGTGACCGTGACGTCACTGTTGTCATCTCCTCTCGGGCAGATTTGGCTGCTGAGCCCTCGGGGGGCGATGGGGGCTTCGCGGTGCCCGCCTGCAGCCCCGGCTCGAGCAGCCCGCCCAGAACCAGCGCCTGTTATAAAGCAACAGGAGCGGTCGGCTGAGGAGAAAAAAACAGAAACCTCGGGTTCACAGCCTGAGAGAGGGGAGTTCAAAGTCTGCCAAGGACGGGGAAATATAGACAACTGATCACAAACATGAGTGAAAAAACGGCAGTTTAGGCACAAGTGAGATAATGTACCCCATAAGTAGCCTAGGAAGCATCCTGTAAGTGACCTCTAGGTTCTTTCAGGGCTGGTCACACACCAAACTGTGGGTATGGTGGTAACCAGACAGCAGCTGTCCATGTCAAATCTGGTTTCTTCTACCCATAACACACGAGCCCAGCAAAGTGGAACCGATTAGAAACTGCAAGGACTGATCTGTGAACAGCCACACATAAATAATGCGCTTCTGTTTGGGGGTGCTGCTTTGTGATCGATCCTAAGCACTGAATGCTGCAGAATTAAAACAGGCCTTCATGTGGGTTCCAAATTTGTGAGCAGTGTTAATGAGTTGGAACAGGGCTGGGGCTGTCCCACTGAGAGCAAGGAAGGACGCTAGGTGGGCAGCCCAGGGTACCCGGCCTGGCTCCGGCCCCAGTGCTCCCTTGCTGGCATCAGAGCCATTTCTTGGCTTGCCCAAGTCCTGTCCTGTGGGCCAGGAGCCGTGGCTGGGCCCCAGGAGCTGTTGGGGCTGCTCTCAGCCCCATACATCACTAGCATGTGCCAGCCCTGACAAAGAGCTTTTGAGCCATCGCTGCCACTATTGGCAGCTGGCATCCGTCCCAGCAGCCTCCAGGACACTCAGTACAGTGTAACCAAAACCGCCTTACTGTGGGCTGCCTGGGACCAGAAACACAGTCAGAAACACAGCGTGGTAGTTCCCAGTGTGGCACCCTGCAGCCCTGCTCTGGTGACTGCCACCTCCCTTCTCCCTGTGCTGCTCCCTCCCTTCCCGCTCCAGGTGTTTGCACAAGCTCTCAGGAAAGCCACAGGAGATAGCTGAGCCCCAGGGAACCTGTTTGTTTGGCAGCTGGAGCTGCTCACACCACTTCTTGTCACACTGCCCTGCTGCTCGCTGGATCGTTCGCCCTCTCCGCCCTCTCCCCAAGGACAACACTGACTTCTCTTTCCAGCAGTCATTGGACTCTCGCTGGGCAATCATTTACTTGCTGATAAATGCAGTTTCATGGGAAGAAGGGAAGGATGCCAGAAAAATCATTTGTAGATTGGGCTCACGTTTGGTTGGCACTTTGACTTGAAAAGTTTTGGTTTGGGGTTTTTGTTTGTTGGTTGGTTTGTTTGCTTGCCAGTTGGTTTTATTTTTGTTTTTACTTAGAAAATTCTTGATCCATTGTGACCTTTTACCAATGTTTCTGAGTGATATTTATTGGCAAGCCTCGCTGCGTACAAAACCCCACACCTAAATGAAAGATCTGATCTCCTGCTGTATGAACGCTCTCTTCAGCCCCAGAGGAAAGTTTGTTTTCTGTTCTGCCGAGCCAGGCAGAAGGTTTTGTTTTGGATTGCCTCAAATGCTTTGCTTACAGGACATTTCTCAAGGACCTGCACAAGAAAGAAGTCACCTGAGATGCTGCACGATGCCTGGGCACTGCCCAGTGCTGCGTGAAAGCTTTGGATCCTCCCCACATCCCCTCACCTTCCCCATGCTGTGTGCCCAGCACTGCTGGTAGTGGCTGCTGTTTTTTTGCTCCTAATTATGGAGGAGGAAATTGAGAGGATTGGATGTGCTTGCTGGACATTAAAGACCGCAGAGATGGCTTCGGTGTTGTGATTGCCTGCAATTGAGGCAAATTCCTTAATGGATGAGATCTGTTGCCATCTGTTTGCCAGCATGAGCTCCAGCATAAATCCAGGAAGGAGCAGGATATGTCCCACCACTCTCCCTCCAAACAAGGGTGATCTTTGGCACATACCTTCTGAGGTCACCTCTGGAACCAGTGCCTGTGTCCCAGCAGTGGCGGTGATAAGATCTGCTGGGACAGTTCGCAGTGAACCAAGGAGTCCCCATGCCCTCCTCTCCTGGGCAAAACTGCCCAGAGTGCTCCGGGCAAGAGGGAGGGATTTCTGCACACTTCAGATTTTGTGTTTATGCCTCTCAAATGTTTTTAGTGCTCATAAAATTGAGAAACTGGAAGAGACCCAGCTGGGACCAGTACGGTACAACCCTCACCCAGAGCCTTCCCAAGGCGACCGGGACCTGCCCAGTGCCATGTCTCAGATCAGAAGGACAAATAGACCTGTTCCAAGTCCCCTGCACAACCCAGCTGATTTCTTTAGGAAATCTTGGAGGGGGGGGGGGGGGGAAGTTGCCTCTCAGATTCATTTACAGTCACATACATACTCATGGGGAAGTGGTGGTGGCTGAATCTCAATGGTGCTAATTGCTGTGAGGGAGGGGAAGCTTGCAATGAATCTCGTTTTATGGATGCTGGATGTGATGGGACAATCGTGATGTGGAGTTTCCAGTATTGCCCATTCAAGCAGCCTGAGAGTAGCTGCTACTGAAAGAGGTTCCCAAATTATGGGTACAAGCAGGTGAGGGGTGAGTCTTGAGTGCAAGCAACCAGCAGAGCATGCCAGCTCCAACAGGCCAGTAGAAGCATGGTGATGATCTGCAGATTGATAAGAAGGGGCCATGCAAGGCAGTGCAGCAAGGTGAGACTATCAGGCCAGTGGAAAAGCTATTATCTTTTGTGCTCTGCCTGCAGTTGGGGAGGGAGGCAGGGACAGAGCTACTGCCACAGATGGCCCATGTAGATCCTCCTGGACTCTGCAAAACAGGGCTTTGCACATTTGGGAGCCATCACCAATTCAGTGAGAACCCAGATTGGAAAGCTTTGCAGTGTGGTTTCTTCTGCTGAAATGTAACTATACAGTGTAATTGCTAGTGACTATGCTACCAGGATATAGCAAGTTCCTTTATGTTGTAAAATGCTCCTTTGTGTCTCTATGTCTCCTATCTCAAGATTTCTAAGAGCTGCTGCAGGGCAGGGTGGAAGTCTGGTCCTGGCTGTTAGGAGAACACACAACTATCAACAGTGCTTCTGGCAGTCAGCGCTCCAGTATTGCTTGGGGTTCAGCTTCTTGCTGGCTGAAGGTCTCAGTGTGTACAGCTGCAACTTCCCTGCAGAAATCACAGGTAATGGGATGCCCAGTGAATGTCACATAGATAGCTCAGCTCAGCAGCAGCACAGCTTACTTGCTGCTCTACTCCCAGATGACCCTACATGGTACGCCTGTTGCTGGCTTGTTGTTCTGCCATAGAGAAGTGTTCCTTGCACCTGATCTGCATTTCCAAGGCTTTTTCCAAAGCCCTGTATGGGGCCCAAATGAGATCTGACAGTGATTTTATGTAGCCATCAGTCTCTTCAGGATCATCCCCAGCATTTTTCTGCCATTTGTCAGTTTGAGAAGAAAGGAAACAAGAAATAATAATCAACTCAAATTATTGCCTAATCAACACAGAAATCAGTGCTGCTTGCTCAGCCTGCAGGCCACAATTAGATGCCATCAGCAAATTCGGGCAGCTTGCCTGGGCTGCAGTCTTTCATCTCTGGAAGACTGACAGGCCTCTCTCGGATCTGCAGGCAGAGGAAGGAGCTGGGATGCGTTTGAAGGACTTGGCTCGTGGGGAAGGAACACATGGTTCAAAACCACAGAAAAAGGAAAGCTATGTTTAATATAACACTAAAGGAAGCCCTGTGCTGGAGGAGGGGACATTAACCCTGCAGCTGAGGGTTGTAGTGCCAAGCTCTCCAGCCCGCTCTCTGTCACCATTTCAAGGCACTGCCCTGGTCCACACAGCACCAGTTTAGCTTGCCCTGCCAAGAGGACAAAGTGGTTAAACCACCAGGAAACAATGAGACATGTCAGTTCTATATCCCTGTAGATACACAGCAGCTTTGGCAAGGTCACTGCATGCCTGCGCATGATCTTGACTTTTGGTTGGAAGCACCTATCTTCCTCTTCCTCTTGGGACTGTCCCACAGTCTTTCTTCCCATCAGCAAACAGCAGGACCTGCACCCAGTGACTCAGGCTGACTTGGTATCCTCGGTTCTGGTGTTGGGGAAGGGCACATACAGAGCAGGACCAGTGGTGAGGGGAGAAGGATGCGATGCAGGCAGGGATGCTGCCAGGGTGACATGGTCAGGATGTCTGGCCCAGGTCCAGGAAGGGGACAGGAAAGGGTGTGGGGCAGGACTGAGCAGGGGGCTGGACTGGACACCCAGGCTCCATAGCTAGGAGTCCCTGGGGAGGCAGGGCTCATTACTGCAGCAAGCTGCTGGGAGAAGAGGTGCTGGAGCCCCGTCCTTCCTCGCAGAGAGCAAGGAGGGTTAGAGCAGAGAGCAAGCGTGGAGCCTCCCGCGTCTGAAATGTGATCCTGCTGGAGGCACCTCCCTGGGCCCCACCTTGCGCTCCCCAACATATATATGTCACTCGCCAAGGGCACAGGGGACACGGACTGACACACTGTGCCTGGGCCCCGGCATCCCTGCAGATGGAGCGGCCAAGGCACCAGGGGATGGCAAAGAACACCTACATGCGCTGGCGGCTCCCACTCATCTGCCTCCTCTGGGAGGTGGCGATGATCATCCTCTTTGGGGTCTTTGTGCGCTTCGGCCCTGAAGCTGATGCACACTGGGAGGAAGAGAAGCATCAGATGAACCTTACCAGTGACATTGAGAATGATTTCTACTTCCGATACCCCTGTGAGTATTCAGGAAGCCCAGTCCTGGTGTTGGCTGGCCACCGTCCTACCCCATTGCACCCCCACCCCATCCCATCCCATCCCATCCCACCCCACCCCATCCCATCCTGTCCTCTTTGTTGTTACCTCAAGGGTTTTGGGAAAAGGTGATAGAGAGGTTTCAGGATAGTAGTTCTGAGTTCCTAAGTGATTCTTTTGTCTTTCCCAGTTAAATCTGGCTTGGGACAGAATCCGTCAGAGGTGAAGTCTGCAGTGACTGCTGGGGAGTTGAGCTTCACCTTGACACTGCTGTGGGGTGCCCCAAAGAATGAGAGAAGAGCCTTGTGGCCCTCCAGTGCTCTGGGGATTTGTCGACAGGGTGCCACCAGCATGTGATGCCTTTTCTCCAGGAATAAGGCTGATGCATTCCCAGCACCCTGCAAGTTTCAGCTTGCTGCCCCCTCGCTCGGTTTCCTTCTACATACGGAGGAACGGCTGTCGAGATCCTGTGACATCTTCCCCCTTTTCCTATGCCCTCCCCCTCACTAGCTCTTTAGCTGCTGCCATTTTGATGAGTCCTCCCAACCTGCCAGCTGCCCATGGTCCTTCGGTCACTATGCCTTATTGCCATGGGGATCGCTCAGGTGGTCAAAGCTTTTCAGGCCAAGTGGTGCACTTGGCTGGCTTTGATCTCTGGGGCTGGTCATCTTCTTTGTGAGCTGATGGGAACAGGCTGCTTCTGTAGGCAATTGTTTCCAAGGAAGCAACGGGCTTGAGTCATGCATCTATTTAGAATATTTCCATTAAAAAACACCTGCTAAATCAAAGGAGCTATAGAAACCTGTAGCTGCTGAGGATTAACTGGTTCAGACAAGGATTTGCCTGCAGAAACTTGCTGCTCAGATGGCCTGGTTAGTATAAGCCATGGCTGCCCTGAGCTCTCCTTCCAAACTACCTGTGGATGTATCCACACAGGTTGCTGTGAAGCGGCAGCAGTGCTGCTGTAATCTCTGACAGGACGGGAGAGCAGCAGAGAGGCTGAGAACGAGCCTGTAGGAGCTCGGGACACTGCGCCTGTACTGTCCTCATCTCCCATCTCCACTTTGAAGCGCCAAATATTCCCCTCTTAAATGGCTGAGCGGGTTCACGCAGCTAAATCAGCCTCAGTTTAGCTGAGTTTTATCTGTTTCAAACCTGAGGAAGGGCTCACGTGTACAAAGATCAGTTTTGTTTTGGTTGTTTCTTCCTCCATTACATAATCAGAAAAATCTCTCTGCAAAAATAGATGAAAATGGTAAGATGGTAGAAGCCGAGCGTTTTGATCCATGTCCATCCAGCCCTGTTTAGAAGAGAATGCAATGGCTAAACACCCGAGGATCATTTGTGCTATCACATCTGTGACTGCTACTGCCTGTAGGACCTGTCCAAAGACGCTGCAGTGGGGGAGCAGTGACAGCCTGAGATGATTAGCTACTGCAGGATGTTTGTGCGGTCGTGTCAGTGGTGCCCATTGCCAGGGCTGCCAGTGCAACGTGACACATTCTTCTAATTTATAATCACACATTGATACTCCATAGTGAGTGAATCATCTGCTCTCTAGGGAAAAGAAATGAGATCCTTCAGCACAGGTAGTATTCTCAAAGCCCAAACACCTCCTCTGGATAGTGACTGCAATTGCCTTCCCACAAAAGCAAGGTCACAATACCTCTTGAGCATGGCAGCACCTGGGCTGCTTGCAACACAAGTATTATTCTTCTAAAGGAAAAACAAAGGCAAGATTTAGAAAAATGCTTTAGGCTGGGTGCAGTTTGAAGAAAAGCCTGCTTTTCCTCCTGGGCATTTACAGGGTAGAAGACATGGTGGAAATTGTCCGTATTTTCAGAGGGCACACAGTCTGCAGCCCTAACTCCAACCTGTGTATTTCTGCTTTCAGGATGAAATTAAGAATATATATAATGCACATGGCTGCAGATAATTCTAGCTGTGTATTGTGTCACTTAGGCTTGAGAAGAAAGGTGATGAGAAAAAAATATAGCTGCAGAGGGAGAGTGTGTATGACTGCATGGTTAAAAGTAGAGTTAACAAGACCATTTCTTAGGGCATGCAGAGAAGTCCACATGAAGAGACTTCAGCTGAGCAGGGTCACCTGCAGTCTAGTCTCCTTCATCTCTCATGAGTAATTTCATAGGCGTGGGGGCATTTCTGAAAGCAAACAAATTAACCTGTCTCAACTTGACACTACATCACTGGAGCCTGTCCAAATGCTTGTCCTTACACAAGTTGCAAGATCTTGTAAAGCACCAGAGGACAGAAGCCGAGACTTCTGCAATTGCACACACCCAAATCCTCAGCCAGCGCATAGCAGAGGCAGTGGGTGCAGCCCCACCATCCAGGCAGGAGGGCTCCAAGGTTCCTGGATGGCCAGCATGCCTTAGGGCCAGCACAGGGTCAGGGGACACAGCAGATCCTTAATCACTGAATTTCTTCTGCCCTGAGCTTATTACATCTCCTGCTCTTTTCACTGGAGTGGCCTTCAGTGTGATGGTCTGCATGGTTCAGATTGTAATTATGCAGCATTTCAGCTCACTTAATTGCAAAGTGATGCTTATCTGAAATAAACGTTTAGCATTAAGAAGTACAGCAGGTTTATCGCACCAAGAATTTCCCTCAAGAGGCTCATGCAGGTATAGTTTCCCCCAGGGAAGGGCATCTGAGGGGCTCCAGTTAGCAGGTATGAGCACTTGTTGGAAGAACTGCGTCTCTCTGGTTTAAGCACTCGAAATCCCACAGGGTGGGATCCTCCTGGCAAAAGTATCTTGCCACCGATTTCAGTGGCAAATAAAAACATATCTGTAAACTTCCCTTGTTCTTGTCTTTTCCCTAAGTGCCACCACCAGGACCCTATATTGCATAGGCTTACCCAGAATGTGTTTTAACCCGTCGTGGTTACAACAAAAATTAGTGTGGTTCATTCATTGGTACTGTTCATGGTACGTGACATTTCTGGAATTGTTTGGTTTTGGTTTTTTAATGGGAAAAAAAGACAATCTGAATAGAGAAGTTTTCCTTCATGCACTCCATTAGTGTCCAGTTTTCTCTTGCACACAGCTTGCAACAGAGATATTTGGGTTTCAAAACTGAACCTTTTCACCAAAAAAGCCAGCCATTTTCAGACTTAGAAATGGGAGGACGCAGGGCAAATGCATACATTTTTCCTTGAATTTTTTTCCTTACAGCCACTGATGTTGTTTCCTTTCACTGCTAAATTCAATTGACAGCTCTGCCTTCTCCTCAGAACTGATGATTCCCTCCCTGTGCACAGCTTTCCAGGACGTTCACGTGATGATCTTTGTGGGCTTCGGCTTCCTCATGACATTCCTCAAGCGTTATGGATTCGGAGCTGTGGGATTCAATTTCCTCCTTGCTGCTTTTGGGATCCAGTGGGCTCTCCTGATGCAAGGCTGGTTCCACTCTTTCCAGAATGGGAAGATCCTTATTGGAGTGGAAAAGTAAGGAGAGATATGGGGTGCCACCTCTTGACTGTACAGTGGAAGAGCTGGGATGAGAGCCAGTGCCTGTCCCTGTGTTATGTGCAAACTGCAGCCTCCAAAATGTTGTCTTCCTTCTACATAACCCCACTTGCTTTCCGCCTTTTAGTCCACAGGTACCTGTATGATGGTGGTACTGTTACATGAGAAATGTGAGATGAATGCCATCTCTTAGTACCCAAGCAGAGCACCACAGACCCCAAGCTTAAGAGCACATAAGATCCTTCATACTCATTATTTAAACTATTTGGAGGAAAGCTCCATACCTGGCAACATGTCATATTGAGAGGAAAGTCAATGGGAAACCTAATCGACTATATGCCTTACAGTGGGATCACTAGAGTTCAGTGTGGGTGAGGGTGAGTAATTATGGAATAGGATTTCCTTATAAAATCACCGTTTTCCTTCCCCTCTTCCAGCCTGATCAATGCTGATTTCTGCGTGGGTTCTGTGTGTGTTGCCTTTGGAGCCATCCTGGGCAAAACCAGCCCAGTACAGCTTCTCATCATGACTTTGTTTCAAGTCACACTCTTTGCAGTGAATGAGTACATCCTCCTCGAGCTGCTTCACGTAAGCTTTAAACAGACCCCTTGTCCCCAAGACTGAGTACAGATTGGAAAGACAGATGGGTAAACAAGCTGGGCAGGACATAGACCACAACTCATCTCCAGAATAAGCAGTGACTCCAGAAATGAACCTCAGTTTTCCCACGGCTGCAGGTTAAGGACGCGGGTGGCTCCATGACCATTCACACCTTTGGAGCCTACTTTGGCCTCACTGTGACACGTTTCCTATACAGACCCAACCTGGAGCAGAGTAAAGACAAGGAAGGCTCTGTGTACCACTCTGACCTCTTTGCTATGATTGGTGAGTCAGCCATAACCTCTGCAGCATTGGTATTTGTGCACCACTCAGTTGCAGAGAGCTGTTCTCTCAAATGTCTCCGGGAAAACCAGACCAAAACCCAGATCTGGGACCAAGATCTGCATCCCAGTTTTCAACACCTGGGAACTACTCATCTCCCCTCACTAATGGTTGGGCTGAGGTGGTGCCTGGGAAGACAAGGCAGCGTTTTGGTTCCTCTTCACTGCAAGCCCCTTCTGGTGCTGATCCCATCATGGAGGGCACAGCTCTGGAGCATCATAACCAGGGAATTTAACTTCGCTCTGCAGAAACCTCCTGTAGAGTTCTTTTTTCAACGTCTACGTTCTTTCTTTCCCCTTCTTCTTTTTTGCTCCCTCCTCCCCATCCCACCAGGTACCCTATACCTGTGGATGTACTGGCCCAGTTTCAACTCAGCCATTTCTGAACATGGGGATGCCCAGCATCGGGCTGCCATTAACACATACTGTTCCCTGGCTGCTTGTGTCCTCACCACAATGGCCTTCTCCAGCATGCTGCAGAAGAAAGGCAAGCTTGACATGGTAAGCAGGGAGCAGAGAGCCCTACACTAGCCAGGGAACTCGCAGTGAAGTTGACCAAGGGCCCAGGAATTGCGTGACATTCGTCCTTTGCTGCACTGGGTTTCACAGTGTTGGTGCAACCGGCCTCCAACCAGAAACTCAGGCTGCACTGAAAAAGCAGATGGGAAGTGAATCCTGATGTTTTCGCAGTGCAAGCTGGTGCTGTCCCTGCATGTGATGTGCTGATGGCACAGCAAGGGCTGCATTTACTCTCCCAGGAGAGCTACTGATGGGCATAATTCAGAGCCGTGTTTGGCAGCACTCTCCAGCAAGCTGAGCAAGGCCTGTGCAGCAGCTTGTGAGCAATCGGGGGGCTGACTTGTACGTGTTATGTGTGTGGGTGCACAGTGTGTGACAGCAGAGCTGGCGTGACACATGGGTGAGACAATTTCCATCTCATCACAACTCCCCAGCCAGATTGGTGGAAGCAAAGAATGTGTGTGGTATGGAGAGTGGGAGTCTATGTGTGCCTGTGCTACAGACAGAGGCTGCCTGTTCTTTTCCTCTTGTTTTTCACCAGCAAGCAGGAAAGTGGGCCCCGATATTTGCCCTGAAAGTATTTTGAGAGCTGATTCTCCTGCTTTACCATTTGCACACACTTTGAACAACTGTGATTTCTCTGAGATGCCAAGACAGAGTGGTTACTCCTGCAGGTCCACATCCAGAATGCAACGCTGGCTGGTGGAGTGGCTGTGGGCACCAGCGCGGAGATGATGTTGACCCCATATGGCTCCCTCATTGTTGGGTTCATCTGTGGCATTGTGTCCACAGTGGGGTTTGTCTACCTCACGGTGAGTGCTGCTCTGGAGGTCTGCAGCCCTGTTCTCTTGAGGAGACCAGGAATGGATTCACCTCCCTTTGAGGGTTCTTGATTTCCACCGTCCCTTATGAAGATGCACTTCTGACTCCATTTTCTGTCTCAAAATGCTAAGTAAGGCTCAGTCTCCTAGCAAGAGAATGGAGAAGAGCTCTTATTTTGTCCTGAGCTCATTTCACATATTTTTCTACATATTCCCCCTCCTTAGCATGGGAACACAATGGGACACATAATACCACTCTTCTTTCTCTACTTATCCCAGTCCTCCATGAAAGGAACTAATCCTTCCCAGGACTACACTCATTCTTCTGATTTCTCTCTACCTCCCTTTCCTTCAGCCTATTTTGGAGTCCAAGTTGCACATCCAGGACACATGTGGCATCCACAACCTCCATGGCATGCCAGGCCTTATAGGGGGCATTGTGGGAGCCATCACTGCAGCTGCAGCCACAGAGGATGTATATGGAAAGGAAGGGTAAGACAGCTTGAAACTTTCACAAGTTTTTTTCTGGGACTTCTGGGGCTCTTCGGGGTGGAAGAGAGAAGCAATTAATAGCATTTGCTCTATGTTCACTGTTATCTCTTTCACATGGAGTGCGCTATGTTGGGCTTAGTGACTTCTGGTGTCTTCAAAAAGTGAATCATAGCCCTACTCCTTGGTAATATTCTGGGGCACAGAGGATGTGAAAATACTCCTTTTAGCTCTGCCTTGCTCTGGGGCTCAGGTAAAGCTGAAGTTCTGAAATACAAAATAAATGTTTGTATTTTGAACTCTTCCTAGGTAAAACCTTGCCATGAACCATAAAAGAAGGAAAAGAGCAGTGTTTTATGTCTTACAACACTCTCCTAATCCATTGCAGAAGGCGGATGGGGTTAAGGAGGAGTCCACAAGGGCTCAGGGCAACAGAGCTCCTGTACTCTGGCTCAGCACAACCTTTTTCTGACCGCTGAAGATCTTCTGTCGGAATCAGACCTCACAATTTCTACCCTATGCAGGTTTATCAAGGCATTTGACTTCACTGGCAGCTACAAGACACGGACGCCCAGCATTCAAGGAGGGTTCCAGGCGGCCGGCATTGTTGTTTCTCTGCTGATGGCTTTCGCTGGGGGAACCCTTGTGGGTAAGCAGGGGGGCAGCATGGAGAGGCGAGAGCCTGCAGCCGAAATGGAGACATTCGCATGCTTTTCTGCCTTGGCTGGATGGGTCCTTGCTGTTTGTGTTGCAAGTGTGGGTCAGACCACAGCCTCCACTTCTGCTCGCAGGGAGATGGGGTGGGAGTTTGTGGGAGACAAGCCCCAAAAACCAGCCCCAATCGGCCCCGCTCTAGGAGCCATCCTGAAGCTGCCCATCTGGGGCGACGCGGCCGACGAGAACTGCTTCGAGGATGACATCTACTGGGAGGTGAGACCGGGGGTGGCGGGCGGCACAAGATGGCGCTGCCGCCCTCCGCATGAGGGCCGGCGGCGGAGCTGAGCGGGCCGCGCCGTGCTGCAGGTGCCCGAGGACGAGGAGAGCGACGTGTACCACATGCACAACCCCGACAAGGCCGCCTCGCCCTGAGCCGCCATGCTGCCGGGCTGCCGCGCCTCAGCGGGACGGCGGGGCTGCCCCCGGGGGCGGGAAGATGGCGGCCGCCATGTCAGGCGCACCGCCCTGCCTGTGAGGAGAAAGCCTCGTGGGGAAAGCGTGGGGGGGGGGAACACCCTCTTCCCCACTGGCTCACTTTTGTAATTAGTTCCTGTGAACAAAATAAAAGCATGGCTCTTTTTCGTAGTATAGGCCTCTGGTGAAAGCGGAGGGCAGCGGGGCACGGCATCCAGGATGGGGCTGAGCCCCTGTCCTGTGATGTGGGGTTGATGGCGTGGGGTGTGGGAGCTCACAGTGCTGCCCTAGGCCTGCTTGTAGAGTCACAGAATGTCCCGAGATGGGGGGGAACCAGATGGATCATCAAGGCCAGCTCCTGGCTCCACAAAGAACCACCTAAAAATCAGACCATATTCTTGTGCTGCCCGTCATCACTTTGTCTTGGCTTCTTTACTGAGACCTCCGCCAGCTCTTTGTGAGCCTTGTTTGTGTGTGGCATGCAGACCAGCAAGGCCCTTTCCTCTTCTTCAGTGTCACGTGTTTGTTACAGTATCATCAGTACCCACCAGAACCTGTTGAGGGTCAGCAATGCCGTGTGCAGGATGCTGCACTTGGCTCCAGGCAATTCCAGGTATGCCTACAGGCTGGGAGAAGAACCCACTGAGAGCAGCCCTGCAGAAAAGGACCTGGGGGTCCTGGTGGATGGAAAGCTAGACATGAGCCCACAGTGTGTGCCTGCAGCCTGGAAGGCTGATAGTATCCTGGGTTACATCAACAGAGAGGTGGCCAGAGAGAGGGGATTGTCCCCCTCTGTTCTGCCCTTGTGAGGCCCCATCTGGAGTACTGCATCCAGGTCTGGGCCCTCCAGAACAAAAAGGATGTGGAAGGCTGAGGGAGTTGTGTTTGTTCAGCTTGGAGAAGACTGGGGAGACCTCATTGTGGCTTCCCAGTACTTGAAGAGTGTTTATAAGCAGGAGGGCGACTGACTTTTTGCATGGTCTGGTAATGATAGGACAAGGGGAAATGGCTTTAAACTAAAAGGGGAAATTTAGGTTAGATATTAGGAAAAAATTCTATACTGAGGTGGTGGTGAGGCCCTGGCACAGGCTGCCAGAGAAGCCGTGGATTCCACATCCTTGGAGGTGCTCAAGGCCAGGCTGGATGGGGATCTGGGCAGCCTAGTCTGGTGGGGGACACCAGCCATGGCAGGGGGTTGGAGCTGGGTGATCTTTAAGGTCCCTTCCAACCCAAGCTGTTCTATGATTCTATGATCACACCATTTTTTCCACTTTATGGTGCTATTCTGGTGGGAACGGCCCAACAACAGATCACTGCCTCCATCTGTTAACTGGACCATCTTCCAGCCAGGAAAAACATCAGGTTTCAACCAGAGTCAAAGGAGACAGGAGTAAAAATCAGGCCTAAAACCTGTGTGTTTGCCAGCATGATATGTGAGGAGCAGGAGAGGAAAAGAGGGGAAAAAAGAAAAAAGAAAAAAAAGGAGGTGGGAGGGCTGATAGGTCTCTTCACCGTGTCTAGCTGTAATTCTCACACCTGAGGGGGGGAGTCAAAAGTAGCTATTCACATCCCCTTGGGATATGACACCCTCATTTTCCATGCTGGGTAAAGACAAAAACCCTTTACAACATGTTTCTGGAATTTGTCAGCGGCTGCCAGCAGCAGCATGTTAATTAAATGTCGGCAAAGATGGAAGCAAGAGGCTCTGCTCTAATTGGACACTTTGCTTGGTGGAGCTGAAAAACATTGTGACAGAGGAGGAGGTGCCGAAACACTGTGTTCCCCCGCCATGTCGAGGGGACGGGGACAGCAAGGCATAGGAAATGCACTGTTCTGAACCACGGTTGTCTTTGCTTAGCCTGAGACAACCTCACTGGTGAAAAAAAGAGGAGTAACAAAAAAGGAAAAGGCCTAAAATCCTCCACAGGAATCATCACCAGCACAGCAGCAGCGTAGGATGCAGGGAGACAGCTTTGTAGTCTAAGAGGATGCTCAGCTAAATTGCTGATTTAACGGGGCATTCCTGGTTCCTTGGCTGTGCCCCCTGTGGGATGAGCTTGGGGCGTCACTCAGTGTAGCAGTTCAGCATCCCTAAGTAATAGATGTGAGCTATGAATCTCCCCATCTCATGCCAGGCACTGATGTTGTCTGTAACTCAGAAGGCTTTGGCCGGAATAGTTTTGTTCCTGCCCTGGACTGTCCAGCTGGATCACTCTTTCCACTTTGAACCGGTGTGGGGACAAGAAAATGAGGAGCTTTGAGTTTTTGGACACGTGAGCCCACACATTTTGGGGAGGCAATGTCCCACTGTGGGGAGGCTGCCAGATCTGGCTCCAGAGCCTCTGGTCCGTCTTCCCAAAAGCTTGAAAACGATCTCAGGATTCAGTAACCAAAAAACCAAGCAGCCTTCATTGCTTTAGCAAAGCTGTTAGCCCCCATCTCATTCCTCTCTGAGCACCAGGACACAGTCCTGCCCCATGTGCTGATGTGGAGGGGAGCCCCAACCCCACTCCTTGTCCTCTGGGCTCTGCCTCCTCCTCGTGGGAAGACACCTGAATTGCCCAGACTCCTGGGCAGTGAAGCGTTTTATTGCCCGTGCTCTCGCGGGGCTCAGTCTGGTCTCAGTACCTAAATCACTCTCTGGGGCCAGCCTTGCAGTTTTAATTCCCTAATGAACAATGCCGGGCTCGGGCCAGCGCGTTTGAAGTGTGGTCACGGCCCCAGCGGTGGACAGAGGGTTTCTCAACGGGGAGTGGAGGATTGGCCTGCTTTGGCAGGCAGGCAGAGGAGGTGTGAGAAAGGAGCTGTTGATACCCATGGGGATTAGGTGGTACAAATTGGCTGGGAAGCACCGGAGGCATTGACCAGAGCTGTCCTGGAGCAGGTTCCCATGGGGGGGCTGCCTGAAACAACCCTCCTTCAAGGAGGCTGGAAGGGCCAGCCTGGCTGCTAATCCCCTGGGAGCTATGGAACACGAAGCAGAAAAGAGGTTAAAAAAAAAAAAAAAGGGAGAGAAAATCTCGTGTAAAGATGGTGGTTTCCCCAAGGGGATGATAGAGAGAGAGGGAAGGGGGCGGGAAAGGGGGGAACGGCACCATTTAATCCTGCTTTTAATAGGCAGGTGGTGGGCTTAGATCACACTCCCGCTCCTGCAAGCTGCTGCAGAGATTTTGGAGAACGGCCGTGCGGACTGGCAGGGACCTCCACATCCTTGCAAAGGATCCCCATCTGCGGCAAGAGGACACGTGCTTATGTCTGTGCTTGTGTGTGTGCCTGTGTAGGTGTGGGTATGCGACATCACCCCAGGTTGGGGCTGCTGTGGGTTCACCGCATGCCCAAAGTTATCCCCGTGCCCACGCTGCTGTGTGTGGGTGCAATCTCCCATGCACATACCCCCGGCACACACTTTTTCTGAGCACACGCACACACTGCCCGGCACAATGAGCGCCCTGTGCCAAGTGTTGGCACATCTGCGGGTGCGTGCCGGCATTGCACGTGCGTGTGCCCTTCACCACAGCCGCAGGGACACGTGCCAGCTGTCTGGCCGCATCGTGGCCGTGCCCATCCGTGCACCTTTGTGCTGGTGCGAGTGCGTGCCTGTCGGACCTGGTGCGTCCAGGCCTGTGTGAAAGACTCTCCAGCCCCTTCTTCAGGAGTGCTGTAAATTGTAATCAGATTAAGGCAGCCAATCACTTAGGGCCCTTGAAAAGGGCATACGTTCCCTAATCAGTACCTAGCATTGAGTCTCACAAAGGGTCTAAGTAACTCGGCAGGGGTCGGGCCCTCTGGAGCGCAGGGGAGGGGGCTTGCCTTTCTTTTCTCTCTGTCCCTTGTAATTATGTCAATTTGCTAGCCAAATTGTTTGCTTGAGTGGACAGTGGGGGCTTGCCCCCCTTCCCGCCTTCCCCCCACCCCCGGCCCCATTCATGTGCTAATGTGGGAAGGAGCATGGCCTCCTGACTTCAGGAGGTGGCCGTGGCCTCTCGAGGAGCAGCACGCGGTGCCCGCACCCAGCCCCGTGTCCACAGGCTGCTGCCTGCCCATGCCTCAGCGAGAACTTCTGGTCTCCGCATGCTGATGGACATGAAGACATAGTGTTGAGTTTCTTGAGCTTCTCATCTCATTGCAGGGCTCTACCGTGCCAAGGGATTCACCACTCTGACTCTGGAGAGGGAACAAAACCTCAAGACCAGCATGGACAGAGAGGTGGTGAATGATGGCAGGGAGAGATGGTATCACCATTGATGGACAAGGAGAGATGCTGCCTACATCTCTCATACCTTGTGAGCAGGCAAAGGGTATGCACACCCTGAGCTGCCTGCTGGCACTGCCAGTTGTCCTGAGCCTATGGGGACATGGAGGAAAAGGTGACAGTAACAGGAACCTATGCTGCAGGCATCCATGAGCTGTCAGATGCTGCTGTGACAGACATACACAAGGCTCTCAGTCATACCACTACCACCCAAGGCCACCTTTCCCCACCCTGCCTGGGGACAGCAGGAAGTAAATTACATGTGTGCCCCTGGGAGTGCCCTCTGCATGCCCCTGGATGCCTTCTCATGCAGCCCAGAAGACCGGGGCCCTCTCCTGCTGGCTCCTGCTCGTGTCACCTCCCTCACCTGCACCACGTCCCCTCCTCACCCCGTTGCAGGGCCGGGAGCTGTGCCAAGCTGCACTGAAGCTCCTCCGACACACCTCCCCACCCACTCCCAGCATTTGCATACATTCTGCCCGCAAATCCTTGTCAAGGGGAGCCTCTTTATTGCCTGTATAGATCACAGGGTGTTTGTTAAGGGGCTTCTTTGTATTGCCTCAGACAGCTGGGGTCATCAAAAGTCCTGCGGTGGGAAGGAGAGACAGGAGGAGGGGGGAAACCCTGACAATGCAGACTGAAGGATTAAAGGAGCATATAAAGTTCCTATTGAGTGAGACAAGAGGCTGTTCACTCCCAAGATTGACAGCAACCAGGAGGCGATTCCCAACACAATGTCCAATTAATTCTCTACCCTCTTCACTGCCGTCTCCTCCCTCCCTCCTCTCCAGGGCTTGTGTATGAGCAGGGAAGGGCTGAAGCTAAGATCCTCAAGAAGGTAATTAATTATTCCTGACCAAGAGGAGCTTGCTGGGGCGTGAGCCTGTCCCTAGGCTCGCTGGGTACCCTGTGTCCCAGCCAACAGATTCCATTAGCTCAGGTCACTTCAGGGAGTTTTCCTTTCTGTCACAGGCAAAGCTGTCCCTCTGATGGTCTGCAAGATAACCACGGTTAGTGCTGAGCCAAACGGGAAGATTTTGGCTTCGTTCTGGGCTGGCAGTCCTTGCAGCAGGGCAAGGTAGTGAGAGAGCTAGGGAGCAGAGCAGGGCATGTGGGCAAGATGCTCCGGCACACATAGCTCTTAGGGAGAGGCACAACAGCGTGATTGAATTTTAAAATTCTGCATTTTGGATCAAAGATTGTAAGTTCCGTGGTTTGGGCCAAAGTGTATTCAATTCCCAGCCAAAAGCACCAC
The DNA here is from genome assembly GCF_023343835.1 of Lagopus muta. Taxonomy (NCBI): domain Eukaryota; kingdom Metazoa; phylum Chordata; class Aves; order Galliformes; family Phasianidae; genus Lagopus; species Lagopus muta. Next base: position 7,515,206 of record NC_064442.1, on the reverse strand, counting down.
CTTCACACTGCCCCTCTTCACTCCCACCAGACTTCTGTCTGGGCTTTCAGGAATAAGCATAGCAGTGTTTGGATCCAGTGAGTGCTGAGCAGAGGAGCAGTGAGAGCACAGCCAAACAGCCAGGGGGGCACAGGCTGCATTGTCCCCAGGGTGCTGGTAGGAGGCATTTGTGTGCTCCTACCTCTCCCACTAACAGCACCTCTGGGATCAACCCCCACATATGGGAGTCTGGGGCCGCTGTATGAAATTCCTGTAAGCTATTGAATATAAGTTGCTTGATTCATCTGGTCTGGCTTTTTTCCCTTTGAAAATTCATCAGCCTGGAGGGAGGGAACAACCAGGAAGGCATCTTCCTCGGAGCTGGCCACCTTCTTTTGTTACTCTGCACTGCTGAGCTGCCCAGGCACATCCTTCCACACCAACAAGCATCTCCAAAACCAGGCTGGGAGGAGCAGGACTGCGAGGACCCAGCTCTCACCACAGGGCACACTTTGGCCAACCCATCACTTCTGCCCACAGGGGACTGGAGTTGCCCGCCCCACGCACCCAGTGTGCAGGAGATGCCCTGGGGCTGCCCGTGGCTCCACGCCTCCGCCTGCTCCCTCACCGCACACGCTCCCAGTGAAGTTGTTTGAAAGTCTTCCGGCAGTTTTAGCGGGCAGGAATAACAGATTAGCCATGATCTGATCAGCCCAGTATCTAAGCTGTATTCTCCCCGCTGACAAGTATTTGAAAGAGGGGAGGGGCCACTTTCAGCCCAACGATGAATCTTTCACCGACAAGAAAAGGCCCTTTTTTCTCCCGCGAGCCACAGGCTGCTCTGTGCCCTGTTGCTAAGTGAGACCCAGGGCTGTTGCTTGCATGCTTGCATGGAGCCCTTGGGTTAGTGGGATCAGGAGATTCACACCAGACGTCTTGTTTTGGGGGGGAGTTCTCTTCTCCCCCACCTTTGACTGGCAGATAACAGCTCGCAGGCGAGGCCCAGGGATGCCCCCGCTGCACTGCTGGTCCTGGGGAAGGGAAGATGCAAGAGGCTCTGCAGAGTGGTGTCAGGGCTGGGAACTCAGCCCTAAATGTCTGGGTTGTGCTGGAACGCATGTGAGTTTCACTACAGCCCCTGTATCTCATTGGATCCAGGTGCATAGGGACCTTGGGGAAGCGGCCTTAAAGGATGCTCCAGTGCTGGCCAAGCAAAAGCCACCATCAAGGGCCATCAAGAGTAATTTGTCTTCATGCTTTGATGCCTCTGCTTATAGTGTGAGAAGGGAACACAAGGCAGAGAACAGGGGGACAATCTTCAGCCCTGGGCTAGCTTTGTGGTCCCTGCAGCCCCATGCTGCTCCAGAGCACCCTCACCCCCTTCCCACCCCAGCCAACCCTGTGAGAAAGAAATCACTAAAACAAAGGTCTCCCAGGCGATTTCTGGAGCTGCCAGCATGAGGTGCCCTCGCCTCAGCCATAGTGCTCACATCCCTCCTCTCCTGCAAGGCAGTGATGCAGGCAGGGCTGCCCGCTGCCAGGATAGGGGCTGGGGCTGGCACCATCCCAGTGCCCTGGTCGGGGGGAAAGGGGAAGCAGGGGACTCTCCTTCAGCTGAACCAGACGCCAGAAGGGCTGTGAGAGTTATTGCCACTTTGAGCAGCACCGAAAGGAAAGAAACCCCCCAGCCTTTGGGTTTGAAACACAAAAGGCCGGATCTGTGCCTGTGACACAGCTCCTTTCCGGAGCTCAGGCAGCACAAAGCAGCTGAAAAAAAATGGCTTTTCTGGCAAGATGAGCTCTCCTCCAGCATGGGATGATGGCAGATCTCTGCCTTGCTGTGCAGCCAGGACAGGCTGCCCTTTCCTTCACGGTGCAGTCTGCAATCACCTCACCCAATACTTCATGGACAAAAGGACATGCATCTGACTGGCCCCAACCTTCCCATCTTGATGGCAGTGACCAGGTATCTAGGACCTATAAATGCTGCGGGTGGCAGGCCCCCAGCATCCCACAGAGTGCTCCTGACTTCATTATTTTTGCCTCAGTCGTTCCTCCTGGCTTTACTCCCAGGCCTTGGCTTTGCTGGGACCATTGCTTGAAAGGGACTCTGTGGCGAGAGCTTTGCATTTCTGCTGGAACTCTTAAAGCACCAGGACCCATTTATTCTTCTGCTCTGCACAGGAAAGGCCCCAGAAAGCTCCACTGGCAGGCCTGGGAGGGGTCCAGCTGTCCACTTTCCATGCCAAACCCATGGGCAGCACAGGGGCTTTTCCCCAGCACCACATCTTCAGGTAGGAAGAAGGAAAATTGGCCTTCTAGGAACAGTCAGCAAAACCTGACCTGAGAATTCATGTCCCGGTGCTGAAATAAACCATTGTGCAGGAAAGAATAGTACACAATATAAGCACTCAGGAAAGAAGCAAATAATTTTATCCTGATTTCTAGTGTCTTCCTGACTTGTGCACACCCTCCCCTCCTCACACATGTCAGCAGAACGAGCGCACAGCAGAGATATTTATATGAAAATCCTGCTGTCTCCACAGCTATCTATAGCAGCTCTGTCTGTGCCCATGGTTCCATCCCATGCTTTGGTTCCCTTGGAGTAGCTCAAGCATCCGGACTGCCCCCATGCACCTCACCTTCACCATCGTCAAAAGGGACCAAACCAAAAAGCCATCGTGCCATGGACGCAGCGGTTTGGTGGAGCAGGAGGACATGGGGGACAAACGATGGGGACCGATAGAACCGATTGTTATTGGGGGTGCCACTGGGATGGGATCACCCCACTGCCCCCACCCTACAGACAAGGGCCCCCGTTCAAGAAGACAGGGAGGCAAATCAGTATGCAGAAGTGGTCTCCGCTCGCCAATAAATTAGCATAAACCACTCTAGGAGGTAAATAGACATACAAGGCGCCAGTGTGTGCAGCGTGGGCTGCGGCTTTGTCTCAGCGCCACTATTGTCACGGCCCCTGCTGCAGGCTGACCGAGTGGGGCTGTGTGGTGGTTTCTTACACTTTTGACTGCTGGATAAAAGGGGGGAACATAAAGAGAAGGGAGAACTTTTTTTCTTTTTTCTTTTTTTTTTTTTTTTTTTATAAGTCCAGACGAAGTTACAGACGTCTGTTAAACGTCAATTACAGCTGAATAAAGACGTCTGCTTAAGGCTTAGTTATGGCTCCTTTCAGCCACTGAGATTTTTCCAGGGTTGGCCCGGGATGCCTTCGGCAACCTAATTTGGAGATTGTAACTCTATAAACAGGCTCTGGCATTAATCAGGGCTGGTGGAAATGCAAATGATGGTGTGGAGGGGGCTTGGGGATGGGTTGGGGTCCTGCGTCTTGGAGCCTGGGCAAGGAGTAAAAAGAGGAAAGCAAAGGCAAGGAAGAAAGGGGCCGTGTGGAGATGCAGGGACCCGTAAATAGTGAGCTTGGTGGGTTTGTACCACTTTCCTGCTGGTGCTCGGAAATCTGGGCCCATCAGGTCCCTCCATTCCCTCCCAGTGCTTCCAGCTGCACCAGCCCAGAGCCAGCTGGCCCTGGGATCTTTCCACACCAGGCTGCCTAAGCGGTTTCCTCAGCTAAACCAAGGCCAAAACATGAACAAAGCAGGCATTTAAAGCTTTCATATCCCAGAGGACCATCGGGTGCTTGGAAGAGACCAACCTGTATGAGAAAGGGTGTCCAAGCAATGGGGAATTCAGTGCTGCTAAGAGGCACTGCTACAAAAGGACAGATTGCATATTCCCGTCTTTTATTGCAAAGCCTGTTGATGTTGTCTCCATTTTGTTGTGGGAAAAAGGCCTCTAGCTGAGCAGGAAATAAAGTTCCAGGGCACGTTGTGCACACCATTACAAGCCACCCTGATGACCACAAAGACCAAAGCACCTTTCCATGAGGAGAATCTAGGGACCTTCTTCCCTCACAGATACCTTCATGGCAGGTGGGTAAGGATGGAGAGCAGCGTCACTGCCTTGTGTCATTGCCACCCTATGGGGAACACCCTTTTCCACCTTGGGATAGCTATTGAGAGAGAACAGCTTAGGGGGAGGACAGGGATGAGTTTTGTTGGAGAAGGTTAAAATAGAAAAACACATCCCAGTCCTTCCTCTATGGCTGCTCAAGAGAGTCTGTGTCTTTCCCAGGCCAGCAGAATGAATTCAGGAATATTTCCTCTGGCTGACATTCACACACCCATAGGTCCACCTCATGTCCAGCCTGGGCAGAGAGGGTGGGATTGAAACTGGATGAGCTTCTTTTGGCTGTGCTTTCTACACAGCTGTGCTGTTTCCTTGCTGAAGTCTCCTAAGAAACCCATGGCTTGTCCCAGGGAAGTATGAATGAGGAGGTGATATGTCAAGGTCTTGGGAAGACTTTGCAGGGGAGCTGTGTTAGTGAGTGTATTTTTCAGGATTTTATTTTTGATGTCTGGATGCTGTTCAAGGGAAGACCAAGAGCAGGATGGGAGGTGAGACCTGGTGCAGGCGCAGAGGTCATGAGCTCTCCATTGCACCAGGTTGATGATATCTTCCTCCCCTCACCTGGAAAAAAAAAAGACAGGTCACTTTTTTTTTTTACTTTTTATTTTTTTTTCCCAGGGAATGAAAGGTCAAACCTTGCAGTGAGGAGGTACCACCGAGCCCAGGAAACAGGAGACAACAGAAGATGGATTGGATATAGGGAGATCAGAGGGTCAAAATTGGAGATGCGGTGTGGGATGTAGAGCAAACCCCAATGGACAGCACCCAGGGCTCCCAAAACGCGGGAGGACGGTGGACCAGCGACAGCTGGAAGATTTAATTGCTCCTCTCCGCAGACCTGCTCGGCTCCCTCCCTCTCAGATCTGCATTTCAATATGAGAGCAGCAGTAAGTGGGATGCCGCTGGAAGGGGTTAGAATGATTAATCATTTAAAAAGCAAGATCTTAATTACAGGGTGCAATTTTTGCTATTTAAGGAGTCCATTAGTTTCCAGAAAGGAGGGAAAAAAAAAATATATAGATATTGCAGGTTATTCTCCTTTTGAAGCAAATTGGGGGGGAGGGCCGAGGGGGCCGCAGCACCCATGCTGTCGTGGCTGCCCCTGAGGGGCCGAGGGCTTTACAGCGTGAGGATGGTGAGGGGGAGGTGGTGGCACCGGTTTCCCCATGGATACTTTTGCAGGGTGCCAACTGTGAGCATCCACCGTGGCACGATGTGCGCTGCAGCGGGCAGGCAGCTCGGCACAGCCTCCTCCCCGGGAGCAAGGGGAGGATGCGGCCACCGTCAGCCCCGCTGACCCCTAGGCCCAAATAGCTCCCAAAGGGCGCATCGGGGTGTAATTGCTGTGATAACAGCGCGTCCGCTGGGAGCCGGGCCGAGACCTCTTGCCCGTGGATAGGAAGTGGCCGGGGGCTGCCGAGCACGGCACGCTCACTACCAGCATCGCGGGGACGCAGGGAGTGGGATCGGCTCCGTCTCCCCCCGCGCCGCAGCCGGCAGGGAGGTGACGGGGGTTAATCGCCCACCGCCTCCCCTCTGACCCCTCTGTGGGTTTTTCTCTTGTATGGTCATTTAGCCGTCCCCCGACACAAAAGGGAGCGATTAAACACAGCTCAGGCCCTTCATGCTTTAGTGGATTAATTTGCTGATCCCCCACGGATTAAAGGTCTCGACAGGATCAGCGGGAGCAGCGGTGCAGACCCCGACGGGAGGAGGACAGCGATAGTGCCGGGCAGGGCCCAGCCCCGAGCAGCCCGCGGGGACCTCGCCCCTCCTCGTGGTGTCACCGAGCCGTGTCAGGGTTCAAGGCATCGGAAGCTCGGCTAAATACCGCCTTCCCCAAATCCTCCCTCTGCATTTCGTGCCCCTTGGATTCAACGCTTGGATGGAAAGCCATATCCAGTGCTGCTGGGGGCGCGGCGTGGGGTGCGCATCCCTATTCCTGCTGCAAAAAAACCAGAGCAGCGCTCAACCCCAGAGCCTCCAGCCAAGGTGCAGAGGGGTGACGGGAGCAGCGGTTCTGGGGACAGGGGATGGGGTGGGGGCACAGAGCCGGCGGGAGCTGCTCGCCCTCCCCAGGCCTGCGGGAAGCGGGGATTGCATCTGCCTTTAATTACTCCCTCTCTGCATATCAGATGCTCGTGCACCTTCTGCACATGAATGCTGATTAATTGCAGGGTTAGGCTCTGAGGCAGGCCGGACCACATTATTTCTGATGTTTGCTCTTTTCACGAGGAGAATAAATGCCATGAATCCACAGTAATCAGTGGCTTTTAGCTTGTCACTCTTATGACACTCTTTACTTAGACCAGGAAATGGCAAATGTGGTGGAAATAAGAACTTTATTATCTATTTTTTTTTCGATCCCAAAAGGGAGGTGCGCGCTGGGGAGGAGGGGTGGCAGAAGAAGGTGGTGGGGGCATCTCGCCGAGCAGGAGACGGAGAAAGAGTCTCCATTTTCCCTGCAAACGAAGAGTTGCGTTTCACCTCGTTCGGTGATGGAGAGAAGAAAAGCAGCGGCCGTCCTTTTGTGGCAGCTCCTGGGGAGGAGGACCGGCAGGCAGGAGGAGGCTGCACCATCCCAACCCACTGCTGTCATGGCCGTGAGCCGTGTCACAGCACCGGGGCACAGGAAGAGAAGGCTGGGGATGTCCCTGGGCTCACCTGGGATGCTCAGGGCTGCTTTGAGGTGCTGGTGGCTGTGCCCTTGGGTAGGAACGGTAGGCAGCAGGGCCTCACCCCTCTGTGACCTCCGTCATGGCCTTGCCGTGAGGGACAGCCCAAAATACCGAGCGTGTGCGGACCCCACGTGCAACATCCCCTGTCCCTCGAGGGTCATCCCGTCCCCTCACGGCACAAGGAAGCCCTGCGATGCAGTGCAACCCAAGGCCCCCGTTGCCCGTCCCTTGTCGCGGCCTTCCCTGTAGACACAGCCCGCCCGGCCCCATCGGCTCAGGTGGGAGCGCCTTTCACCGCCTCCCTCAATGCCCTGCTAGCGATCTCATTGCTGCCGCTTAGCTCAGTGCGAGGGCAGCCCTCTGCTTTTCAGCGCCGAACATCTGGCGTGCAGCGAGCGGGCGGCCGCCGGCCCCCTCCCTGCGCCCCTGCAATTAGGCGGCCCCGAGCCCCGGCCCCGGCCCTACTCAGGTGAGCGCCCGGCCGAGGAGGGGTAATTAAGGTTAATCAGAGGGCCGGGGGTCAGGGCGGTGGTGGGGAGACCCCGCCAAGTCTAATGGCGGCCGTAATTAGGCAGCTGTTGAGAAGCGGTTAATGAAGACGGCGACCGTTAATAAAGCTCTTCCTGAGCAGCCTTCTGGCCCGGGTAATTGAGGGATTTGCAAGTGCCATCTCCCCCTTAACCCCGTAATGAGGAGACCTGCGTTAACCCTTCCGGGCATGGAGCCGACGGTGGGGCCATGGTGTGCCCGCGGGGCTGCGGCATCGCCCGGCCTTCAGCCTCTCCCACGCCAGGCGCTCGGCACCGGGTCCCCGGGAGCCCTTTGAGCCTCGCTCAAAGCGGCTGGCAGGGACTTTGCTCGCAGATGCTTGGGTTTCCCACGCCCGCCTCGGCATTATGCAATCCCCCCCCGGCCCCACCACCCACCAGCGCCGGGATGTCATCATCAGCCCCGGCCCTGGGAACCCACATTGTTAGCTTAGTAAATAGAGAAATCCCCACTCAAGCATTGCAAATGAGGGCAGAGGGGGAGCCGGGGAACCGCTGCGGCCGCTGCGGCCACGAGGTCTCTTCCCTCGCTCGCTCCCTTTGAGTTGTCAGATGAATTCAGCGCTTAACAAAGAGCGAGGAAGGAGCGGAGCTGCCGCTGCAGCTGGGCAGGGCAGGGGATGCAGGATGGCGATGCCGCCGGGCCGTGCAGCACCGACTCCCTTGCTCCATGCACCGTACTTGAGCATCATGATGTGCTGTGACAGGGGGGACATCTCTGGGCGTGAGGCGGCCACGCTGGGGAAACGTCTCGTGCCCACTCAGCATCTCTGCTGCTGCTTGTGGCTGCAGCGCCTGGGAAAACCTGCTGACACGTGGGGCGCGAGGACCCAGATCCCAGCCCCTGGAGGCTTCTGAAATCTTCACAGAGATGCAGTGGTGTGGGTGCCTTTCTCTGACAGACATCTTAACTCTGAGCCTGAGGAGGTCACCGTGCCATGTGGGAGCTTTGCAAGCTTTCTCCTCTCTCACTCCCTGCCTGACGCTGTCCCAGAAGCCCATGCTCTGCAGTGTGCTGAGGTGTGCTGGCCCTGCTCTGCTCTGGGATGGGGGGTAGAGCACCCACACGGTGGGCACCTGGCTCTGCTACAGCAGAAATCTGCTCCTCTGGCACAAGACCAAAGAAAGGGGGTGTTGCATATCCTGCCCCCGTACATCTGCATGTGTGGAGATAAGGAGCTGGGAGGAGAGCTGCCCCGCATCCCACAGCGCCTGAGGTTGTCACTTCCAGCTATTTTAGGGGATCTTTTTAGGGAATTTAGCAGATCAAATTCCCTTTAAATTGTAGAATAAAAAATAAGAAAAGGCTCAGAGGTGACCAAATGCAGTCCGATAGCAGCCTAGTGGTGCTGGCGTTGGGTGTTACCACTCACTGATAAATACATTCTCACCCCAATATTTGCCAGCAAACTCCCTTGACAGATCCCACGTGGAACTTCGATTTTCATGAGAACATTTATTTGTTTGTTTATTTATTTGTTTGTGTTTGGCTCCATGCTCCAGAAAACACTTTCACCTGGTCACATGCAAAATACATTTATCCCATTTCCTTAAAACAAATGAAATAACCTCTCTTCTCCATCTGGCCTCTTTCTGAGCTCCTTTCTAGCCTGGTCTGCTTCTCTACTCCTCGCAATATGGAACATGACAGGGTATTTTCAATGCTATTTTTGTCCGTTGTGTCATAGCTTATATTTAAAATAGCATTTAAATCTGCCAAGTAGTGCAGTGTTTTAAACTGCTGTCAGACTGAATTTCTCCTCCTACATACTGCATATTTCAGATATGGCTTCAAGACAGCTGAGGGGAGCTTGGAAGGAGGAGGGAAGTGGGGGTGGTTGGGGATCCAATTGTCTGCAGGTGTGAGGACAGCCAGAGGGAGGGCAGAGCAAACAGAGGTGCTGAGCACAGGGGCAGAGGGGGGCACAGAGCCGTGGTTAGTGCCCAGAGAGGACCCATTCCTTATTCCCCCTCCTTATATCTGCTGAGGTCTGTGAATGCATACATGGGGAAGGGCATGCAGCTTGTGGGGAGCCCCATGGATGGGCACAGGCATCACTACCAGCAGCCCCCCACTGGAGATGGGGGGTGCTCCCCATAAAGGGGGAGGGATCTGAGCATCCTTTCAGCATGCAAAAGCTGCTGGTCTGTGCCATTTCTCTCAGAGGGGGCTCTGAGATGGCTGGATGTGGTGGACAGCAGCTCTGGCCCTCGTGAGGCAGCTTGACAGGAGTTAAATCTTGGTTTCATCCTTCACAAAACGTCTTCAGCACCGTTTAAATCGCACTTATCCCTGGAATCTGCACAGTGCCCGGTATTTGCTATAAACACCTGCCTGGTGCCCTGGGTTGAACCTGAACTGCTCCAGAAATGGTTTTTTTCTCCTTCATTGGCTTTTGCTTCAAATGTATAAACTTCAGGCCAACATTCTGGGTGCCAGAATGATCCTGCATGCTGATACCTAGTACAGCAAGAGGGGGCTCATGGAAGTGGAGCATCTCTGCTCCAAGCCTTATCCCATAGCAGAAAATCCCAGGATCTCATCTTCCACATCTCATCTTTGGGTGTGTGGACCAGGAGCCTCGTGCTCAGCAGGTGCAGGGATCTTCTCACTACATCACCTTCCCCAGCACTGGGGAAGATGTCAGATGGTGCTTCGGGGGCCTCCAGCTCTCCCGCATGATTTGAGGTTTTTCCCCATGCTCGTGCTCATTTCTCTCTCCAGCACGATGCCCAAAGTCCTGCAGATCCTCTCCTGGGACACATGTGTCTGCTGCCGATATCTCCTACCCATCCTCTTCTGTCAACACCGCCTGAGGAAGGGAGAATTTCATTTTTAGCAGCGTGCCCTCTGTGTCAATAGCCCTCCCCATCCCTGCTCCACAGCACAATCACCTCCTTGCCCACCTCCCTCCCTGCTTCTCCTCCGTGGGGACTTTACCACGCTCTCCCCTTCACAGAGGTGGCCCTTCCCCTGGAAGCGACCCTTCCCCAATCTCCTCTTTGTCACAGGGGCTGCCTGGTGATGGATCTCTCCCGGCGGGGATGCCGGAGGCCGGGGCAGCCCCATTTAGATTCCACAACAGCTCCTGCCCTGCGCGAGGTGGCTGGGAAACGCCGGGAGCCGTGACAGGCAGACAAAGAGCCTCCCGTGGCCGCCCCCCCCCGGCTCCGAGAGGCAGCGCTGTCCCCCCCCCCCCCCCCCCCCCCCCCCGGCTCCCGGTCCCTCCGCTCCCGGTCCCGCTGCCCCGACGCCGGGTGGCACCGCGCGGGGCTCAGCTCCGTCCCCGTCCCCGCAGCCGCTCCCCGACGGAGCGCTCCCCGAGTGGAACCGCACTCAGACCGTCCCCCATCCCCGGTTCCGGCCCCGTGTCCCCTTGCCAGGGCCTCGGTGGCTGCAGTAATGCGTTTTGCCACAGGGTGCCACTATGGCAAAGCTGGAAGTGGCCCCGTTGTGTAAGCGCTACCTGGCGCTGGGCTTCGTGCTGCTCCCCCCGAATCGCACAGCCTGAGGGCACGCAGGACACCCCGGGGCTCGGCCCGAGGGAATGGCATAGGGAGGGTGATGCAGTCTCTCCATGGTGTCCTGACATAGGGACAGTGAGACTCCATCTCATCCAGTCCCAGCGGGGGCAGAAATCCCAACGGCTCTGGGCTGTGAGTGAGGGGAGATGCTGCTTCACCCACCAGGTGCCCACCTGCATGGGTGCAGGGTGCCCACTCCGCTCCCATCACTCCAACAAAGGGGCTCAGCTGAGGGATGGGGTGCGAGCGAGGGCCTGGTGGGGTTGTGCATGGAGCCTTGGGCTGGCACCAGCCCTTCCCTGAGCTTAGAGCCTTCCTGCTGGAAAGGGGATGCTGCAACCAGGGCTCCCATTCCACCCATCCCACTCAGCCTATCCCATCCCATCCCACCCATCCCATCTCACTCCATCCCATTCCACCCCATCCCATCCTATCCCTTCTCATCCCAAAGCAATGACATTGCACCATGCCCGGAGTGCTTCATCCTGTACATCACCCGAGGCACGGCCCTGCAGAGCCCAACACCTCACCCGTGTATGTGCATGGCTGGGATGGGGAGAGGCCACAAATACGGGATTTTGGAGAGTGAAAAGTGCTCTCTGCAAATGGCAGGAGGTGGGATCCTGCGCTGCATCCGCCGCAGGCAGAGAGAGAGAAGATTCTCTTCTTCCCTTGCTAATAAAGTCTGGCTGAAATGACACAGTATAATCAGTGTTTACCTGGGAGTTTACATACGGTTTGTTGTAATTATAGTTTCAATTCCTGCTTTTGCCTTTTTTTTTTTTTCAAACATCTATTTTTCAATCAGTAAAAGTAAATACTATTTTCAGCCCGATGTAATTCTTCCACTCCCGTGGCCACAAACACAGCGAGCGGAGCGATTCCATTTGCGCGCTGTGCAATTGAGCAGAGAGAGGAGCCCGCCGGCAGCACGGCCCCAGGAGCGGGGCCACGGGGCAGAGCCCTGCTGCCAGCCCCACTGCCAGCACCAGTCAGACCAGCACCAGGCCCAGGCACGGCTTCCCATCACCTCTGCATCTCACCCAGGCACCGGGGAAGGGCTGAGAGCCGTTAAGACGCAGCGTCATTTATTTCTGGCTGGCAAAGCTTTGTTCCAACGCCAGGACTGAGTTGGCACTAAAAGCATTGCCATCTCCCCTTCATTTATTCCCCCCCCCCCTGTTTTTTATGGGTGTGATTTACACAAATACAGGATGTCAGGTCCCTTCTTCCCCCAACTATTGTAGCTGATGGCAGGCATGCGGCCCCCTCAGGGTCCTCCTCACCCATCCATCAGCATCAGGAGCAAATGTGGAAATCACTGCATCCCCATAGCCAATACTGGGCACCTCTATGGAGGTGGATGTTTATAGGTGTATTTGTTGATGTGGTGTCCCCAGATCCTTTCAAAATAAGAACAATAATAATAATAATAGAATCATGGAATTGCTCAGCTTGGAAAAGACCTTAAAGATCATCAAGTTCAACCACAACCTGCCTGTACGACCATAATAGTAGCAGGGAGGTGAGGAGGAACCAGGCATTGTTGGGATGAATGCCTGCAACGTCGTGTGGAGCATCGCTGCCTTTGCCACTCTGCTTTAATATGAGCATTTCATCCCCAAATGAGGCACCATCTGGACACGGTGCCAAGCCACAGCACAGTGCAGGTGGGTCAGGGCAGCACAGTGCAGAAGAACACCTCCCCAGCCCAGGGCTACCCAGGCCCCCCTCCACAATCCTCATTTTGGGGGTAAAAAAGAAGACGCAGATGCATCTTGCATCCTTGGCCTCCGCTCTCGGGTAAAAGATCTTCTCACTCCTCCAGCACCCAAAAAGGGGTTACAGGAAAACACATTATTTCTCCCACTGTTTAAAAGCCACCTCGCTTTCCTTTAGAAACAATTTCAGGCAGGGCAGAGCCGGCCCGCATCCATCGCCATCACGCCGTGTCCCCAGCCGTGTCCCTGGCAGCCGCATCCCCGTCCCCACACTGTGCTGCGGCAGCTGCACGGCAGCTTTGAAGTTCGCAGTGCCGGCAGACGTGGTGGATCCCGGGGCGCTGTGCCCCGCCGTGCCCGCCTTCAGCCACCGCGTCCCTGTCAGTCTGTTTCCCTGTTTGGCCGGCGCGGAAGGATGCAGGGGAGTGTTGTGAGTTGAGATCTTTCTCTCTCCCACCGCTGCACTGCGATGAGCAGAAATTATTTTAAATTATTCGTCTGTTTTAATTAAAAAATATATATCCTTTTCCTTGCTGCTACAAAAGCAAAAGCTTTTCTCACTGCTTCCCAACCCCGCGTGCATGCTGCCTGTGTATTCTTAGTAAATCATTCTTAGTAAATTTCCTCCAACCTCACCGCATTCAACCTTTTCCCCCCCAAATTAAGAATTGTCTGTTTTAAGCCATCACCCAAAATATTTATCGCTCAGAACAAAGGGATCGGGATCTTCTCTGCGGTTTGATTTCAGTTCTCCCTTTCAGGCTTTTATCTTTTCAATCCAAATTTCAGTGACAATAATCAGGTTTTGATTGACGTAAAAATTATTTATTGTCACGTTGTGGCTGTTTAATAAATTGTGCCTGATTTTTTTTTTTTTTTTTTTTTTTGCCTTCTAAATGCTGTATCTTCGCTACCTTGTTGCTTGATCCACAGGAAGGAGTCAGTGCTGAAGGCATCAATACGCCGAGCCCAGACAGCTGCACGAACGCCTTTATACGCGATGGCCCCGACAGCAGAGACACACAGCTCCACCTTGCCACTAATTCATACACATTTTTAAATACCCCCGTTCTACCAAATTTAGATTTTATAATGGCAAAATATGCTTCTGCATGCAAAAGGGAGAAGGTTTTAATCTCCATTCAGACGCAGAACAATTCATTGGTCGGAAGCGTCTATTTTAAATCAGGGAAACAATTCAGAACCGCTTGTATATGATCCAGATCCAGATCTGGGAGTGAGTTCATTCCAAAAAGAAAGAAATAAATAAAATAAAACAAAGCCCCGAGACATTCATTTCGAGTGCTATTAAAATCTGGGTCGCGTAGCAAATTATTTTTTTTTATTATTAATTTCTATAAATTACTGAAAGTTAAAAGAAGCATCAGCCCATTTTACTGGGGGAAAAAAAAATAGAAGGAAAAAAAAGAGAGATTTTTTTTTTTTAAGCATGGAGAATTGCACCCTTTTTAGAATAAACCAAAAGCAGCAGAGCCGCGCTCTGCACCTTTGCGGGAATATTTTCCCCAGCAGAAATACAGCAGCAGAGCTTTGGGGCGCACAGGCTGCTTTTGTCGGAGGGTCCCCATGGATTTGCCCCCATCTGAGATGGGGAGCCCCATCCCGCCCCAGAGCACAGACAGGGCATGCCAGGAGGTGCCCACAGCGGGGATTTGGGGCACGGCCGTTCCAAGGGACGTGGACCCAAGTGGGACAATGGAAACGGCGCTTCCCACCTCAGTCCCCTCCTCGAGCATCACCGCCGAGCATCGGGCGGCCGCAGCCGCGTTTGTTTACGGGCTGAATTTGTATTAAAACGGTTCATTATTTCCCTGACTGGCAGGTTTCCAGCGTCCGTGCTAGTTAATAATTGCAGCCAATTAAACGTTCGCAAAATATGCATTGCGGGAGTGCGGGGGGGGGGGGGGGGGCATGAGGAGAATGTCTTGCCAGCCCATGCCTGGTGCGGTGACACCACGGGGGTGGCATGGCTGCGGCACATGGCACAGGGATGGCGGTGGGGTGGGATGGGGAGACGTTTGCAGCGGGTGCCTCACCCAAAGCCTTCTGCCTGGGGTCGGACGGGCATCGCCCTGCTGCGTGCACCCCGATCGCTGCTTTGTTCCCTTCCCCTTCATTCTCTTCCATCACTTGGAGGCGTTCAGGCCCTGCCTGGCAGCACGTCCCGTGCATCACCCGCTGAAAAAGCATTTCTCACTGGACCCGGATGCCAGATCCCATCCAACCTGGGCTGAAGCCACTCAGCTCGTTGCACGTGTGACCTCAGGTGCCTTCAGCGAGCGGCGAGGCCCGGAGCCCCGTTTATCTGTAAGGCAACTTGAAAAGCAGCCAAAGGGAAGGAAGAAAGGAGCGTTCTGCCATCCACATTTGCACCGTTCTTTGAAGCTGCCGAAATGCGGGGTTTTTGGTGGGGGGGCTCTGAAACCACCCCGAGAGCATGGGGAGGGCGGCCGGGGGGGAACAGCGCCTTTCAGCAAGGCAAATAATCACAGCCTAGGTTAGGGCTTGTGTCGGGAGAATAATTGTGCTTCTAAAGGCCCTGATATGATGAGCAGCACCGCTTTGAAATAGAAATAAATACATAAATAAATCAGGGATCTTGGACTGATTAAGGCAATTGCTTCCCTTGCTTTTGCAACCCCTTTGGGTCCCGGTTCCCAGAGCCAATTACATATTTAAAAAGTTTCCCTCTGAAAAAAAAAAAAAAAAAGGGCTGCAACTCTAAAATAAAGTTTCTTTGTGGTTGCCTAATGAAGAGCGAGGGCTGGGGCGGTTTACAGATTGTTAATTGGGTTTAAATGGCTCCGGCTCAGAGCATCTTTAGGACCCCGTCACACTGTGCACATGGGCACCGTGCTCCTCCTGCAGGGCCGTGGCACAGGGACAGGGCCAGCACAGACAGCCTGCTTCCAGCACATGGAAGTTCAGGACATGGATCTGCTCTGGTGTGCATTCAAGGTGTTTTAGTTGGTCCAAAAATTCGATAAAGCGTTTTAATGTTTTCCTGTGTTTTCCCATTCCCTGTAATTCTGGTGTTTTCAACCCAGCCGTGCCTGCTGCAAATACCTGTGAGCAGGAGCATGGCAGACAGCTACCTTACACCACCTTTCTAAGCTAAAAATCCCCAGGTGCGTGACCATGCACTTCTACACGTGGTATAAAGCATCCCATAAGTATCTGTGGCACATAAGTGTTCCCTCAGAGGAACGGATGGAACTGGGGCAGAGGAGCCGTGGAAGCACTGAGGATCCTCAGCCACTGCTTTTGCAGAAACATTCCTCATTTCTCCAGCTACTTCTTCTCCTTGTATCGCCAAGGGCTCCCTGATAGAGAGATTGGCTTTGCCGCGCTCTCCCCTTTCTGTCCCCTGCTATGGCACACTGCAAAAACAGTCCCAAAACAGCCAGGGGTTGAGTTGAGATACAGGTTGAGCATGGGGACCTTTCCCTGGAAACATCAAGATCAAAATGGGATCTCAGCAGTAGGCTATATGGAGAAACACAGCTTTTCTCTTTAGATCTGCCTCTTCCATTGTCTTCACTCCATAAATGTGCATTATTATATCAGGTTGGGTTTGGGAGGTGAAGAAATGCCGATGGTTATTGATATTTTCCAGAGTTGCTTCCCAACCTGGGAGTATTCCTGGGCTCAGATGCACTGTGTGTGTCATCACCAATGAACAATTTGGAGCTTTAATTAAAAAATAAAAAAAATAGCATAGTGTTTGTTCTACTATATAAGGTCTTATCCCTGGCTGCCTGCGCGTGGTTGCATGTGTGCATGTGTGGGCCTGGTGTGTGCACAGTGATGCAATGAGATGAACACCCAAATCTGGAGCCCCTGGGGAGAACAAGCTGCTCGCTTTGGGTAGTTTGGTTTTGTGTCATGGGTGCATGGTCTGAACCAGCGCATCCCAGTTCCTAAAACTGTGTACAGGCCAAGTGCAGCAGTGCTGTAGGTGCGGTGTGTGGCTGTATGTTGGGTGTGTGAGGATGATGGATAAATCTGGGGTCTCTCTGGTAGCACTTTGCTGGTGATTGCTGATGGCCTCTGCCCAGCTCTCCTGGTTTTATAAAAGGCTCTGGAATAATGCTGGGAATAGCAGTGTGTGGGAAGGAGGAGGAAGGTTCTAGCTGCATGGGGTCTTCCATCTCCAGCTCTGTTTCTATGGATATCTGAAGGGAGTTTATATTTATCCCTCCTGTTTGAGCCATTTGTGCAACTTTGGAGGAGGAGGAGGAGGAGGCGGAGGAGGCAGGGAGGAGGCAGCGACGGCCCCCCACTGCCAGGTGCGGACAGAGCATCACCCCGGGCACCACTCTCCCTCCCACTGCTGCCCTGCTAAGGGCCGAATTTGTAGAGAGAACGGCATCCCCCATCCATCACCTCATCCTCTGCTGTCAGGAGAGGAGCTGGCATGGACCTGCACTGGGGCACCAGGGCTGTGGGAGCCTCAGCCCGGCCCTTGCGCACCAGCTCCCGGAGCACCGCCGCCATGGCTCCATCATTAATTGATCAATCACAGGATGACAGTTAATTAAGTAGAAAATAAAGCTGCTCTGCCCAGCCTGGCATTAAGATTTCTGGATTACAAGTTGGGGGGGGAGGGGAGGGGGCATAGAGAAAAGAACACAGCTGGGAGAGCAGAGCCATGGCGGTGGCTGGGGGTGGCACTGCCACCAGGAGCCGTCCCTGGCGCTATCCGTGCCCACGGTGCGAGGGAAGCTCTGCGAGGTGGTGGTGATGGCTGTCCCGTGGGTGAGGAAAGACAGACAGACAGAAAGCACGTGTCCCTGTCCCCATCGCTTCATGTGCCAGGGATTGTCTCGATATGAAAAATTATGGTTTTTGTTAAAAACTATTACTAATGAGGCGTCTTTCCTGCCCTTAATTGTTGCCAAGGCGATGACCCC
Source organism: Lagopus muta (assembly GCF_023343835.1). NCBI lineage: Eukaryota > Metazoa > Chordata > Aves > Galliformes > Phasianidae > Lagopus > Lagopus muta. Next base: position 7,497,840 of record NC_064442.1, on the reverse strand, counting down.
AGCCAGCCATCTTTAATTAACTTAGACTAGATCTCCTGAAATGAGTTCCTCGGGTAAATTGCTCACCACAGCTTTCAGGCACGGAGCCGTGCTTGCCGAACCCACCACGCCAGCACACCCAACGTCCCCGACAGCACGGGACAACGTCCCCTGCCCGCTCCCTACCACCCAGCCCCGTGTTGGGCAACCCAGAGCAATGGGAACTCTAAGCGATGGGGAAGGAGCGTCGGGTGCCATGGCAGGGAATGGGATGGAGGAGGTTTTCTCCATCAGATGGGAACTCGCACTGGTTCTTGCTCCTCCCGGTGTGCTGGCACCTCTCCCAGCGAGCAGGGAGAAAATCACATTTCCTGCCTGACAGATAACGCCGGTCAAGAGAATGCCAGGACAATTCCTGAAAATGCCATAATTGTTTTAATCTGATCGCGGATAAAAGATAATGATGCTAACAATATTTAAACGTAATTATAGTTTCCTGCGGCTGTTGGTCTCTCTGAATACTCTCCACTCAAGTGGCTTTGTTTACGAGCGGTTTCAATACCACTGGGCCTATTGCTGTGGGTGCTATTTTCTCTTCTGACGCCTTTACACCTGCACCTCCATCCGGGGGGGGAGGGGGGGGTGGATGCTGGCCAAGGGCTCTGTGCTCAGAGCTCAGCATCTCCCCCTGCACTGCGATGCTGCCTTGAAATCAGGGCTGTGAGCTCATGGCTTGTACCCTATTGGGACCCAGATCTGGGAGAGACATGGAGAGAGTAAATCCCCCCATAGGGCATCTCATACCGTGGTCCCCAAGATGCATTCTTGGATGCGACGTTGGGATGGGGGCAGTGGCAGCAAGGAAAGCACTGGTAATTCCAGTCGCTGCCCCAAATGTGTGGGGCACAGCTCTCACACACCCCATTGATTCCCAAACCACTCAGCACCCATTGGGGGACATAGATGAAAATCCAAAGGAGCATCAACAGAGCACCCCCAACACAGGTGTAAACAAAGAGATTTTCAAGAGCACTTTGCCAATGGCAAACAGAAGCTCCAGTGGTGGACAAGCAGGCAGGGCTGGGTGGAGGAAATCAGATGGATTCCCTGTGCTGGCAATCGTCAACAGGATCCTAGTGAAATACCCCACCGAGGAGCTTTCTAACGGGAGCTGGGTGCGCTCACGGGCTGGATAGTGGTCGGAAAGGTTGTAAAACTGCTCATGTCGAAATAAATAGCGACAAAAGATGAGATTTACACCAGAGTTTTAGGAGGGCTTAAATATGAAATGGGTATTTCAGGAGCTGAAGTTTGCCTCCCGCGTGAATCGGTCTTTGTAAATGGGAATGGAGGATCGCCAACTGCCGAAAAAGGGCTCTATGGGGGGTCCAGAAAATCACAACATCCCGAGTTTAATGGGGAAAACAGATAGAAATTGTAACAAAGAACGAGTAGAAACAGCAATAAACCTGATTGTTTGGTAAATAAGACCAGTCCTGTCGCTGCAAACTGAGGTTTGAAAAGCAGCTCAGGAATGAATAACCGGGTAAAAGTTAGGAGACAGAGTGGCGTAACAAAACCTGGGGCTCCTGTGGCGGAGCTCCGCAGTGCTTGGGGAGCTTGGGAGGGGCTGGGAAAGGGACGAGCAGCCCAGCGACAGCGTCCAGTGCTGGCACAACGTGGCACTGTGCAGAGGGGCGTAGGAAGGTCTTCGTGTGCCAGAAAAAGGATCTCCCTGTGCCAATGAACTCAGCCTTAAAATGAGAGGGGGATTCGATGTTGAGCACGGGCAGAAAAAACAATCCTATTGCCTGCCCAGCAATGGAGCAGCCACAACAGTGCCATAAACTGGGACTCCTCAGCCTGCAAAAAAAGTGGCTGAAGAGGGTAAGAGAGTGGACGGTGCAAGCATGAATGGAGGGAGAAGGTGAATGGGCACTTGTTATCCACTGCTTGGCTCAGCGGCAGAGGGCATGGATGCACTGCTGCATGCCCAGCACGGGGAGAAGCATTCAGCTAGGGATGTGAGGACAGAACGTTCAGGGAGGTTGGGAAAATATTTGAGAACTGAAGAGCAGAGAGATGCCTGGCTGCTGGAAGGGAGCTGGTTGGAGGTTCTGCCCTGTGATGGCAGCAGGAGGGGACATTGCTCTGTGCCACCATCCTGTGCCCTGGGACGCATCTGGGGAGAAAGTGGCTCATCCTTGAGCTGCCACGGGGTTGGGGTCCTCTGCTCGGCCCCAAACCGCGGCTGCACCTCGGGATCTAATTCCTTAAGCGATACCGACCCTCCCCTCCCACAATACGCTTCCCAGAAGGGCGCTTTGCAGGGGATCACTCACACCTCTGTTACAAACCTGCGAATCGCAGCTCGTCCACCTCGCTCGCTCACTAAGGACCGACCCGCGTGCGTGGGCTTAGCGAGGGAAGCCTTGCCTTGCCCGGCCCCGCAGCTCCCGGCCCCGCCGATGGCCCCGCGGCCGCGGACACGCGTGGCAGGCACGGCGCGGCCCCGACGGGGCGTACTGACATCTGTAACCAACACGCCGGCTTCGGCAAAGGCAGGGCTGCCCGGCCAGGCGGAAAATTAACACTGACATTGAGTTTAATTAAACAAAACAACCGGGCTGCGAGTTGGAAGAGAATTGGCAGCAGCTGGGGGAGCCGGGATGGGCGCGGTTCAGGAGCGACCCCCGCCGTAACCACATCGGGACGGGCCCGGCCTCGGTCTGCCGGGACCACGCGGACGCTGCCGTTTAGGGACGGGTAAAAGGAGTTCTTTCCCTCGTTTTGCAAGTATTTCTCACAAAAACACACGAAGCGAGCTAAATAACGGCAGGCCGCGCGTGTCCGTGCCCCCGCATAGGGCTGCGCGGCGGGCCGGGATGCGGGGGGGAGACGAGGGGTGCTGCGGGGGGCAGATTTCGTTGAAGGGTTCGAAAAGACGCAGCGAACCTCAACGCCGGGAGATACCGACGGCCACGGGCAGCCCCGAAAGGGACACGAGAAAGGGCCGGGGCTGGGCAGAGAGAGCCCGGGAAGAGCCGCAGCCAGAGGGGAAGAGGCAGAGCATTTCCCGCAGAGCCTCACAGCCGCGCACAAGTGACACCAGTATCACTACTGGTGCTTGCGCTTCTCCTTCCTCGGAGCCGGGGAAGCGGGCAGCGGGGAAAGACCAGCCCGGCTGCACCGCACGGGAAGCGCTCGGCTCCGAAACCCTGTGAAGGAAAGAGAAGCAGGGCTGGAAATAGCGCGCACCGCGGGCGCAAGGCGAGGCGGAGGCAGCCCCGCACAGCCGGACAGCTGCAGCTCAGTTATCCCGTTTTTGGGGCCGGGAGGTTTCCCTTCTCCTTGCCGCTTCTGTCTCCACCGCCTCCAAGCCTCTCCTCTCTCAGGGGTTCCCTCCAGCCTCCAGTCCCCCGATTTTGCTCAGCTCCTGTGCTCAGCATCCTCCTCCTCTCCTCCTCCGTGTACAGTCCGTACCTCGGGGGCTCTTCATCTGGTCATTTTCTTTCCTTTTTTTTTTTTTTTCCTTTTTTTTTTTTCCTCCTTTTTTTGGGAGGTGGGGGGGGGGGGCGTGAAATGTCGGCTTTGAAGGATATTTGTAATAACATAACCAGCAAAATGAATGTCATATTTTTGCTCCAATGAATTGGATTTCCTGAAATATTGTCTCCGTAATGATGCCTTTAGGCTCCTCTGGATTAGATAACTCTCCAACCACATCAAGAAGGCTAATTATCCCAAAGCCACTTTCCCCGCATTTTCACATCTATTTTATATACGTATATATATGTGATATTTTTTTTCCCCCGAAACCTCCAGAGCTGCGTGGGGACACAAAGCAGGTGGGGAAGGAAGGGCTGCATCCGTCATCCCAGCGTCCTCCCCGTCAGGGCAGGCAGAGCCGTGCGCCCCGTCGGGGCAGATATTCCCTCCCTCCCCCCACCTATTCGATCCGGGCCGGGGTAAATCACTTTGGGGCCGACCCCCCCCGCGGCGGGGAGCCCCGTCGAATAATCGTGATGCCACAAAGCAGAGCCAATCGGGAGGGTCTGGGAGCACGTCGTCAGCCCGAGGTGACCAATAAGATCCGAGCAGCGCTGGTGCGATCCCCTCGACGGGGCGGCCGGGGATCTGCGGGATGGGGACGGGGCGGCAGCACGGAGCCGGGGGGGTGTGAAGGGGGGGAGGGTGCCCGGTGCGTTTGGGCTGTGATGGCCGCGAGGTGCTGTGGGGACGGGGCTCTGTGACCGCACCGAGGGTTCCATGGGAGCCCCCGATGGGTGGACAATGGGACACGGGACAGCACGGAGCAGGACGCACCGGGCGCTGCTGCTTTCCCAGCTTCTCGCTTGGGACGGGAGTTTGTCCTTCGGGATTATTCATCTCCTGCAAGTTTTTTGTTAGGCGGTCCTGAAAGGCCTCAAAGGCTGGGAATACCATTCTAATTACAGGGAAGCACAGCTTATTTAGAAGATAAAAAGAGACTTGTAGTCTCATAACAGCTTCTTATATCCGTCAAATAAGGATCTCTAATGACGGGGTGAGAGCCGGTGAATGCCTAAAACAAACTAAAAAAAGGAACGAAAATAAAGCAGCCAGGGGCTTAAGATATATTAAATTACCCTGATTAGGAATTTAGGCCGTGGCTCGAGCCTGCTGGAGAGGCTGACGGGGAGGGGGGGGGGGAGGACGGAAAGTGCTGCTATTCATTTCTGGGGAGAGGGGTCAGTAGGTCGGAGGAGTTCACAGGGCCTGGCTCTATTCTTATGCTAACAGAGAATACAAGCGCTGGCCTGGAAAATAGAAATGAATTTGCAATAATCCGAGCCCCTCTGTTTGCAAGGCGAGCGGCTCTATAGCTAATTGCAGCCCGGCCTCCCCCGCCTCGCTGCGGACAGTTGTAACGATGCATGGGAGATTAGAGCCCGAGGGGGCTTTTTTTTTTTTTTTTTTTTTTTTAAGCTGTCTCTACCCCCCCTCCCTTCCCGCTCCCCGACGGTGAAATATTCCGGGGCAGACACCGGTGTTTGGGCTGGCGCACTCGCAGGGAGTGGGGCCAACCAACTTCTTGAACTTCCCCGGAGCCGGCGGGGCTGCGGTGATGCGCACGGAACGAACCGCGGGGCAGCGCCGTGTGGCAGGGGGGAGTTGGGGGGGGCGGTCGGGCCGACTCTGAGCGGCCCCGGGGCGGGGGGCTGCGGGGAAGGTCCCAAAGAGCGGGGAACGCATTGAGTTGCCGGTGACAAGCAGTAAATCGGGGAAGAATAGCGCATGGAAACGCGCCGTCGGGGCAGCGCTACAGCTGCCGCCCCGTCTCCCCGCCGGTAGAGCCGGCGGCTCCCCCGGTGAACGCGGCGCAGAGGTGCCCGGCTCCGTCCCGACGGGTACCGCCCGCGTCCGCCCCGTCGGAGCTCCGGGCCCGGCCGAGCGGCCGCTTTCAGGACCCTGGACAGGAGGGGGCGGGCGGGGCCGTCCGTCGGGGCGCGGCTCCGCGGGGCTCCGTGGTTCCCGGGCGCGTCCCGCCGCTGCTCGCCGTGCTGCCGCGCTCCGCTCCTTTCCCCTTTCCCGACGGGATGCCCCCGCCGAGCTGCGGGACGCGCTGCGGGCGCCGGAGCCGAGCTCAGAGCAGGGTGAATTCGCCTGAGAGGGGGAAAGGTTTATAGGGGACGGAAAGGCAGCTGGGATCCCCCCCGCCCTGTCCGGTGCCGGGACGCGCGGCTGCCGGGGAGAGAAGAGCAACCCGGCCCTGCCCCGTGCCAACGCCCCGCCGGGCCCCGACGGCGGAACGGGACGGCAAAGTCTCGGGCTCGCCCTGCCCGGCCCCAGCCGCAGAGAACCGACACAGATACGGCCCCCGTTCGTTAACCGGCGCTGGCCCCAAAGGTGGAGCGGGGGATGCGCTGGGTGCGTTCCGTGCCCAGCACCGCTGTGTGCGCGCCCAGAAGCAGCGCCGGACCCGCACACGGCGACGGTTCCGTAGAGCCGGGTCACGTCCCGCACCTCCACCCACGGCACTAATAAACTTTGTTCTGCCCTCCCCCGAGCCCGGCTCTGTCCGTGCGGCGCCGCTCCCGTCTTTCTCCCGGAAAAATCGGGCACGGAGAGTCATCGTCAGCGTAAAAATAAACAAAACCGAAGGGACGGAGAAGGGGTGACCGGGGCGGAGCCGCCCCTCACGTCTCCGGGAATCGCCCTTTTCGACCCCGCGTTGGTTACCGAATTGTCTCGCTCGGAAGCGAAATTAAGAAAGATGAATCCCGTTAAGTGGTGTCCGCCGGACACGTCCAGCCCCGCTCGGCATTGTCCTCCCACAGAGCTTCTCCCGCAAGCTTCGCCTAATGCATAGCTAGCCAGAAATATATACACATATATTTGTCGCTTTAAAGGAGAAATTCTGGCTGTTAGCTGGGGGTTATTCCACAGGGCTGCCTAAGCTTAAGAAAATTAGATTTCGTGTACATTAAAAAAAATATTATAATAATAATAAACCCACAAACAAAACGGTGTTTCTAAGTTCGGATTGTATATCGAGTCGCTGAGAAAAGAGGCGGCATTATTTGTGACAATAATCTATTAACTCTATTTGGGAGGAATTTTCAGCAGGAAGAATTCGCTCCGGCGCTGCTCCTCGTTCTCCCGAGGAAACACGGGGGGAGACGGGAGATGGATACACGTGAGACGTTACAAATTGTTTTGAAAAACCAATTGCTCGGCGATTTCCTCTGCCGTGCGGGGACGGAGGAGCGGTGCGGTCGCTCCACGCGAAGCCGTTTCAGCCCGGAGCCGCAGCGGAACCGCGGGGTTCTTTCCCTCGGAACGGCCGCAGCCGCGTTGAGCCCACGGGGAGCGGCTGCGGTGGGACGTGCGAGGAGATTAAGGGAAAAGGGATCATCCCGATAGAAGTGAGCTCCGAATGGGGACGGTCCCGGGCTGCGAAGCGCTGCCCCGAGTCGGGCGAGGAACGGGTGCTTCTCGCTGCCCGCTGGGTTCCCCCATAGAGGCGCGGGATTTGGGGGAGAAGCGCGGAGGGCACCTTTGGCATCCACCTTTCTCGGGTTGGATTCGCCCCCCGATGCTTTTCCCTCGCCCCGCGGCCCTATGCGGGCAGGAAGCTGCGAGCTGATCCCACTTCAACGAAAACCCGCGGGGTTGTGCGCAGGGCATCGCGCAGCCGCTCGCTCCCGCACCGCAGCCGGCAGAGAATGGGGTGCGGGGCCGGGGGGGCCCTCCGAGTGTATGGAGAGCGATACCCCCGCGGTGTGCGGGAACGGCCGCGTGTGCGGTGTTCTCGGTGCCCAAAGGGATGGATGCTCCGCAGGGGGGGCAACCGAGGGATGCACCGCAGTGTTTGTAATCCGAGGTGCGTGTACCCGGAGAGCTGCACCCCGATGTCCCCCAGCCCCGGGGGATCCCATAACCTTCTGCCTGGCCCTGCACGCAGCCCGGGCCGTGCTCTGTCCGCATCTCTGCGGGTTCTTATTTCCTTTCCCAGCTCGATTTGGGGCTGCAGTGGGGCGGCGGTCGAATCGAGCTCCCCAGCCCCTCTGTTCCCGTGTACGGAGGGGAAATTGGGAAATAGCCCCAGAAAGGCGCTGCCTCAGCTCTGCCACATCGCTCTGTTGCCTGTCTCTGTGCCACGCAGGGCCGCACCCGGCCGGGAAGGGGGCACGGAACGCGGGGTGCGGAGGGACCCGGGGAGGCCCAGCTGTGCCCGCATCGGGAAATAAGGGGTGATCAGGGGACGAATCGGGGCCCGCAGGTGCCGCTGCCAGGAGCCTTCGGCAATGGCTGTTTGGGTGTTGCATTGCCACACGCTGCAGTGCGCACATACAGGCAGCCCCTCCCCCCCCAATCTGCCTGTATGCTAATGACATGCAAATCGCTTCATTTGCATGTTTATCTCTGTCAATGGGCGAGCGTGGCGGCCGAGGGAATACATTTCCCACCGTGGCACCGAGCTACCCCCAACCCCGAGCCCCACCGAGGGCAGAGCGCGGCGCCGGGTCCCCCCCACCCCCGACCCTGGCACGACGGCAGAGCAATGCCACAAAATGGCTGCCGGGAAGGGGGGCCGGGGGGCGCCCACCTCTGCCCCCCGACATCCCCCGGGCCCCCTCCCCTCAAACCTAGCGCCGGATTTTGTGCTGAAGCAGCCAATCAGGGGCGCGGCACCCTTCCCCCCTCCCGCCCTCCTTCATCCCTCCTTCCCCCTCCATCCCTCCATCCGTCCTTCCCCTCCTCCCCCCCGCCGGGGAAGGGCCGTTTCCATGCGCGGGGGATTTCTGATTTCCGACCGATCCTGTGGGGGTGGGGGAAGCCCCTTTCCATCTCCCCGATGGGCGCCGACGCCGGCCCGGCCGCTGCTGCCCGGGCACTGCGGGACAGCTGCGGGTGCCCCGAGGGCGCGGGTGGGGCCCCGGAGGTGGTTTGTCCCCCTCGGCTTCGTCTGCTGAGGATCGGAGAGGGAAAAATAGCCGTGTGTGTGGACACGGGGGTGGGAACCTATTCCTATCCAGCAGCAGAGGGGGGAACGCACGGATGGGACGAAATTTGGAGTCACCTTTGCTCTTTCTTTCTTTCTTCCTTCCTTCCTTTCTTTCTCTCTCTCTCTCTCTTTCTCTCTCTCTCTCTTTCTTTCTTTCTTCCTTTCTTTCATATTTTTAATAGCTACAGGAAAAAGAAATACTAATAAAGCCTCGCCCCACCTTCCTTCAACCACCCCCCCCCCCCTCCCAAAGCAGGCGTGTCCACACCCCGATGTGCCACAATGCTGCGATTTTCAAACGTGCGCCCGTTCGGATTGCTGCGCTGTGATTTGGGAGGCGCCCAACGGGGAGCGATGAGGGTGGCTGCGCCCCGCGGCCCCCCAGAAACCCCCCGACCTTCCCCCGCAGCCCACCGGAGTACCGCGGCCGTGGGGAAAGGTGCGCGGGGTCCCCGCTGCCTGCACGGAAACGGGGCGATCCCGGTCCGGGCGTCAGAGAGGATGGGAATGGGGCACCCCGTCACAGGGGGGGAAGGGGGGCAGCCCCTAGGAGGGGACCGCGTCGGTGAGAGCGCAGCACAGAGCCGTGAGCCGAGCGCTACATCCCTAGAACACGGCACAGCGCTATTTACATGTTATGCTGTATTTTATGACACCGAATTGCTACGCGCCGTGATGCTGCGCTATGTGACATTTCTACGAATCGCGCAGGGCCGCCCCGCCCCGAGGCTCCGCAGAAGGGCACCGCGGTGCTGTGCCTGAAGTGGGGCAGTGTCCGGGCACCCGGGGACCCCCCCACCTTCCCCACGCCATATCCCGCAGCCTTTCAACTCCCTTATTTTTTTCCTTCTCCCAAATCCTGTCCCCTTTCCCTAAGTAAGGTATTTTCGTTCTTTCCTTCTCTTTTCTCTGTTATAATCGCGAGAGGAAAGGTTCATTTCATCTCCTTCATCCAATTTTGCCTTCAAAAAAATTAAATTCAGCCGACAACCAAATCCGGAGGAAGGCACAACCGTGGCCCCGTGGCCCCCGACGGCGCACCACGCCCTGTGCCGTACTCCCCACGGGCACCCTGACAGCACCGGACGGCCCGAGGGGCTGTGCCACCCCGTCCCTCGGGCTGTAGGAACCCGGAGCCGGGGTTTGTCCCCACAGCCCCGCCGGGAGCTCGGTACCCTTCCTCCCCAACGGCAGCGGGCCCGGTGCCCCGACGGCTCCGGCTTGCAGGTGCGAGGCTGCCTGGGGTGCCTTCTCGCCGGGGTCCCCCCTGAGCCCAGCGGCCCGCTCCGAGGTGGGTGTTCCCCTCCCGAGGGGGCGGAGAGAGGCCGAGCACGGGAAGTTTGGGGAAGTCTCCGTGGCCTCCCGACCTTCCCCGCCAGGCAGCGCCAGGCAGCCCCGGGCCTGGGTGGGGGCACAACCTCCGTGCGATGTTTTATTCTCGGGGTCGGGTGGGGGTGCAGAAAGATAGCCCATAAACGTGCCCGTGCCAGCGCCCCATCACACCGGTAGGGTGGGGGTCCCTTACCTGAGCGCTGTCCCGGGGCAGCACTGCCTGGGGGCGGTTCCGGGAGGGCCGTGCGGATCCGGTTCGCTCCCGTGCGTCTCAGAGCAGGAAGTTCGCTCCGGCCGCGGCTGTACCCGATGGGCCGGGGCCATTGCGTGGAGCCGGGGGGGGGCCGCACCCGGGGAGAGCTGCGTTTATACAGGGAAAGAGGGGGAATTGGAGTGCTTATACCAAGAACCGGGGTTGTTAAGTTTGCAGGCAGACAGCTAAACGGTGCCAAGTGCGGGAAGGGGGGGGGGGGGGGGGGGGTTGTAGGGGGAGGCTGGGGGGTGTGTAAGAAATAAAGAGCAATTGTCAGAGGCGAACAAAAGGCGGAGGATGGGAAGGAGCCGGGAATCCCGGGGCAGAGCCCCTCGGCGTGGACTTGAACTTGGGCTTTGACACCGTCTGCGAAGCGGAGAGCGGCTCTGCCCCGGCCGGGCCCCGGCCGACAGCTTCGGGTGGGCATCGCCCCCTCCCAGACACCCCCCGGAGGGGTCCCCCTCGATTCAGGCTGAGCCGGGGGCACTCGGAGGGCTGAACGCTGCTCCCGGTGCGAGGGGGGCGGCGGGGGGATCCCGTCGGGGCGCCGCGCCCGGGGAGGGGCTGCCAGACGGCCGGGGGGGGGCCGCCCGGTTCTCACAGTCTGCTCCCGAGCCTGGATTCTCTGCACGTCCCGGCCGGTCCCCCCTTTGCCGCTATTCAGCACTTAATTGAACATTAATGGCAGCTGGGGATGAGGTCATTGGAGCCGGCTTTTCTCACACATTTTTCATGCAAATCCGCTAAACTCTAAACAAATTTGAATAAAACCCCCTTTGTGCGGGCCCTCCATGGTGTTTTTCCACGGGCCGCTCCGCCTGTCTCCACACACTTCATCCGGGCCGGGGGGAGCCGCGCCGCAACGGGGGAACCGGCGGGGAAAAGGGGGATGCGAGGGGGGGTGAGGCGGCTGCCGGGAGGGGCTGAGCCGTGCCCGCATCCCCTGCAGGCAAAGACGCCAAAAGCAGCCCCATCCTGCAGGCACAGCCTGGGCAGTGGTGCACCGTGCCATCCCCTCCCTGTCCCTGTAGCACCGTTTTCTCCCCACGATATCCATTCGCGACCCTCCAGCACCGGTATCCCCACCGATATCCACCTGCAACGCCACTGCTCTCAGTGGTGCGAGCAGCACCACCCCCGCTCATCCCAGCACCCCAAATCCCCTCCAGCAGCATCAGCACCCGTTGCTACAGCGGGCAATCAGCCCCGCTGCTGCCCTGCAAGGTGCTTTTAGGATAACGGCACGCAGAGCCCCCGCTCCCCCCGCTCAGCACAGCCCCATTAGCATCCCCGCACGCCCGGCCCCCTGCCCAGCCTTGAACTTGGCCATGCCGGGCTGCGCTCCTTCTGCCTGCCTGGGCGCACACAATGCGGGCCTTGACCCATTGTTTGCTTTTTTCGGGTTTCAGCTGGGAAAGCAGCCACCTCGCGCGTTCTGCCGAGAGCACGCCGGGAGCCGGGCACAATGGGGAACCCCGCTCTGCAAGCAGAAGGAGCTCCAAATCATTCCGGAGACATATTCATTATGCCCTTTCACAGGGGCTGTTTGCATTGGGTTTAACGGCGACTTCCCAGACGGGGCTCAGACCAAATAGAGATCGAGAGATCGTTCGCTGGGGCGCGGCGCCCGGCTCTGGGCCGCTCCTGTGCTCCCCATGATGCGTCTGCAGGCAGCTCCGTGCCCATCGCCTCCTGTTTCAGTACTGCACCACACCACGCAGCTCGCTTTTGCAGAAAGGAGTGTTTATTTGCAACAGTGCATGGGGTGGGGTCGATTTTAATAGGGGAGAATTACAGTGAATTTTTCTTACAGTGCAATGGAACGCTGCCTGGAGCAGGCACGGTCAGCCCACGGTCAGTCCATCACACACACACAGACAGTGTAGGCCAAGCTCTGCTCCATGAGCAGAACCCCTAAACACGGCATCTGTCCCGCTCAGACCTCTCTCCTGCTCCCACCAACATCCCTGCACCCAGCTGGGACAGCGCTTACACCTCTCTGCCCAGGGGTATTTGGGTCCTGGAGGTGATGTACAGGAGTCACATGGGATTTTTGCCAGGCTTCTCATCCCCTGGCTCCCTCCCCACAGGTGCGAAGCAATGCAGAACCCCTCCACGTCCAGCAGCCAATGCTCCTCTTGCTGGGGCCATGGCAGGTTGGGTCCCTTCTGGAGAATCCTGGACACATCAGGCAGAGCGCAGCCAGGAAGAAGCTGTCAGGTTGGGGACATTCCTTCTCCTCTCACTGGGATCTGGGAAGGAAAGGAAAAGCACACAGGATGCTTTCTCTTCATCTACACACAGAATCACAGAAGCTGAGAACACAACTGGGAGCACAGATGGACCGTGGTCCCGACCCCATACCCATTTCCGCCCCACCACCCACTGCCGTCCCGCCCTGTGTCACCTCACCCCTTCCCGACCCACGGAGCCGCAGCCCCACACTCCCCCTGCCCAACTGAGGGGCTGCCACCTGTCCTTCCCCGTAGGCTTTGGGGCATGGGATTACTCTGCATGTCAGAGCCACTAAAGGAGCAGCCCTCTGATGTTTTAATCTTCACGTTAACTTTCCCTGCCCTCAGCGCCCTTGGCTGCCTGCAGAAAGTGATACCTATGAGGCACGGAGCCGCGGCCGAAGCTGTGACGCTGAGCCAAAGCGCCCTCGTCCCCTGCACAGCTCTCCCTGCAGCTTTCACCCCACGCCCCATAGCAGGCCCTTCCCTCTTTGCCCTGAGTTTTCCTCCATTTTCTCTGCGTTATCCACAAGCACAGGTTCCCTAGCATGGAGCCCAGCCCCATCCTTCGCCATCCTCCCTTTGCTTTGCTTATAAACTGCTGTGCTGGGAAGAGCAAAGACAAACACACCTCTAATTCTTCCCCGCGCTTGGATCTAGGGCGCAAAAAGCACCGTCAGCCAGCTCGTTTATTCTTTTTAGTGCACCAAATCGTAATTTTATAAAATATTGCAAATTTTATAAAATATTTGCGAGCCCATTTTAAGAGATAAATCTTCGGCGTGGCTCTAATGAGGCGCCCTGGGAGCAGCACCGTGCGTTCCGCTGTAGGTCGCAGCGCTGCGCTGCCGGGCTGCGGCTGCGTGAACCGCCGCCACTCTTTGAACTGTGCAAATACTCCTCACTCTGGGGTCCGGGCTGCCATTTCCATGAGTGGTTGTGGTTTTTTTTTTCCCCTCTTTCTTTTTCTCTTAAAAATAGTTATCTCCTGTAACCCTTTGACTGCAATATTCATAGAGCGCTTGGTGGGAATCCAAGGAAAATCCCTTTGCTCTTGCACGACTTCGAAGCGAGCCTACATGTTAGAGGGGCAGAAGAAAAATGCAGCCGTGTGCATTGGCTTTGGGATGACTCACTGAGGGCAGACCCCACACTGATGTGTGTGTGTGCAGGAGCACAGAGGCAGGCTGGTGAGCAGACCGATGCTGTGTTGTCCTATATTACACAAAGTCACCCCAAACGTCCTCGCCTGATGGGACACAAAGGATGGTGAGCACATCCCCAAGCTCAGGAGGGGAGGGGGGTGCTGAGCCATCGTGCTCACCAGGGAAAATCCATGCTGGTGCCCTGGGCAGTGACACATGAGCTTGCTTCATACTGAGAAACTCAACTGTGATGCCAACGAAGAGGACGCTCACTGCAATGGGACGCCACCCACTTGCCTGCAGGTCTGCACCTCTCAGCACTGGGTAACTGGGGCAGGAGGGGCTGGAGGAGCCAGCTGTGCAGAACCCAGCACCAATAAAGACACCCCCAGTAGTGAATCCCCAGCAGCAGCACTCCCAGTGATGGCACCCCCAGGAACAGCACCCTCAATAGCAGAACCCCCAGTGCCAGCCCACCAACGCAGGCAGCTCTGCCTGACGGGACCACCGCCGTGTGCCAAAGCCCCGTTGTTGGGGCAGGCAGGAAGGAGGGGCTCTGCTCCTCCCCCAGCTCAGCCCCGCTCCGTCCATGCAGAGAAACTTTCTGGACAATTTAATCGTGCCGAGGTGTTACTTTGAAAACCCTTATTCACTACCAATTTTTTGTCCCTCCCTTCATTCTCCCCCTTTTTCCTCCCTTCCATCCCTGGTTGCGTTTTTCAAGCCCCCCAAACCTTTTGTTTTGCACACACGCACACTTTCATGCCAATAGAGCCTTCATACCTCTTCCCCGGCTCAAAATCTTCAACTCCAAAGTGACCAAAGCCTTGCTCTTCCCTGCAGCTCCTCAGCATTACACCTCCGTTCTGCTCCAGAGGCCTGGGGAAGGAAAAATCATTTGAAACTAAGAAGATGGACTGTTTGCTTTGGGTAATTACAAGTGAGCTTTGGATTTCTTCAAGCAATGAAACGCTGTGTGCAATGGGAGCGGTTCTATCCGGGCATGGTGGTGACAGGTTGGTGGTTGGACTGGATGACCTTAATGGTCTTTCCAATCTTGACGACCTCCAACACCGCTCCCTCCATCCCACACCCGCCCCGTGCACCTGGTTGCATTTCCTATGGAGAAACTTCATGGCGCTTTGGGCTCGGTGAGAGGAGAATGCAGCTGACATTTTCTTATCTCAAGTTACAATTTCCTGTGAGCATCACAGTGATAAAACACGGGCGACGCGCAGCTCACTTGGAGCGAGTGCATCGCGCACGGCACCGGGGGGCAGAGGATGCCCGCGGGATGCGGCTCTCGGTGCCGTCATTGTTGTCCCCCCGCCTGTCTGCAGGGAATTTTATGGGGAGGGCTTTTGGCGGGGCGAGGAGGAGGGGAGCTTTCCCCCAAAGCACCCAGGAATCTGTCAAAAGAGGGACAGAAAAGAGAAGAAGAAGAAGAAGGGAGACAGAGAGTGGGAACGTCAAGGACCCCTGACTAATGAATAGCAAGTTTGCCCTTGAACCTCCCTGGGCTTTGCCATTCCCAGGCTCCAAACAAGGGCTGATGCATGCTTGGGCCCAGCTGCAGGGGGACCGGGCTATGGTTCATCTCAGACACTTTGACAGCCCGGGCCTTTTCCCCGCATAGCTCAGACTCGCCTAACTACTCCCCTGGCAACAGCTCAGTGCAGGAACCTGCGCGGAGGCCCTGCCTGCTGCATACAGAAGCGCGAGGAGGAGGGGAGCGCTGGGAGAAATTAGCTGGAGACCGCTTTAACCCGTCAAATGCTGGGCTGGCACCCTCTGCCCAGCTGCACGGTGCCGGTGGGATCCCTGCGGGTGGCAGTGGGGTCTGCACACAGACACTGCCAGGGGGCTGCTGGGGATGGGGGCGGTGGGAAAGCCCAGGCTGCGATGGAGAAGATGATGAATGGTGAATGAATGGTGAACGTTGCTTGGTCACGCAACTTGTGCCAGCTGTGCCACTTGTGCCACTTTTATCACCTGTGCCCCAGGTGGGGCAGCAACAGGAGCAGCGGTACAGCCCGAGCCCAAAGCAGCAGGCACAGAGCATCCCTCAACAGCTGAAAGCAAAGCCTGGGACACGCGGCAGAGGCACCAACTTTCCCCACCACTCTTTTTGCATTGCAGATGAAAGACGCGGGGAGCGCCAGCCATAGGGGTCTGTGCTGAATGGATGGAGCAAACAGGCACTGCAGACGGCTGCAAACACCCGACGGCTCCAAAGCACGACCCAGGAACGTTCCCACATCCCGGCCCCTTATAAATCAAGGGGGAGAGGGGGAGGGCTCCTCGCCGGCCTCTGTTTTTACAGAGCATCTTTCATGTGCAGCCCCTGAGAGAGAGGGCTTTGCCGAGCTTGTTAAGGAAGGCTCCTGCACCAGGCAGAGAGGGGGACGCACCATATGGAGAGGAGAAAAAGAAAAGGGGACACTGAAAATGGAAAATTATGCAAATCAGAAGGAGAGAGGCTCCAGTGAAAGGGGGGAGGGAGGCGGAGGGGGATGGGAGGGAGCCCTGACTTGGGGACACCAACAGGAGGGATGGCAGTTTCCCACGATCGGTGTCCGGGCGTGGGACGGCCCTCCATGGCACCTGGGTGATGTCACGGTGTCTCACCAGGGCACGGCCAGGGCTGCCCACTGCAGGGCACCTCTCCAGCCCAGCCATGCTCACACCACTGGAGATGCCCGGCGCTGGCCATGAGCAGCAGCAAACCGGGGTCTGCTGTGACCTACTTCATGGAGGTGTCCTCAGGACCTCTGTTACTATGGCAATGAGGTGGCAAGGAAAAAAAAAAAAATTCTCTTTTTTTTCCCCAAATCTCTTGGTTTTTATGTGTCACTAAAAGTGGACTCGTGCACCGATGCGCTGGGGGCTTCCTGGCAAATGGCCCTGAGCAACAGCAACAAAGCAAAACCTGGAACTGCCCCTACACTGTGACAAGGGACACTCAGGTGACATAGCTGTGTGTCACTCCTGTGCCAGCCCCTCCTCCAGCCCTGCAGCAGCTCTCCTACTCCTCATGGCATGACCACACTCCTCCACAGCTCCCCTTGCTCTCTACCAAATCCTGCCCTGGCTGCTGGGCTCAGCTCACCTTTGGAAAACACCCTCTGCAGCCCCAGCTTGGTTCCCTCCATCCTGCTCCCACCTCCCAAATATCTCAGTTGTTTCCACTGAGACCCACCTGCCCCTTTGCTCCATGCAGCATCACCCTACCTCACATCCCTCCTCCATCTACCCTCAACCCATAAGAAGCTCTTTATACAGGGCTGCTAGGGTCCTGGTGTGCCTGGGCTTGCTGTCTGCCCCTGGCCATCCCATCCCACTGTCAGGCCAAGACAGAAACCTGCTGTGGATGTGCAAATAGGAGGCGGCTCTTCTGGTAAAGAGCTGGCTCTGCTGGGTTGCAGAACTGAGACGTTCCTGAGTGCCAGGCTGGGGTGAGCTGGGGACGTAGTTCTAGTTCTTTATGTCTTGCTTTGACACACCAGTACTTGTCAGTTCCTTCCCACCTTGGCAATTCTGAGCCTGTGCAGCCCAGAAAGCTGGCAGAAACATCCAGCAGATAAATCAACCCTTGCAATCAATTCAACCCTTTCTCTTAGAGATCCAATTCCATTTAAAAGGCCCTTAAAAGGGATGCCTCCATTCACCCCCTGTACCCCCACAGATTCAGGCAGGTGAGGGGCACGGGGATGGTCTGCCACGCAGGCACACGTGTGACCATGCTGGTGCAGATGGGCACGGCTGGCCCAGCACACGTGTGTTCCTGCCCACACCCACCAACACCTCCGTGCGCCTGCCCACGTTCCCTCTGCTGCTCCCAGGCTGCCAGGAGTGGGGGGAGCTCTGCTTCTCCCCCACCCAGGGCACGTGTGGGATCTATGCAACATGGGATTTGGACTGCTCAGCCCTGCAGCCATGGAGAAAACATGCTGTGTCCAGTTTGGAGCTTCTCAAAGAGCTGTGCCCTGGAAGAAGGCTACATATGTTGGCCAGATCCTTGGTAAAGCCATGGAATAAGCTGTAGGCACTGAATAGGATTCATGTAAGCGGCACGCAAAGAAAAATAACAAAAAAAAAAATCAGGTTCACAGGGGTACAAGGAAAACAGAGCTCCCACCCACAGACCAGCTGTGTGGGGCTCCAGGGACAGCAGACCATGTAGGAGACAGTGCAGAGCTCACGCTCAAGATGTGTTTGTAACCACTTCCCTCCTGCAACTGCTGGAGGTACATTGAGCCATCAGCCCCACAGACACACATCTCCACCCCTGTATGCATCCTGCCCCACTTCTCAGCTGGGCTGACCGCCCACCATGGCCACACTGTACAAAGAGAAGATGTGCCTTCGTGGAAGAGAGGGGACACCTGATGTCTTTCTGTATCATGAGACACAAACAAGGAACTGCTCCCCTCAAACCCAGCAGAAGGGGCTGCAGATTCACACCAGCTCTAGCAATGAGTGGCTGCAAGCAGGAGGGATGTTCAGGTGTCCTTTGGATCAGGCTGGCCTGAAGCTGAACCCCTTCCAAGGAGGATACAGCGAGAACAGCAAGTGCTGCCCGAGCAATGGAGCACTGCTGGCTCTCAGTCCTCATTCAGCCTCGACCCAGATTCCAGCCCCTGGCTTAGATCCAGGTTTCTTTCTCCTTGACCCATCTCCATCAAAAGGGAAGCAGTGATGAGTCTCTGCTCGGAGTTTTTATTCTACAAATAGAAGCAGAGAAGCGCCTGCTTCTTTCCACTAAACCTTATTCTGATGCTTGCCCTGCTGCAAAAACCTTTGGGGACTGCACCCTTGGTATGGCGAGACACAGCATTATACCACACGATTGCCACATCCCACCAAGACACACCTCCAGCAAGCTTTGATGTGAATGGGGTCCTGGGGACAGCCAGGCACAACATCCCCAGCTGCCACAAGCATTTCATTTCCAAACAGGGCCCTGGAGACCTCTTGTGCAACGGGGATGGGGACTCAGAGCAAGAGACACAACATGCCCGTGCTGCATGGCACGGAAAGCAGCACTGACTCCTGCTGTCAAACTGCTCCCCAAAAGCGAGGCCAGTGGGACCCCACTGCCCTCCTGGAAGCAGAGCATCGCTGTAATTCCACCACCGATCGGGAAATGGTGAATTGGGATTTTTTTTTTCCCCTCATTCCCCTCCCCCGGTTCCTTTTCCGCATCATAAGCAAAGTCCTAATAAAGCTCCCATCCCCGCTGCCAGCCCCGCGCCATGCTCCCAGCAGCAAAGAGATGCAAAGCCACGCTTGGAATCTGATTCCCCGGCTTTAAACGCTGCTCTGCCAGCAAAGTGCGACTTGAAAGCTCCCCTGTCACAGTTACAAAGCTCCGAACAGC
Source organism: Lagopus muta (assembly GCF_023343835.1). Taxonomy (NCBI): domain Eukaryota; kingdom Metazoa; phylum Chordata; class Aves; order Galliformes; family Phasianidae; genus Lagopus; species Lagopus muta. Next base: position 7,479,026 of record NC_064442.1, on the reverse strand, counting down.
CCTTCTTCGGATAATCACGCTTATCTCCAGATTAAGAAAGAGAGACCTGCAGCTGAGGCTGGTCACATGGGCTGGGATGTGGGCAAATCTCTTTTAAACAATCCCCATATAGCTGTGACCTCCACCGCAGCCCAAACGCACAGCCCCTCACTCCCACTCGGAGCGTGAGGGAGGGGAACACGCTGGATGGAGAGAGCAGGGCACGGGAGGGGCCGGGGGAGGAGTGACAGCGTGATGGAGATGGGAGGAATGAGTGAAGGGTGGAGGTGGAGAGGAAGAGGTGGGCTGCGGCGAGGGGGAGGTGTGGAAGGACAGGTCTGTGCCACCCGTCCTGCTGGGATTAGTTGTCCCCACGCTGTCCCCACATTAACTCTTCCTGCTCTGTCCCTGCTGGCAGCTGAGCACGATTACGTGACTCCAGCCGTGCCAAGCAGCCTTGGCAGGACGAGAGCCTCACCTACTTTGCTGCCACGGATTCATTAAGAGGCTTTGCTTGTGTGGGAATAGTCATCCCAACAGGGGAAAAGAAAAAAAAAAGCCCTTCTGCAGACTGGGCTGGCACAGAGCTCTGACAAAGAGGTTTCCATGGCCCCGTGCAGGGTTGGGAGCAGAATGAGGGAGCGGTGGGATGCATGGAGCGGGGTGGAGGGGTGGGAGATGGATGGGAAGGGTCTGCAGTGGGACTGTGGGCCATGTCCCAATTCCTCCCCACTATTAAAGGCAGGGTCAGCCACAGATAACACATGCACCCCACAAGCCAACAACTTGCCATGCACTTGCATGGTGACCTCTTCCAATGGCACATTCCCCTTTGGTTTACAGGGTACATACTAGTGACTGACAACCCTGCCCATGGCAGGGGCTTGGAACTGGATGATCTTTACAGTCTCCTCCAACGCAAGCCATTCTATGACTCCGTGATTCCACAACCCCACAGTTCTGTGATGTGGGGTTAACACAAAGGCTCCGCAGCAGAGGAGCCCAGCAGCTCTGAAGGGGGCACAGATGCAGAGGATGGAGCTGGCCCTCTCTGAGGACCCCCACCATGTGCTGGCACTGGGCTCTCCAGACACGGGCTGCAGCCTGTCAAGAGGACAGCAGAGCTGCCTCCCCCACCGCTCATTATTCACCCTGCGCAATTAGGCACTGCTGATAAGCCACACGAAATTGCCTTTGTTCTCTAACCTGCATTTTCACAGGGGTCCTTTTTTCCTGCACACTCCCCACGAGTGCTTTGAGATGCCCACTGTGCCTATTGCTCCATCAGCATGGAGGACTTGATGATCCCTATGGGCCCCTTCCTACTTGGCCTATTCTATGATTCTTTGATTTGAGGTGCTCACCCTATGCTCTGCTGCTCCAACCAAGCCATCTCACAACCAGAACCAGCCCCACTGCTCTCCACACCCTCAGCACCCATGCAGGGAACCCAGCATAGAAGAGAAAGCAAAGCCACCAAACCCAGCATGCAGCAAAACTTCCCCAATGACCTTCGCTTCTGAGCAGCCCTGTGGCAGTCGCTGCTCAGCCATGTAATTCCCTGCTCTTTCAGCACAGCAGCTGCTCAGCAGCAGAGGGGGGCATGGGGAGGGAAGGCCATTCTAGAGCTTCTTGCTCAATAAATGTACACTGGCTCTTGAGTCTTGCTGGTTTAAGTGGAAAGATGAAAAAAATAATTAATTAGACATGAACTGGTGTTAACATCCCTACATCCTATGGATTCTTATGTGAATCTGAAGAATGCAGGTGGGGGGATGGACAGATGGATGAATGGATGCACTCTAGGAATGACACTACGTGCCGGTCCATATGCTGGGGAAGTGGAAAGACTTTTATCTTTGTAATTAATAACTCTGTTCTGAACAAATGTTGATAAATCCTTGGTAGCACTGCTCCCTTTGTCTCTCCAGCTCCTGTTCCCACTGCTCCATGCCCTGCACACCCCAGCTCCGCTCCTTCCCATGCTTTGTAGCTGGCAGTGGATCCGGCTGCCTCGCTGGAGAAGCAGGCTGAGGTTTTGTTGTTGGGGCTTTGTGTGAGTGATTGCATGTGTATGTGTACATACAAAGATGGATACAAACCCATTGGAAATAAACACCTTTTAAGGGACTCGAGAGAGAGACACAGGGCAGAGGAAAAGAAAGAGCCCACAGACCCTCAGCCAGACAATCAGTAAAGGCGAACAGAAAGACCCAGTGAACCAAAAAAAAGCTTCAGTTCTCTTTTAAACTCTCTGCAATTTGCAAAGAAGGCAGCCGACCCATGGCTGGGAAGCCCGGCCCCG